>NW_021940578.1:2942213-3049629 GCF_001715985.3 Manacus vitellinus | reverse complement strand
GTCCCAAAGCTGAGAGCACAAATCCTGATCTATCCTTTTCTCCAGTGTGTGGACTTTAATTTGCCTTCTTATCAGCAGAACGAGAGAATCCCCATTTTGTTAAAGGAACGAACTTTGGTTCTGGGCTTGAAGTACATGAATAAAGACTTGTCTGTCCTCCCAGAACTGTTTAAAGGTCGCCACGTTCCAGAAGATCTGAGGCCGAAGTACCAGAAATGGGTGAGTCCTGACTACATCCCCCAAGAGTTTAAAACAAGAGGTTACAAACCAAGTCCAACATATCCATCCTCAGAAGAAATCTATGCACATACCAAGGGTATTTTTGACCCTGTTTTTTCACCACTGTTGGCTGAAGACAGTGTTGTTGCTCAGGTCCCTGAGACTTTCCTGCTGACCTGTGAATTTGATGTGCTCAGAGATGATGGACTGCTGTACAAGAAACGATTGGAGGACCATGGGATAAAAGTGACCTGGTGCCACCTGCAAGAGGGATTCCATGGAACAGTGTTCTCAGCAACTTTGGGTGGGGGAGCAGCATTCAAATCTGGAATTAAAGGCCTGGATAAGGTAGTAAATTTTTTAAGATTGATGTAAAATTCAATTTCTTGCTTTCCTTTCCTGAGTCCTATCTTATTGCTTATGAAGACTTTTTTTTAAAAAAATCAATTTTCCTTAAGTCATATCACCTTAGATTTCTGCATTGCATCTGTTCTTCTTTTTATCTGATAAGCTGATTTCATGATGGCTTTTGCTTAATTTTCTTCCAGGAGAGGCAAAATCAGGTGGACTTACATTTCCTTCCTCTACCAACTCTTCAGTTTTCTCTTGTAGCCATTAAAGATCCAGTCCACATAGCAAGGGGTTTGCAGTGCAGTTTGGTTTAATGAAGTTCTGGTAATATTAAAACTCAAACCACGTTTGAGGACAACCTGGGGCAGGTAACAGGGCATGAAATCTGCAGGGTCAGTGTATAATGAGCACAGGTAATGGTTTAGGAAAGCCTGGTGAGAGCTGAATTTGAAACAAGCTTAAAGAGTTCTCTGTTCTGAATACAGGAGGAAAAATGTGAAAATGGGCATAAGTGAAAGGAGGGGAAGGAAAGGAAAGGAGGAGACAAAAAGGGTTAGGCCTGGAATTACAGATGTTATAAGAAGTATTGGTTAAGGAAAACAACTAAAAAAAACATGCATATATATTTTATATAGAGATAAAAGATATGTGGGAATATAAAGCAATATCAGTTCCTTTACAAAGAGCTTGTATTGTTTAGGCCTGCACTGCCTGGTGCAGGAAGGACTTTTCCATAGAGGGACTCAGTAAAGTGCCATCACAGAGAAAGGACAATGAAGGAGAAAGGAAAAAGAACCAAATCGAAGTTCATGTCAATCTTAAGCTGTTTACAACAAGAGGTGTATGATAAGTAAAACTATACAAAATAAAATGGCATAACAAGGGTGTAAGGTGTTTTCTTAGAAATGTACTCAACATTGTCAATAAATGTCAGTAAATGTTTTAATGACGCTGTGCTGAGGTGAATTTATAACTGTAGAAGAGTGTAATTATTTCAGTTTCTATTATAGTCTTATATCCTGAATTATAATAATTTATCATGTCACTAGACTCTATGGTCCTAAATTCTTCAGTGAGTTATACTTGGGAGGCATGATGCAAAAAGGCATGAAGCAGGGTGAGGATGCAATTTTACTTACAGTCAAAACTTCTGACTGTCTTTGCTTAAATTAACACCTGGAACACTCCCCACACTAAAATTACCGTCCCTCTTGTCAGGGAAATTTCCAGTTCTGTCATGTACAAATAACATTCTCTGTACTTGATATTATTGTATATATTTCCTGCCCCCCACTGGCTTATTTAAACCATGACCAAAAGCCAAGTGCTGCAGAGAGTTATGTGAGGAAGGTGTTCTGACACAGGACACCCCACAGCCAAGGGAAGGACGTTCTGCAATGCTCTGCATGGCTGGGATTTCTATTCAACATATGAGCAAATAAAGCCTGCCAGAACAATATGAGTGACATTTAGTCACACTCACATAGCACAGCCAGAGAAAGAGGAAATTTTACAGGGATCTTCCATGTGGCCTCTCTAGAGTGAATACAATGTGAACAAGGAAAAGACCCTGCAAATCTTTCCAGTCTTTCCTGATTTCCAGGCACACATCTTCACTGACACTGTTGAATGCTGCCTGGTTTTCATATGGGCAACCCATGCCACTAATGCTGAGGTGACATCAGTGGCACTTTGTCCATGAAGGGACAGACCAGTACATTCCTGACACTGAAATACAGATCCAGTCAGGCTGAGACAAAGGCTGACAACTGGCAAATCTCTCATGGGTATTACAACCCAAAGATGACATGCTGAAGATAATACAGATTTATTTTTTTTTTTAACCCAGAGAACTGCTGGGTTATCGAGGAGTCTTTGTCTATGAAGAGCTTAGGAAAATATGACCTTGAGAAATAAGTTTTCTTAGATGGGGCAGTTACTTCCCATCTTGACAGAAACAACCAGTTCCTTCCACAAGGGAAGGTGAGGTGCCCCAGGGGATGATTCCCTCTGGAGTTTGCACCCTGAGTGAAGAGACAGCCCATGCCATGCTGCTCTCCAGGCAGGAGTGGGTGTGGGCAAGGCTCGTCCATCCAGAGGTATTAACCCCAAATAACATGGACATGAGCCACATTTCTTATCTGGTCTCTAGACTTTGGCCCAAAGGCACTTATATCCCAAATAAGAGGATCCAGGAACAGATCAACACGCTGAAGAGACCTGAAAACAAGTGAAATGCTGGAAAGCTCAGTGCAACTGGGAAGTCTTGACACCCTTTGAGCAGCTCTGTGTTACAGGAAGATGCTGAAGGAAAGGAGAGGGACAGGGAATGGCCCTGCACTGTTCCATCAGCAGGTGTCAGCACACACCTGGCTTTGCAGGTACCTGGCAAAGCTCCTCGTGCCCTGGGCACACTGGGGGAGGACCTGAGAGGCATCACTGAAGGGCAATCTGTGCTTTAGATTTATATATTTTACTGAAACTCTTGTTGTGTCCTCATAGCCTGAAGCTGTCTGTTTAAGAACAGAGCACATTTTAAGCCATAACAACTTTAGATTACCTGTTCCAAACCAATCAACTGTGGTTTACTGATTTTAATAAACCAATTAAGGGGTTTATTAAGAAGTCTACAACTGCAATTATGTTCTGCTTTGCTGTCTTCACATCACCTCTTTGTACCACTCTAGTTAAAAGTCACATACCACAGAAAGTATTTTTAAAACGAGGAGGCAATTAGCAAACATTCCAAATTTATTGGCTATATTATTTATAAATAATATTATTTACTTTAAAGCATTTAACACTATTTTCTGCCTATGATGCACATTGACTGTACTGCTCCTGAAATAAATAAGCATAATCTTGTAAACTATGGCTGCTTTTATTGCTGTCAGTCTTCCTTCTCTGACTGCCCCTTACCTCAGTGATTCACTGTGCTGACAGTGAAGACACTGCTAAGCTGAATATTTGGAGCTCTGAGACTCAGACAAACCTGGCCATGGCAAAATAAGGGCAGTTGCAGTTGTTATGTTTACATTTGAATTACCTGTGACTTAATAAAAATACATTTTGGTGTGGTGACCTGCCACGGAATCCCAGGTGGATGTTCCAGGGCAGCATATTTGGAATTCATTTCCAATTTCTGTGAGCAGAACTGATCCACTCTGAGGAACAGAATTGCACAGCTACAGAGACACAGACACCCAACAGTCCTCCCAGATTTCTAAATGCTACCTACCAAAAGCCTCCTGTTGAACCAGCATTTCAAAAATGTATCTGCTCTGAACCCTACAACACAAGATCTGAATTTCCAGATCTGAATGCTAATACACAACATTTGTCATATTTTAATTTTTTTTTTTTAATACAGTGCAGCTTTTTACTCCAGAACTTGTTAGCAGCTGTTTAGCCTATGAGTCATTTGGAAGACTTTCACTTCAAAGAATAACTCCAGAGGAAGAGAGGAAAGGCTAAAATAAAGATTTGTGGCAGACTAAGTGAAAGATGGCTTTCAGTCGTGAGTAAGAGCAAAACACACAGGGAGTAACTACTAATTTGGGTGGGGAGATGGAGATAAGAAAAAGGGAGGACACCGAGAGGGAGGTGGGAGGCAGAGTAAGTGAAGGACATGGATGAGGCAAATACACAGAACCTTTAAACACCAGTATGGCAGAGCATATACTAAGCTGTAATTTCTTAAAGCTTCTTATTGCCACTGTAAAGGGCATATTAAATCCACCTCACAGATCAGAAGATTCGGGCTGGCACGTATGGAGAGGTCTGAGATGCTTCCAGTGATTTGTTTATATAAAACCAAGAAAAGAAATGTGAACTGAAGGGGGGTAAGTTCCTCATATGCTCTCCTTGGTAAAACCAAAGTCAGTTAAATTACTCTACAGGGTCTAACTGTCCTACTAAATTACCTAGAGAAAACAATAATAATTTAAAAAAGCCAGACAAATTACCACAGTGTTTCAGTTTGAAATGAACATTAAAAAAACAAAGGACTGTATCAGAATCTAGTATTTCTGGGTTTATTTTTTTTTTAAATAAATTATTTTTTCCTGTTTCCTTCCAGTCAGTTATTAAGCCTGGCTGTGCCTGATGGAATCAATACCCCAGTCATCACAGTGACTCCTTTATTACTCACTCACTGTAGGATTTCCTGTGTTCCACAGAGCTCTGCAATAGTCACCTGACTGCAGGCCACTGTGAGAGGAAAGAGCCTGCAGCCAAAAGTGGAATGTTTTGCACTGTTCTGGAGAAAAACTTGACAAGGAAACAACTAACACATGACAGTCCCAGGGCTCAGCAGCTCCACTGACCCTTCTGCCTTCCTCGGTGTTGGCTTTGGCAGCTGCTGCCTCTGCTGCTGAAAACTGAGGGGAAGCTGATGAGTTTGACACATTCTCAGCCTGCAAAGCTGGGTGTGATTCCACAGCTACAAAAGCCTTTGAAAATCCCATGGGTTGGGCCTGGGGAAAACCAGCAAATATGGTATTTCTTTTGATAGGTGTTGTTATTGTACTTTGCCTTCCCATCATTGTTCTGACCATTAGAAATATGCTGAAAAATTAATAAGAGAAGGAAGTTTAGAATATCTCTCTACTGCTAGAAAGACAAGAAGCCTTTCTGTTTGCAAAGATTTAAGGTACTCATTTCAAGGAGTGGATTGAAAGGCAATAAAATTTTTTTTTTTTATAATTTAACACCTCAAAAACAATTTGGGGAAAAAACCCACTGAAAACCTCAATGGCTGTTTTATAACAATGTGAGAGACTGACAGTGGTCACAGATATTTCTACCCATGCATCTGCAGGTACAGGAATGGCTGACTGGAAATAGCTGAAATATCTGGAATATAAGGCACCAATATCATGACATAATTGTCAATATGAGCATCCCTAGAAGGACCAAGCAGCTCTCAGATCATGGGGTTTGCTTGATTGTGGGCAAACATGGACATTGTAGTAACAGGGCAAACAGCACAGAGAACATGTTCTAACTGAGCATGCTCTGAGGATCCTCTAAGAGTAACACATTAAGAGATTAAGACATTAAGATATTATTCTCAAACATTACTTCACCACCACTTCTTTAGCAACAGAAAGGCTGTAAAGCAGAGCTGAAAGATTTTTGTTCAGATTGCCACGACTGTACAACTGATTCTTACTGATGACAACTGCCAGGGCATAACATCAAAAAGCAAACAATCCAAACCAAACTGTAATTTACCAGATTTGTAAATTTAATTTTAAATAAAAAAGACAGTAAAGCAGGGTTCCTTCCACTGTGTCAGATCCATTAAGGTTTCAAAACAGAGACGGTGTCTGTGAGGTGTTCTGGTTTTGATTAAAGGTGATTAACTACTGACTCACTGAAAAGGTGAAGAAAAATCTTGCTGCCAACACGGTGTCAGCAAGAGCTCAGAGAGCCCCAGCAGACAGACACGTGCTCTTTGATATGGAGCTTTCACAATGGGAACTGAGCCCTCCCAATATCAGGAGTTTTGATATGGAGCTTTCACAATGGGAACTGAGTTCTAACTGAGCATGCTCTGAGGATCCTCTAAGAGTAACACATTAAGAGATTAAGACATTAAGATATTATTCTCAAACATTACTTCACCACCACTTCTTTAGCAACAGAAAGGCTGTAAAGCAGAGCTGAAAGATTTTTGTTCAGATTGCCACGACTGTACAACTGATTCTTACTGATGACAACTGCCAGGGCATAACATCAAAAAGCAAACAATCCAAACCAAACTGTAATTTACCAGATTTGTAAATTTAATTTTAAATAAAAAAGACAGTAAAGCAGGGTTCCTTCCACTGTGTCAGATCCATTAAGGTTTCAAAACAGAGACGGTGTCTGTGAGGTGTTCTGGTTTTGATTAAAGGTGATTAACTACTGACTCACTGAAAAGGTGAAGAAAAATCTTGCTGCCAACACGGTGTCAGCAAGAGCTCAGAGAGCCCCAGCAGACAGACACGTGCTCTTTGATATGGAGCTTTCACAATGGGAACTGAGCCCTCCCAATATCAGGAGTTTTGATATGGAGCTTTCACAATGGGAACTGAGCCCTCCCAGTATCAGGAGTTTAACCGGCTCTGGTTGCCTTTAAAAGTTTCATTTACTGCCACTGAAGTACTAAGTGCCTTGAGGAATTTATTGTTCTTGATTAGAGGTTCTTTTGAAAGCACAAAAATTGCCTCCTCTGAGGATTCAAATATAAGAAATCATCAAGAATGGTGAAATGCAGCCTTCAAAGGTGATCTCCATGTGGGAATTTATTTCAGGGTATTTGGGTTGATGGCACAGACATCAGCAATCAGCACTTAGTAAGATCTGTGCCCTTCTGACAGGAATATTTGGGAAAACAAATAACAGAAACCCGCTGGCTGTGCTGTAATATCACAATATTTATATAATAAAATAATATAAATATAATATAATAATATAATATCACTAACTGTTTCTAGAACTAACAACCAGCATCCCTGGGCTACCCCAGCTGTGCTGCAGAGCCTGTGCAGGACAGCTGAGAGGTTTGGGACAGACTGAGCCCTGGCCACGGAGACCTGAGCTTGGCTTCAACATAACCACCCATATCCTAAATTTGTGTAAGGGAAAGGCCCCAGATCAGCCAATCTCAGCACAGAAAAGACCCTTACAGTGAGCAGCTGATGACCTGCCTCTTTCCCAATATCCCACACATCCTTTTCCCACACATTCTGATCTGCACAAGCCAGTGTTGTGCAAATCAGCTGTCGGTACTGCTTTGATTTAAATCAATACTTTGATTTAGCTAATTCATCCATAATGAATCCACAACAAACCAAACAGTCTGCAAATCAGGGCCCTCTGAATACTAATTTCTCCTTGTTAGTGAAGAGCTCGTGGTATCAATCAATGCTTTGAATCCCACCTTTTGTAAAGGGTACAACCCCCCCACCCTGCCCTCTCCTCATTGTCAGGAAGTGTTGCCAATATTATCATTAGCAAAAGGAGGGTGGAGAAAACTGCATTGCATTGTATTGCAACATTATAAACTTTTATTCCTGCCTATGACCCGAGCTCTTAGTCTCCTGTGAAGACACCTCAGACACACTTGGAAACAAGTCTTGACACAGCAGAGATTTTTGAGATTTCCCTTCCACTGAAGTGAAATGGCATCTGTTTGTACAACTTTAGCAATTATAGGAATGATTTATATTTCTCCTGTTCTGATACCAGCGCTGGTTTTGGTGGGGGTATTGTATGATCTTTTCAATTCAGAGCTGCCACCTGGGATTGACCAACCTCTAAAGCTCCGTTTTTTCAATGCCGTGATGATTTCAGCCATGCTCGCGGTAAGTCACCTTCCTTCAGGCTGGGATTGCACTTGGATTTGGGAAGGACAGTTGGGAGATGGAAGATGATGGCTTAAAAAAAAAAAAGGAAGCAATTCAGCCCCCTGAAGCCTGTAAGAGCTGATATATGAACCAAAACATGTTAAATTAACTCATAAAACTGATATGACTAATCTAAAAGCTTCTTTGGATTTTTCAGTCAAACTGCAGCCACTTTTTTTCTGGAAAACTGTTTCATATGACAATTTAAAGCAAGGATTTAGATGTATCCTGTACCTATTGGAGTGCATGTACATATAATAATCCTGTCTGTTCAGGAGCAAGCCAACATTACTCCTCTTCTTCCAAATTCTTTCTTTCCAACAGGGAAAGATGTTGCAGAAGGTGGGGATCTGCAATGATTTCACTGTATTGCGAATACTGCTCGATGGAATACCCCCCTGGAGAGACTCCAAACTGCTTATCAAAGATCTCAGAGTAGATGAGGTACCCCTGAGGATTTATCAGCCCAAAAGCCCACCCACTGGCAAAAGAAGAGGAATTCTGTATTTTCACGGAGGCGCTGGCACATTTGGGAGCATTAGTAAGAAATGGGCAAGTTTTATTTTTCAAGTCAAATCCAAACCCCTACATTTTTACCTTCAGACATTTCAGGCAGTGTGTGCCCTGTCCTTCCCAATGACACCTGTCTTTGCAGTCTCAGTGCTAGAAAGTGTTTGTGCTCAGTGCTGGAAAGTGTTTGTGGAATGAATGGTCTCATGTTAGGGGAAGTCACATCTCTGCTTCCTTTGGGTCACAGATCCCAGAGCCCCTCACTCAGCTGTCAGCAGAGGGACTCTGCTCTGCTCAGAATACTCTTCTCCTACATAAAATATATAACATGGGCCCAAGGAAGAATTTAAAGAATACATTTTAAAAAAAAAGAATCTGTAAATATATTCCCATTCATGCAAACATGAATCCAAATGAAAGGAAATACAAATAATGAATGAGCAGTTTGGGGAAGTTTGATTCTTGTGGTGACACAGGATCCTTGACATTTTTTCCCAGAAAGGGAGACAGTCCTTGTTGTCTCAGTAGCTGGGAGCTCAGCTCCTGACTGCTCTGGATCCCCTTCTGAGCAACCAAGGCTATGAGTGCTTTGCCTGGAAACCAAGGCCCCTAGTATGAAAATCTGGATTTTATTCCAGGGGCCAGACAGGGTAATTTCTAGGGTTTAAATCTTTTATTGTTTCAAAGGGTGGGTCTGCACTAGCACTGTATTGGGCAGACTTCAGGTTCCTGGTTCCTTCAGCACCCTGCAGGAACAATGACCTAACTCCCAGTGCCTCAGGTTCCACTCTGCACTGGGCAGAAATAATCTCCCCTGGCTTCACTGCACGTGAGGCTGGGTGGTGTGTCAGGCTCTTTGTCTGGAGCTAGTTTGGGTGGCAGGGAGGACTCAAGAGATGAGCCCCTGTGATCTGAGTGAAAGGTGAATTCCTTTCACTGGAAGAAAAAAACACACCACAAGTTGCACAGTGAGTGGTTGTTCACGTGCCATGGCTGAATGTAGGAGCCATCCCCATGCACTGAGTGTGGGCCCTGGCCTTTGGCTTCAGTTCCCATTGGAACTCGATAACAGGAAAGCCCCCAGCAGGATGACAAGCTTTCAAAAGGACCTGGGGAATCTCCAGCCCAGGAGGCCTGAAGTCTGCAACCAGCAAATTAGCAGAAGCTACAATGAGGAACAGAATCAATGGACAGATAAATATGGCTCATTCCTTAAAATCCATACAAATGGAAGTCATGCTTCCTGCACAAACCACAGAATCCCAGAATGGTTTGGGTTGGAAGGGACCTTAAAGCTCATCCAGTCTCACCCCCTGCCATGGGCAGGGACACCTTCCACTAGCCCAGGTTGCTCCAAGCCCTGTCCAACCTGGCCTTGGACATTTCCAGGGATGGGGCAGCCACAGGTTCAGAGTTAATGTCCCCAAATGGAAGTGGTGAATGCCAGGCTCAAAAGGAGCAAATAGAAATGGCTCTTCACACCTTTGTGAGCAAGTGAGGGAACTCCTCCCTGCACAAAGCTGTTAATGTTAAAATCATGGGGTCGAGAAGTGGTTTGGGTAATTCAGAGCAGAAACATTAATCAAGGGCATTAGGTGTAAAGACAGCTTCTGTCTCAGAGGAGTGCCCTGAGTCCTGTATGCACTCATAGCCTTGGTTGCTCAGGAGGGGATCCAGAGCAGTCAGGGGCTGAGCTCCCAGCTACTGAGACAACAAGGATTGTCTCCCTTTCTGGAAAAAATGTCAAGGATCCTGTGTCACCACAAGAATCAAACTTCCCCAAACTGCTCATTCATTATTCCTGTGTGCTCCTTATTACTTTATGTTTGTCCTCAGCTTGTGCTTTCCTCAGACAGCTTTTTTTGAGCTCTCACACCAGGTGAGGTGTGAGAGCAGCCTAGACAGATCTCTGGGTATCCCCAGTATCACCATCCTTACCTGCCCTTGTGATGGCCTGACAGCCACAGACCAACAACCAGAGAACTTGTTCACATGTAAAGACCACACTGCAGAGCAGAAGTAACTCACTGGTCTATATTTTCATTTCAAAGGGATGTTTGATTTTCAAACCATCATTTCTGATAAACTTTCTCTTTAGGAGCCTTTGAAAGGATATGCCGCTATATGGCCAAAAAATGCAACTCAGTGGTTGTGTCTGTTGGGTAAGTGTTACTTTTCCATAGAAGTACTTATGGGAATACAGCTCTCAGTCAAAATATTTCTGAAAAATATGCTAAAAATATTTACTATTTTAGATCATACTCCTTAATTTTCACTTAATTTAGAATTTATTTAATTTAGGAATGTGCTTATAGGCGAAATAGCTGTAGCACCATTAGTTTGGCCTTCCAATCTACACTAGTTAAAAGAATATAATCTTTAAAATCTAGGAAATAAAGGGCCTACATAACTGTCACAGCAATCACAAGCATCACAAATTCAATGTTTGTAATTCTGTTGACAATAACCACAATATCTTTGGCACTTCAGGTACCGTTTGGCTCCAGAACACCCATACCCAGGGCAGTACTTTGACTGTCTCAATGCCACCTTGTACTTCATGAGGAATTTAGAAGAGTACCACGTGGATCCTGCTCTCATCATCGTCAGTGGGGACAGCTGTGGAGCTAATTTTGCTACAGTTATTTGCCAGATCCTGCTGAATAATCGAGATCTGCCAAAAGTCCGTGCTCAGGTCCTGCTTTACCCGGGGCTGCAGGGGCTGGATTTCCAGCTGCCCTCCTACCAGCAGAACGCTTCAGTGCCCATCTTGTACCGGAAGCTGGTTCTCTACTTCTGCTTCCGTTACCTTAACAAAGAACCTAAATTTCTGAAAGATATCCTGCACAACTGCCACGTTTGTGAGAGTGTGAGGAGCAAGTATAAAAAATGGGTGAGTGCTGACCTCATTCCTGATGAATTTAAGATCAGAGGCTACGTACCCCCGACGCCCCCGTCGTACAAACCTGAAGTCTATGAAACTATCAAGGAAGTTTTAGCACTGACATTTTCCCCACTTTTAGCTGAAGATTCTGTTATTTGCCAGCTCCCAGAGGCCTACATTGTGACCTGTGAGTTTGATGTGCTGAGGGATGATGGACTGCTGTACAAGAAGAGACTAGAGGACAATGGTGTTCAAGTGACCTGGTATCACTCTGAGAGTGGCTTCCATGGAATTCTAGCCTTTTTTGGTTATGGGATTTTTTCCTTTTTTTCTGGAAAAAAGATAGTGGATAATCTGGTGAATTATATAAACAGTTTGTAGAAGGATTTTTCAGAAGAAAGATGCAAGTCTGGCATTATCCTTGATGAATTTATACTTGGCAAAGAATGTAAACACTATTGATTTATGGTTTGGATTTTGACTGCATTTTGTACTTTCTAATTTCTGCTTCTGCAGTGACTCTCAAACAAATGCTATGATTATTTAAAGCACCACCATTCTAGAAAACACAGCAGTAAGACCGAGCTGCAAAGGTGAGGCACCTGGCCTGGCCTGTTTCACTAAAACAATTCCAGTATCTTGGCATGGCTGGCACTCACTGAAGGGAAGTGACAGGAATCTTCCTGGAGAGTCTTCAACTGCCCAGAAATGCTGAAGACAACAACTGAGGTCTGCTTTGGCCCTGGTGAGACAGGAGGTGTTTATGGTATCAGATGGAGAGCTCGGGTTCTATGAAGTCTTAGGGCAGACAGTGGAATTGCAGCCATGAATTTAATTCCTAGGGTTAATCTGCACAAAGACTGCTCTAGAAAAAGGGTACTCAAAAGGAAGGCTCCTGTCTGGAGCAGAAGTCTTAAACTGGAACTAGAATGAGTTTGATTTTGTCTGGAATCTGAAAAATAATGTTTCATTTTGGAACTTGATTCTTAAACTGGAATCCCTGAACTGCAGTGAGTGTGCACCTGTTAGGGAAGTGCAGAGCTGAGACTTTTCTTTTCTGTAGCCTTTGTTTTCCTTTCAGGATTATCTTGTGCTCAAAGCTACCTGTTATGCTGTTTGTTGACAAAGTTCTGAAGATCATGTAAGAAGGTAGAGAAGCACAACATTATATTATCTGTATTATCCCTGTAATGCTGTGGCGATTCTGTGATGCTTTCAACAACAAAAAATAAAAGCTAGCACTGCAAATATCTGTGTTGCAAGAGTTACATTTGCTAAACACATACTGACTGATAAACCTGACTGAACCTTGTGGTGAAAGGAACCACAAAACACAGGCAGGCAGAGACAACAAGCTTGCTAATTCCACCTGGTCACATTTGTGCACAGTAATTGGCTAATTAGACAACTGGATAGGATCACATAACTGTGAAAACATAACACAAACTGAAAGTCCAGGAACACTGCTGGGTGGACTATTATTTTTTTAGTGAACTTTTGCTGGGTTTAAACAAAATATTACCCTCTACTTCAGAATATTTTATCATGACCATGTGCCTTACTAAAAACACTCAACTTCTCACAGGGAAAAAATATGAAATTAATTTTTTATAAAATTTTGTAACTAAAATGACATGGTACTTTCCCCCCATCGCTTACAGTTTAAATTTAAAACAACAATAACAACAACAACAAAACCATTGCTGCCTACTAAACTTCGATTCTTACCTCTTTCCTTTCCCTGGGAATTTGCAATGCCAGTGTTCTGACATCCTAGTTGTTTGAAGAGTTGCAGACTTAGATTCACAATTGATTAATTAGTTCATTATCAAGCATCATTTAAAGTACACCATCTCTACATTAGCACAATCCCATTCCTCAGCAAGAACAAGATAAAGTAGTTTGATTTGAAACTCTTTAATCACTAGTATCTTCATTTTATGCTGCACCTGTAGCACACTGAGTTACTGAAGGTTACCTCCTACAAGGTCACCCAGTCATGAATCTGAACTTCCTGTGGCTTTTCTTAACCACAGACTTCTGCTAAAAGAAAATATAAACACTAAAAAGACCTGATATTGGGGAAATGACATAATTTTCTAAGTTCACCTTTCCAAAAGAGCACTGGGGTGGATCCATGTGGCCCTTTGGAGTGACAATCATCACAGGCAGGTTCCCAGCTCTGAGGGAACTCTCCTTCAGGCAGGTGTTTTACAGTGGCACAGACTCAAAGCACACAAATGCCCTGTGTCCATTTTCCACCTCCAACTAATTTGATATTAATGCAGTTCATTCTCCCACCTAGGGACTGGTTTCTTGCAAAAATTCCAAAATAGTGCTAGCATAGATCTGTTAGTGAATCCAGGACTCGCACCAACTTATCTTTTGTGAGATAACAGGAGTGAGGGAGAAAGAAAGTAGGAAAGATACCTGCTAATGTATTTGTAAAGGGGAGGAGGGGGGTTTTTACCAGAGCAAACAAAGACTCAGGAAGTAGCAAGCCAAATATATCTTGGAAAGTCAAATCAAAGACATCTCAGATCACTGCTGTTCAGCAGAATGGCAGTGGTACTCACAGTGCTGGTGTTATTCTTAGCAGGTTTTGTTGCTGGATTTATACTGTTGGTCATGGGGGCGATTAATTTTGATTTTTCCAACTCAGAAATTCCTCCTGGAGTGAACCAGCCTGCAAAGCTCCGAATCATTCATATAATTTTAATAAGCACAGCTGTGGTGGTAAGTGAACCTGGCGTGATTTCTGGGGGAAGAACAGTGAACCTGTAGATTTTAAACTTAATGCAGTGCTAGAAGCCTGCCTGGAATTAATTTCCAGAGAGGAGAGCAGGGCTTTGCTGTCATGCTGCATGTTGTATTTAGCTCAGTTTTGCTAAAGAAACTTTTACCAGACTTTTGACACTGCACTGCTCTAGTCCAGTCCTGCCCAGCTCTGCCTTAGGTGGTACCAAAATGCTGCCTAACACAAGTGTGGGGAGGTCTGACCGTGCTTCTGCCATGACTTGTGCTAACCCAGCAGTGATTCGACCAAGAATGTTTGATGAGGAGTTATGTATTTGTTTGGAACATCAAATGAGAAACTGAACATTTCAGAATTGGTTTTGGGAAGGGGGAGTTTGTGTTGCACAAGTGACAAAACGAGGTAACGTTGCCCAAGAGGAGCTGAAGGAATTCTGTCTGCCCTAAATACATTTATGTAACTCCTGCAGCAACCAAGCAGGATTGTCTGATGGGAATAAGGGGCTCTGGCCAGCCCAGCTCTTCCAGGTGAACCAGCCTGGGTAGGTAACCAGTCCCCAAAAGCTGCACTGAACAGCTGGTGATCTCTGCTGACAGAGGAGCTCTCTGAATCACAGGTGATTCCATGTACTGACAGATGTACAGGTGCTCTCGTGACAGGTGCTGTTAGATAGGAGATAGCAAAAATTGGGCATATATTTAATTTAATTAATTTAATTAAACGTCTCCAAGAGGGACAAACTATTTAAAATTTAAACAAGAAAAAAAGGGAAAAAAAATTCTGTGTCAGAAATACTCTAGATTACAGTGGACCAGAGGAAGGAATTCTAGACATATTTTCTCATGCTTTGGCAGCACAGAGCTTGTAATTAGAAAAAGATTACTTCACCTAAGCTGGAAAAGCCAGTTCTCTCTTGATCATCAATCCACTGCCCACTTGTACCCTAAACCAGCATTATATACTGCAATATAAACAACACAGGGTAAAAGAAAACAAGCAAGAAGAATGTGAGAGTGAGAGCAGGCATGGAGAACAGTATAAACAGCTGGAGTCACTAATGAAAAGGTCTGTCATAGGTAAATATATGGAGTCATGACACTGTGCTGACAATCCATGCAAATGTGGATGTGTAGTAAGAAATATTCATAATAGAATATTGAATATTGTGAACTTGATCCAGATCTTCCTCAGGAGCAAAGTACTGGTTTGGCATGGCTACAGAATGTATTTCAAAACAGAGACTATGCCTTTCCTTTTGATTTATGCAAAGTTATGCTGGACCATATTTGATTTGTATTCTTTTCATCTCCCCCTGCCTGGCACGAATATCCCTGTGGCAGAAGTTCATTCCTACTAAATATCTCAGGGTCTTCTTGTCAGTACCTTGCACACACCAGTGAGACTTCTGAGATGAATCAAAAAGCAACTATCAAATATATTCTTAGCTTAATTCTACTTTGGGCAAGTATCTGTACCATAAAAATCAGCACCAGAACGATCACTTCTGCTCTGGTTTCACATCTTCTGGGGGGCAAGGATAGACTAACCCATGAAAACCAATCTCACTTGCAGTGTTAGGTAAAGGACCCACTGAGAAAGCAGAGAGATCTGTCTCAGCAGTCTGTTAATTCTGCTCTGTCTGGGGTTCTGGTCTTTGGTTCATGTAACTCTCTGATAACCTCTCCTGATGCTGCTGTTACTTGTTCAGTTGTACTTTACCTGTACAACTACTCTGTTCATTTATTACTGCCCTAAAATTCATGACTGAGATACCCTGAGTTTACTGTCCACACAGTTCCTTTACTTTGGAAAGCACAGAATCTTTTCAGTGAACTCTCTGTTCTCTTTGCCTTTGAACAGGGGAAGATTTTGGAAAACATTGGCATCTGCACCCAGGTGAGCTTTGTCCGGTACATGCAAGGCAGAAAGACCCTGGGAGTGGACCCAAAGCTCTTCATCAAGGATCTGTGGTTTGAGAAAGTGCCTGTAAGGATTTACCAGCCTAAGGCTCCATCTGCCAGCCAAAGGAGAGGTGTTATGTTTTTCCATGGAGGAGGATGGGTATTTGGAAGTATTGGTAAGATATCTAACAGAAAACACACTATAGTTTAGTTAAATACATACATACTTCATAAATAGTAAAGCTGGTTGTTGCTTGATCTGTGACAGTTATAACCTTTGAGTATAACCACAACCTCCTCATTCTTGCTGCCAGAAGAAAGCATCTGCTGTGCTTCATGGAGCTTTTCTTACACACAAGGACAATTACATGAGGGGAAAATTAATGAATGAAGGGGTACAAAAGATCTGAGGAGCTGTGTAGGAAGGGGCAGAGAAAAATAGAGAGTATTTTCTTCTTGCAATTCTTTGACTTATGCAATAGGCAAGATCAGTACTCAGGGGAAAAAACCCAACCCAAACCCCACCAACTGTTTCTTTCAGAGACCCACGAAAAGCTGTGTCGCTCTATTGCCAGAGACAGTGACTCCGTGGTTGTATCTGTGGGGTGAGTCTCTGCTCCTGCTGCTTTTGAGAGATTATTTCCCACAGTGCAAATATCACCTTCTGTGCCCCCCAGTCATAGCAACAACCTTCCTCGGAGAAATGTCTCTGTGGGACTTGTCAGGGGTGTGATTTACAAATTCACTCTGCTCTTCTCTGGAGCCACTGAAGATTGACTCGGGCTGTTTTCACTGTCTGACTACACCACAAATAATGCTTTGGGATATCTAGCTGGAAAATGAAGTTTCGGATCAATGTTTTCAAATTCCAAACTCAAAAGTGATTGTGAACAGATAGTAAGCCATATGATCTCCTTAATCCTTATTCAAGGAAAGCCTGCTTGATGCTTACAGAAGCATGACATGAATGACAAGCTAATACTTCATCAAAATACTGGCATAATGATTCGAATTATGAGGATATGGTTACATAACTTTGCCTAACAAAGACATAAACCAGAAGTATTGCCACTTGTTCCTGGCCCATGGAAAGCTAAAGTAGAAAATAATTAAATGATTGTCAGTAAAACCTGCATATAGTTGGCAGCTGAGTACTCCTGTGTTGTTAAAGACCTGAGAGATATCATGAACAAATGATATCATGACAAAATAATCTGCACCACCCAGGCACAGTTTATTGATGATCAACCCGTGGAGACAATGAACATTCTGAGGTGATCAGGGTACTGCTGGTTGCAGGAACGTTTCAAACTAGTGTTTCCTTCTGATAAATTGTTGGCTCTCTGTGTCCCAGGTACCGTCTGGCCCCGGAGCACAAATACCCCGCTGCCTACGAGGACTGCCTGAACGCCACCCAGCACTTCCTGCAGCGCCTGGAGCACTACGGCGTGGACCCTGCCCGGGTCACTGTCTGTGGGGACAGTGCTGGGGGCAACCTGGCAGCTGCTGTGAGCCAGACCCTTGCAGGCAGGGCAGACTTCCCCAAACTGCGTGCTCAGATCCTGCTCTACCCGGGCCTTCAGGCCCTGGACTTCAATTTACCATCTTATCAACAGAATCGGGGAGTCCCCTTACTATTCCGAGAACGTGCTGCTTTCTATGTATTACAGTATCTAAATGGGAATGCAACGAATCTGGAAGAGGTCTTGGAAGGTTCCCATATTCCTATAGACATCAAATTAAACTACCAAAAGTGGGTGAGTCCAGACAACATCCCCGAGAAATTTAAGGTCAGAGGCTACAAGCCACGTGTGCTGCTTGACTGTACAACTGAAGTTTTTGAGAAGGTGAAGAGATTCTGTGAGCCCAACCTGTGCCCTCTGCTGGCTGAAGACACAATTCTTCAGCAGCTGCCAGAATCTTTCATCCTGACCTGTGAGTACGATGTGCTGCGGGACGACGGCTTGTTGTACAAGAAGAGGCTGGAGAACAACGGTGTCCGGGTGACCTGGTGCCACCTCGAGGATGGATTCCATGGGATCATGAACTCCTTTGGGAGCGACTGGTTGTCATTTCCATCTGGAAAGAGGGGTCTTGACAACGTTATAAACTTCCTGAAAAGCTTATAGCGACATTTTTCTTCGTTCCTGTAAGAATTGCCAAATTCCTGCGGTCTTTTATGCTTCTGAATTCCATGTAAGAAGTTCAGATAGGACAATTGGTTAAAAAGCAATTATGCCAGGATGAGTAATGTAAAAGGTATTTCAAGAGTGCTATGAAAGTGTCTTTTAGTGCTGTTTGAAGTATTCCATGCACAGTCTGCCTATTTCAGTGATCTGTTTGGACTAGACACTTGTTATTCTCTCAGTAAATATAAAAAATGCAGTAAAATTTTAAGTCAACATCTGGGCTGACCTATTTTATTCAGTTGTAACTGATGATTCCGTTATTCCTAGAAGGGTGTGTTTTGGCAAAGGGGAGAGGCACTGGCACTGCAGAGCTGTAATGCAGAGCCTGTGCCCTGTGCTACATGTGGCACCCGAGTCTAAGATTCCCAGTCACCAACTTGCAGAAGATGTCTGTGGGTGGGTAACTGGTATTTTAGACTCAAAAGAAATGAAGTTACAACTGTCCCCAACAGAGATACTCTATTGACAGCTTAGTTCAAATTACAGTGGAGGAAATGTTGTGTTTTCCTATGTTTATCAAACATACGAGTATGCTGAAAAACTTGTGCTTAAACAGAATCCTAGAATCAGGGAATGGCCTGGGTTGGAAGGAACATTAAAGCTCATCTCATTCCAAGCCCCTGCCATGGGCAGAGACACCTTCCACTAGACCAGGTTGCTCAAAACCTCAAATACTCTAACAAGAAAATAAACCTGATGCATTTACTTTTGCAGAGCACATTAATTAGGTGCCCCCTCCTCCTGCCCCCCCCCGTGTTAGTTCCCATTCTCTCTTCTAAATATCCTTGTTAAAACTACATATTCCAAACTACTTAAAGCATGCCCACAACAGAGGAAGCACTATGTTGTGCCTGCAGATCAGCTGAACGAGACAATTCAACCTCCACATTCACTGGCTCTGCTTGTAAATACATGTCATAAACTAGAACTCCAACAGAACTCGGCTGCTGCCTCTGAACACTCACTCTTACCATCCACACTCCAAGGATTCCCTACAGAATACCAGGCCCTTTATCAGTGCCACAATTACCATAAAGATAAACAGGATATTAAACACATTGACTCTTTGCCAATGTGGTGAGTGCTGGCCCATTGCATAACACCTCCAAGGACTTTAAAGTGTGTGACACTTGCCAAGATCTCTTGGAACTGGGACAGCTCTAGGGCTTAGAGCTACCTGAGAAAGCCAAACCAAAGAAAGGCATGAAGACATGTCATATTTGACTACGTGAAATGGCATTTTTGAATCTACTGCCAGCGATACTGCTGGTGATTATTGTTGCTTCATTCATATTAGCAATCATGAGAACAACTCAAACTCAGTTTGCCCATCGCAGCATCCCTCCTGGAGTGAGCCATCCCGGGCGACTTCGATTTGTACTTGCTTTTATGATTGTTACAACTACTCTGGTGAGTAACTCTGCCATGATTTCTGCCAGAAACGTGGGTTAGGTGATATTTTTTGTAAAGTTGTATGTGTAAATACCTGAGTCCTGCTGGCTGCATCAAGGCTTAACTGATGACTTTTATTTTTGGGGGGCTTACTTGAGAGGACAATTTTTTGTAAAATCATTTCTGTTAGACCTGAAATAGAGTTTCAGCCAGATTTTTCCCTAATACATAGGGATTAAATCAACCATAAGTGCCCAAGCTTTATCAGCTGAGCTTCCTTAATTAAATTTAAAATTAAATATTTATAAAAAGTGAGATTACTTTGATTTCCACTTTAGCTAAGCACACATGATGTTTTTAGGCCATTCTTGGGGCTTTCCAGTGACAAGGACGGCTGGGTAATGGAAGTACCAGTAATGGAAGGCTGGGTGCTTTTTAAGGAGATGAAAACAGAAACCCAGGAAACCTTAGAGGGATGAGAGACACCTGGGCTGCACGACTGGGGTGAAGCTGTTGGACTTGATGAGGCAGAGATGGAAACTCCTTTTCCCTGCCCTGACACAGGGAGTGGGACATGAGGCCCTACCTGCTCCGGGGCACCTGCTCATGCATCCATCCTCTCTGGTTCCCTTCTGGTGGAGAACAACTCTGGTGGAACAGGGAGAACCCTGCAAATGTGCTGCCCTGGTGCCCCTCACCAGGTGCCCCCTCAGGGCTCTCCTGCACCCGGGGACAGCAGGCGCAGGGTTTTCCCCCCTGCTTTGCCCACCTCTCCTCCCTCTCCCAGCAGAGAGATGGAGGGAGAGGGACAGAGATGATGTCAGAGATGAGATGATGATGAGACAGAGATGGAAACTCCCTGAGGCATTTTGCCTGACAGAGAGAGTGGGACGTGAGGGCCTACCTGCTCACCGGGCACCTCATGGCTCCATCTCCTCCGGTGCCTTCTGGAGGGGACCCACTCTGACAAAGCAGGGAGAGCCTCACCAACATACATGACACCCTGGTGCCCCTCACCAGCTGCCCCTCATCAGCTGCCTCTCATTATCTGCTCCTCACCAGCTGCCCCTCATTATCTGCTCCTCACCAGCTGCCCCTCATTATCTGCTCCTCACCAGCTGCCCCTCACCAGGTGCCCCCTCAGGGCTCTCCGCCCGTTGGGGTGGCAGGCGTGAGGTCTCCCCCCCTCTCTCGCTCATCCCAGCTCTCCTCCCTCTCCCCACAGGACAGGATTTTGGAGAAGGTGGGACTGTGCAGCCACCTGGCCATCAAAAGCTGGTCGATGTCAGCCAGGGGTGTGGCAGGAGAAGGCTTTGTCCTCCCCCTCATCCCTCTTTCCCCCAGGCCGCCGCCTCCCCTCGCAGCGCCGGTTCCCCAGGGAAGGTGGATGTGGAGGGTTGGGAAGGGCACGGGCAGGGCAAGGACAGGCAGCTCCCCCTGCCCTGCCCGCAGCACCACACACAGAGCAGGCAGCAAACCATCCTCCAGCGTGTTTCAGATACCCACAGAAGGGTCTGCCAGCACATTGCCAAGGAAAGCAGCTCGGTGGTGGTGTCCGTGGGGTGACTTATGGCTGGGCTGCCCCCCTGGAAGCCTTGTTGCATCCTGTCACTTCTCAACACCACGGGGATGCACGGCCTGTGGGAACGCTGCCCATCAGGGATCCATTCCACAGGACCTTGGGTGGCCAGGCAGAATTTCAAGGGGACTATTTTAATTTCTCCCCCTCCCTCATCATCTAATGGTGCACACACAGCCCACAGTAAGGTCTGTGTGTCCCCATGCTGGCACCACACAGAACAAAGGAATGCTTTCCTAAAGAGTGTTTCAGTGTGTTGAGAACTGGCTAATAAACCAGCTTGTAAAGTGGTGATTCAGTGATCTGTTTAATTAGGTGTAATCACCCTATTTTGTTGTACAAGAGGAGGCTGGAGGACAATGGTGGTTGGGTGACCTGGTACCACCTCGAGGATGGACTCCATGGAATCATAAACTCATTTGATAGTGACTGATTGTCATTTTCATCTGGAAAAAGGGCATTGGACAAAACTGTTGCATTCATAAAAGGCCTGGAAAAACAACTCTCCCTCTTTGTTTCTCCCATTAACATCTCTGTTTAGGCTCCCAAATATCAGGTAGTGGTTGTCAGTAAAAATGTGGCACTCTTTGATGTGTAAAATACTGATTCTGATATCCATGAACTGCAAATTGCCACTGGTCTTTTCCTCATAAGACTCCTGACAGTTCACTCTTTAAGGGCTGAATACCTTCCATTTGCTGTGTTTTCTTTGAAATTGGCATCTGATTGATTCCAAAATTATTTACTTCTATATAAATAATCTACGTGGAATTATATGGATTAAATCCTGTAAATTATAGTGGATCAGGATCTTTGTGATGTCCATTTGGTAAGCTCCAAAGCATGACATCATTTAACTAAGAAGTACAAGCTAAGTAGATAGTGAGCTGAAGGGAAGAGTTGGAGGCAAACTGTGGATAAATAGGCAGAGATCAAGGTCTCAGTGAGTAGACTAATATATTCCATGGCTGCAATAGTAGCAGTGTGAGGCCATAGTTGATTGGGGACACCTTGGTGGAGGCAAGTAAGGGCTACCCTAACTTTGAAATAACTAGCTCTATAAACCCCTATTTAATGTTGGGAGGTCTCCACTATACCCACTTAGGGCAGGAAATACAGCTGAGATGAAATGCTGACAGCAGGTTTTAGAAAGACAGAAAGGATCAGTGACTTGGGCTCCTGAACTGTGTGTACTGAAAGGATCAGCTTAGAGACAAAATATGAAACAAAATGTTTTCATGTTCTTCCAGATGGTGTTCCCCAGCATTATTGTTATCTAGAATCTGTGCTGTGATTGTGTGCTAGAACTTGTGAATCTGTGCTTTCTCCATGGCTTGACAAGGCAGTGTATTCCTTGACATGATGCTTCATTACACCCTGCTGATGAAGGCACGGAAGAACAGCAGGGAGCACACTCACAACAGCCAGACTGAGGACACGAAAATCACGGAATCACAGAGTTGTTAGGGTTGGAAAGGCCCTCTGGAGATCATTCAGTGCAAGTCCCCTGCCAAGGCAGGGTCACCTGGACGTGACACAGGACCGTGCCCAGGTGGGTTTGGAATGTCTCCAGAGGGGGAGACTCCACACCCTCCCTGGGCAGCTGTTCCAGCGCTCTGCCACCCTCAACGTGCACAAGTTGCTCCTCACGTTGAGGCGAAACTTCTCGTGTTTTAGTTTATGGCCATCGCCCCTTGTCCTAAGGAAAAAAAAAAATCCCACAAGACCGCGGAAATCAGAACTTTCCCAGAGAAACCCCAAGCGCTGCCTTCCCTCTCTGTCTTCCCCGAGCGAGGCCAGCCCTTCCCCGGGCAGCCTGCCGACAGAGCCGGGGCTCAGGCCCGGGGGCGGTGTCCCCGCGGGCCCCCGGCCAGCGCAGCCCTTCCGTTCGCTCGGCCACCGCGCCGCAGGTTCACGCCGAGCCTCCCTGAACGAGATTACCCGGCCGGCGCCTCCGGCCGTTCCGCGCGGCTCCCCCGGCTCGGCCCCGCACCATGACCCCTGCGGCGGCTTTGCGGAGCGGCCGCACTCGGCCCGTGACGGGGGCGGCGGCTCTGCCGAGCGGGGCGGGCGCGGACCGAGCCGGGCCGCGGCCGGGCCTGGAGCTGCTGCCCGCCCGCTGCTGCTGGCTGCTTCGTTCCCCTGGCGGCGCTGGCGGCGGCCGCGGTGCGCTCGGCCTGCCCACTAGCGACATCCCGCCCGGGTCAGTGAACCAGCCGGCCAAGCTGCCCTGGTCTCGCCGTCCTGCTGGGCACGCCGCCCTGGTGAGTCGCGGTTTGGGGGTGGCGGAGGCAGGGGGCGTTTGGGGGACCCCAGAGGCGCTGCGGGGGGATGGCGGTGGCGCAGCGCGTGCGCTGAAACATGAGAGCCTGGATGGGACCGGCGGGTCCCGCCCGCCCCGGGGATGCTGGAGGCGCCGCATCGCGGGGTGTGCTGCGGGGAGCACCCCCGGCGGCGTCCTGCCCCGGCCACGCCCCCCGTTGGTCTGCCCGCCATCCCCAGAGCACCCCCGGGCGGGTCCGTGCCCCGGCCATCCCCGTTGGGAGGTTCGCCCGAGCATCCCCAGAGCACCCCCCGGGCGGCTTCTGCTTGCCCTGGGCAACCCCGGCGGGTTCTGCCCCACGCACCTGCCCTGGGGTTCTCCCCGGGCATCCCCACCCGAGGATGCTGCCCCGCTCGAAGATGCTGCCCCGGCCCCCCCGGTCGGGCTCTGCCCCACGCACCCCCCGTCGGGTTGTGCCCCGAGCATCCCCACTCGAGGATGCTGCCCCGGCCACCCCGGTCGGGTTGTGCCCCGAGCATCCCCACTCGAGGATGATGCCCCGGGCATCCCCGGTCGGGCTCTGCCCATGCCGCGGGCAGACGCCGTTCAGGAGCGCCGGGCTGTGTTAGCGATGGTTGCCATTGCAGCCCCCATTTGAGGGCTGGGTGGGGGTTTGCCTGACAACTGCCCGCACCTTTAGGCGATATCACCTTGCACAAGGAAAGCTACAGCCCTTCAGCTGTTCCTGCCGTGGCTCTGACATTTATGGCACACAATCCGGTTAGGGCTGCTTTACTTAATCCCTGGACTCCCTTTGGCAGCATTGCATAAACGGCCTTAGAGCCCTCCTCAGCTCTGGTGCTGTCACTCTCTCTGTCTTTGAATTTCTTAAAATCTTCAATTTCCTCCATCACTCCTTTTGCCACAACATCACCCCTGATATCACACAGACTTTGTTTTCCTCCACACAGGTTCTTAAACCATTTACATCCTCTTTAAATTTACTGATAAAGCTGCCCAGCTCTCCTGAACCCCCACTATTTTTAATGCCCCATGAGTCTGTCTTTATCCACTAGCAGGTGACAAGGGAGTTGATAAAGACAGACTCACTGGGCATTAAAAATAGGGGTCTTGTTTAGCCAGTGAACAGTGTAACAGTTTATGTGTTTGATCACCAACTTCTTGTTTGTTCACTTATTACATCATATTTATATTCTAGCTTGCAAGATAGCATTGCAAGAGCATTGGGAAAGCAAGCAGCTTCATTCTGTTCAGTAGATCTGTTGTGCAAATAAAAAGCAATAACTAACTTGCACAACACAGCTCAGCACTTTAGATTTGCAAATTCACTGAGTTTTATGGTCTAATTCATGAATAGCAGTTTCTGCAATGAAGAACTGGTTCTACATATGGCAGTTCATTGCTGTTACCAAGTGTAAATGAAACAAGAATGAGCACAAAGGTGTGCAGGACAATACTGACAGTTAAAATATATACTGCAAGACAACCAGTTTGGTTGACCTTTACAGAATTTCTGATGTGACATTACAGTGACATTGGAGTTGAGTTGTACAAGTAAATTTTTTTACAGGCTGTAGGATGTGAGAACTTGGGAAAATTGTGGGGTTTTTTTCCAAATCAGAGCTCTGTATAATTTCCCTCAAATACAGTTTGATGTAAGTACGATGCAGAGTTTTTATACCTTGCCTAACTCAAGACTTTTAAAGAGGCCTTAATCTCTTTCACCTTTAACAGGGAAGGATTTTGGAGAAGACTGGGCTTTGCAGCCAAATCAGTTTTGGCCGATATGTGCGACAGGGACGGAAACTAGGGCTGGATCCAAAGCTCTTCATCCAGGATCTGCAGTTTAATGAAGTACCTGTGAGGGTTTATCAGCCTAAAGCTACCTCTGATGGGCGAAGGAGAGGCATCCTCTTTTTCCATGGAGGAGGCTGGGTATTTGGAAGCCTTGGTAAGATACTTGCTGGAGGAGTCGTAGTAAAGTCTTTTTTACAAAATAGAAATAAGCATGTGGTTTGGGAGGGAGGAAGTCAGAAGCCTTTCTGGAATGAGCATTCCTTAGGCTGTCTCAAAGATGAGGGCAATAGCAAAGCACTGATGGCAGTATTTCTTTTCCAGATACCTATGAAAAGGTGTGTCGCTACCTCTCCAGGGAGAGTGACTCGGTGGTTGTGTCTGTGCAGTAAGTGAACCCTGCCCAGTTCTCTTGTTGGGAGATTATTGTTGCTGTGGTGCCACAGCAGAGCTGCACTGGTTTTGGAGATGCTCTTTTTCGTCAGAGAAATTTCTGTAGAAGTCAGTGAAGCCCATAAAGAGACAAAGAGTGATAATGAAGATTTCACAGCCCTTAACTGCTCATGCCCAGAGATGCTCAGGAAAGATACATATGGAAATATTTGGCACATTAAGGAAATATATAAAAGCCAATCAAAAACTTGGATGAAAAACATCTTCCTTATGCTGAACATATGAACATGAAATAAGATCCTCCAAGCAATTGGGATCTATAGGAAAAGAGAGAATAATCACATGTATTCCTCCCATTTTCACATAGGAAGCAGAGGCACAAAATGTTTAATTTTCTTGGCAAGAGTACAGAGGAAGTTTTGAGTGTGACTAAGACCTTGCACAATTCCTTGGTCAGATCTTTAATCAGAGGCAATCCTACTTCAGTGAGTCCTTGTGACTGAATACACAATTTACAGCTTATGTGCAGTCACAAACTGAGGAGTGCCTGCTTAGGAGGTGATGTGGAACAAGAGCACCCCGAAATGATAGGGCTGAAGGACAGAAATATGACACCATTTCCTGATTACTACTGATAACATTCCCTTCTCTCACACTTGCCTCTCTGTGTCCCAGGTACCGTCTGGCCCCGGAGCACAAATACCCCGCTGCCTACGAGGACTGCCTGAACGCCACCCAGCACTTCCTGCAGCGCCTGGAGCACTACGGCGTGGACCCTGCCCGGGTCACTGTCTGTGGGGACAGTGCTGGGGGCAACCTGGCAGCTGCTGTGAGCCAGACCCTTGCAGGCAGGGCGGACTTCCCCAAACTGCGTGCTCAGATCCTGCTCTACCCGGGCCTTCAGGCCCTGGACTTCAATTTACCGTCTTACCATCAAAACCGAGGAGTCCCCTTATTATTCCGAGAACGTGCTGCTTTCTTTGCTTTGCTGTACCTAAATGGAGATGCACTGCACATGCAAGAGGTCTTGGAGGGCTCTCATATTCCTCCAGACATGAGGGTGAAGTACACGAAGTGGGTGAGTCCAGACAACATCCCCGAGAAATTTAAGGTGAGAGGTGTGAGACCACTTAGGCCCACTGATTTTATAGCTGAAGTTTATGAGACGGTGAAGAGATTCTGTGAGCCCAACCTGTGCCCTCTGTTGGCTGAAGACTCTGTTGTTCAGCAGCTGCCAGAATCTTTCATCCTGACCTGTGAGTACGACGTGCTGCGGGACGACGGCTTGTTGTACAAGAAGAGGCTGGAGGACAACGGTGTCCGGGTGACCTGGTACCACCTCGAGGATGGATTCCATGGGATCATAAGCCTCTATGATTATTGTGGGTTCTCATTTCCATCTGGGAAGAGGGGATTGGACAGCGTTGTTACCTTCCTGAAAAGCTTATAGTAAACATCTTAGATTCCACGAGTCTGTTCATGCCTCAACCTAGGAAAATATCTTTTTAGGATATTTAATGTCAGGTGATGGGTAGTCAGTCAAGGGCAGCCAATTAAGAATGATAAACAAAGCTCATCAGAACCTCATTCCAGCTGTTAGTTGGAACATGGGATATGCAAACCTTATACAAGCCTGTACCATGCTGCAAGCCCTTACCTTTAGCTCTGTCAGTAAAGGAGAATGGTACTTTGAATGGACATCCTGGTCTGTACCAGCTGTTTAAAATAAAATGTGTGTGTATGAAGAGAAACTGTGTGTTAGCAGGTATGTGTGGTGTGTTGGTGCAAGGTGTTCTGAACTCTGTTAGATCAAAAGAACCCACCTCAGCTGACTTTAGTGGGTTAGAAGCCACTGTTTTGGTCAACAATAAATATGATGCAGCCTAAAATGTGGTCACTGTCACTGTGGGGATAAAAAACAAATGGTTCCATGGCAGCTCCACACATCACCCACATTTCTCAGCACACAGGCAGGACTGGAGCCCCTTTCTACCCCAGTTTTAGCACTGGACTACTGGGTAATGTTTAACCCAGATAACTTGAAGGATGGTTCCAACAGCCAGGGAAGGTCGTGCTGGTGAGGCAAAGAAATATGTTTGCGTCACAAAAAGGTGGATGGGATTGGTGGAGAATTGAACCCAAACACTCTACTACAGTTCTCTTTGGAAACTGGCTGGAGAAGAGGACAAGAGGAAGATTGGGAAAGAAAAAGGGGAAGATCAGGAAGGTGGGAGCAGGAACACAGGGTCAGACCCAGTGCTGTGGGGGTAGTACAGGGCTGCAGCCATCAGCTGGAGTCCAGGCTCATCCCAGAAGAGTGATAAAAGGGAGAAGGATAAACATCTTGCTTGGCCTATATTAATTCTTTCTGTTTATGATCTGCCATTCCTTTCCCTAAGCCAGGGCAATTAAAAATGCTATGGCCCTTCTTAGGGCAGTCACTTGAGGCTGCTATACCACTTACATACAGCTGTTCAACAACACAGACAATACCAACATCATGCAGGAGAGGCTTCATTAATCCTCCAGAATTTTATACTTCTTATAACTTGTATCAGAGGATCTTTAATAACTTGATATTGGTTTCATTTGCTTCTAGAAACAAGAGCATCTTTGCTAGCAGAGCTGCTCGACAGATTTCATGTCCTGCCTAAGAGCTCAGCAAAATTTTGTCATTAGACATTTAACTTTGTCAAAACATGCCAGTTAGGTTCAATATTGGAGCTGTTCAGGCAAATCCTCCTGACTCTGCTAAAATTACTTCCCTTAGATTTTTTTTTTTTCCTGTAGCAAAATGCCAGACTGTATTGCAGAGCCTGGCTGCTGCAGCAGAAATAGGAACAAAGGGGGAAAACCAAGTTAATTCATTCTTTTCAGATGCTGGTTCACATGGCAGGTAGAAGTATTTAACACCAAGCCATGGCCAATTTTTCAAGGACTGTACAGTATTTATACTTATATATTTATTAATAATTAACAGTGATAAATAATAATTTATAATTAGCAATATTTTATATATCTTATACTAAGGAACCAATCCAGAATTTTAGACTGGCTGATTATACCAGCTGAGACAAAGTTCAGAACCCAGACTTCTTCCCAAAAAAGTCCTTTTTAGATGCATAGAGGAAAAAAGGAGCACTGGGACAGAGCTGCTGTGATGACTGGGCTGCCTTAGCTATACTGAATTTTGTGTATTTCTCATGTCTATAAAAGACACTGTGAAACTCAGCAGCAGCTTATACAGGACAGTCTTTATGTACTCACAGACCAAACACTGAGGAGAGCCACTAAGGAGAAATTTGAGGTAAGGAAAAGAAAATTTCAGTGTGGGGCTGTGTGTGCCAACATTCCAGACAGGGATGATCTGTGACTAATACTTAAATCCTATTTTATATATCCTTAAACAACTGTATGTGTAATGGAAGGCACTGCAGCTCTGTGGCCATTCCCAGGCCACAGAGCTCCCCTGCAGTTCTGATTCCAGAGGGATCCCTTCCAAGGCAAACAAACTGCTTGGTACCCTCTGGATGTTTCCCAGTCTCTGCCTCGGAGGGTGACCAGGGCACACGAGGAGAACCAGTGTGTTCCTACCAGCTGGGACTGGGTATTGTGTCTTCAGGGCCCTCCCTGAGCTCTAATAGGAGCTTGGTGGTAAAATAGGATTATTTGAATCAGCACACCTCCAATTTACACAAACAAACTGCACTTCAATGAGGCCCAGATCTTTCCCAATATTTTTCCCACAAGTGTCATCTGCTAGAACATCCCTTTCACCGGGGTGCCTCAACACCCCCAGATATTATCACTCTCTCCAGACAGGCAGCTGGAAGGTAGGATATGCAATGCTACTGCACCACAAAACACTTAAGCAGCACAAGACAATCAGCTTTTCATTTCCAGCCTTCTTAAATGTGTCTGCAAATCCGTGATGCGTGTGTGGAAATCAGCCTAATCAGATCTCATGACATGCAGATGCAGTTGCTTAAGTCAACTGGAAATTTACTTTGCTTGAAATGCAAATGCCCTTATTTTCAGGGATTAAATTTTAAGTAAAAGCAATACAAGGACTGATATCACAGTGTGATATCACTGGCAATACAGTCAGATCAAAAGCACACTGAGCCACCTGAATGCTGTGCACAAGCAGCATGATTTCATCATGTGCATCTCATTTCAGAGCCTGCCACTGCAGCGTTTCTTCACCCATCACAAGGAACAAAGAAGCCAAAATTTAGTATTGGAGTATGACAATAACTGCAATAAACATGGTTACGACCTGTGCTGCCTCCTCTCCAGAGCTGAAGTGGATGCAGGTTGGCCTGGATTCCTCAGAAGTCAGATTTCCCCATTCTCAGTAGTTTTGGAATTATTAATTCAATCAGGTGGAACATGATGCAGTGGTCAATATATGGATTTAGAGCCAGGAACCTCCTTCTGTTTTAATTCCGAAAATAGATCTTGTGGTGACTTTTGGCCACTTTCTTACCCAGTCAGGAGCTCAGTTTTTGGATTGATAAAGTGGAAATGTTGTCCATACAATACTTAATCACCACAGGAAGCAGTGAAGGAGAGTGTCAATGGGCAGATTTCTCTCCCCTTTTCAATACCAGCTGAAGGCAAGGAGAACTGTGGGATACAAGTAACAGGAGAATTCATGGACTATTAGGATGTTTCTAAATTTAAGTGAAATGTAAAGCTGTGCTAACTTTTTTAATATCTACCAAAGAGGCTATGAAGAGTCAGGACTCCTGATTGATGCCATTACTGCAGTTCCTGTCGATATCTAACAGTGATTTTCCAGCCAGAGGAAGACACACGTGCCCTGGGAACAGAAAGATCTGTTTTGCCCTTACTCTGCTGTCAAACTAGTACAAACATCCCCTATGACAACTGTGGAGTAGAAACACCAGAACCAAAAATTTAATTCCATAATTTCTGACATTTCATCGTGTCTCAGAACCACCCACCAGCTCTGGGCTCCCCGAGCACCTGATGAGGAACTGCACAAGAAAGAAGCTGAGTCCAGACCGGTGTCTGGACCAATTCCTCTGAAAGCCCAACAATTTCTGCTTTTGCTCCCTGTCAGCTGAGACAACCAGCTAAAAACTTGTGCTCTCCCTTCCAGCCAGGGACGTCTTCCCCAAAATGTTGTAGAATCCTGGACTGTAAAGGGGGTCAGAATATCTGTAAGGCTTTGGCCAACTGCTGAGAGACAGAACAGCCAGGGACAACGCTGTGTAAACTGCTTAGGGTGATCTTAAGCACTGCTTAATATAGATTGTTGTGTGAGCTGTGCCATGTAGAAGGGATGAGAATTAGGTTATATAGGCACAGAGCTTTTTACTAGTTAGAGCAAGTTGCTGGATTACATCCTGACCTGCAGGTGGCCAGGAATATTTCAGAAGATATTAAACCACAGAAAACAAATTTTTTATCTTTTGGTTTTTAGTCAATGAATAGTTGCAGTAAGGAAAAAAAACCCAACAACTGGGATTGAACCTGAAAGGACATAAACCTCGTAATTGCTTTGCCCTTTGTTTTGTCATTTTTACACAGCTTGCTGTGCTATTTTTTTTTTGAAGAAAGAGCAGAAAAGAACCTTGTGTTATTCCATATTGTGCCTGAAACATCCAAGAATAAAGCAAACCTATGAAATAGCTGCATATGCAAGGCCAAGGTGAAACAAGGTTCCTCCCAGTGCAGGAAGCAGGCAGACCTTGATTGCCCTTGGCTTTACACAGGGAACAGCACTTAAGGGTAGATAAGCTGCAGAGTAAACTCCATTAGCTGACCTTGAATTACCAAACTGTAAACACGGAGGGAACAGCTCTGGGTGGCCTTTACAGCCCTGGATAGGCCACCCTGAGACTTCACTCCGTGGAGGAAGTACCAAAACGACCCATGTAAAACGTGCTGGCAGAAGCCCAAATTCTTATTGCCCTAATGTGCAACTTCTGCCTTGAAATCACGTTTGGTCCAGAGCAGAGATCTGCAAAGCTCAGCTGCTCTGGGGCTGAGGCTCAACAATAAACCTGCAGCAAGTTAGATTCAATATATCTGGAATTACTTCAACACAATTCATCATATTTTTTTTGCTCAAGATTAGCAATATTACAGTTATTTTTAGGAACAAGATAAAGCATATACCTTAGTCTTGGCATGGACAAGCCCCTGGCCATGGTCTGGATGGAGTTCTACGTCTGCAACATTTTAGCCACCGTGATTTAGGTTTGCTTTTTCAAGGTTGGGTTTGCAACTGAAGGGCATTGGCGACTCGGGCGTGTGTGCAGAGCAACAGTGGCACCTATAGGCAAAGGGATTCATCCGTGAGACACCCAAAAACGGCTGCGGGACAGGTACGAGCCCCTCAGCTGGGGGCACGAGCCGGAGAGCAGCGTTGTTAATGAAATCTTTTAGAGACGCAAGAGCCCGGATAATTAGATAAGCGTTATATGGTTTTTTTTTTTTTTTTAGGCTTCAAAGCCCCAGGGAGATCAAAGGCAATTAGAAAAAATTGAAAGCAAAATAGGTGAAAGTCACTGAATCACAGCCAGCTATTAGTGCTGTGCTATTAAAGGCATTCTCTTGAAAAAAACACCTCTAATATAATCCATAAAGAATGGATTACAATGGAATGAAAACTGGTGGACACAAATTCTTGTATCCACAAGGAAGTTCTCCATATTAATTTTATTGCCAATATAACTATTAAAAGTGTATTTTTCTGTTTGTTCCCATCTGCTAATATTTTTAGTGACAATACCAGTCAGGCACCTTTATAGCACAACAGAGCCCAGATAATACCTAGAATGCAGCTTAGAAAATTATACAAATGTACCCCTAATTTCATACAACTCTGATCAGTTTGCTTAAAAATCTGCTCATCAATCATTCATAATTATTAAATATTTATAACAAATGAAACATTTATGCTTATCATCTACTGTGCTTCTAAAAGCAAAGCTTATATATGGAAAGAAATGACTGGCTTGATGTACAGGGAATTACTGAGAGGCACAAGAACCACCTATGAAATTTGTATGAAAACATTAATTCTAAATCTGAAAGCTGCCTGGGCAGGGCTCCCCAAGCACAGGCCTGATCTGTTTTTATTGAGCCATTTACAATTAAATATACAACCACAACACCCAAAGGAGCCCAAGGTAACCAGGTGAAATTCATTCTGGCAGGGAGCTTCTTAAGTAGGAAAATGCACAGCTCTACCAGGCCTGTCAGGTGGGATTAGTGATACCTGGTAGCAAAATATCCCCTCTGAGCTGTTTAACTGAGGAGCTGTTTTCACCTGGGCCATCTAAACCTGCCTCACACAGCCCCAGCTTTGTGGGGACTCCAGTTGAACTCAGGGCAGAACCATCCAGGCTCCTCCAGCTCTTGGCCCGAGTTCAGTGGTGGTGGAACCAAACACCAACCAGCCAGTAACAAAACCTGAATGTATCTTCATCTCAAACATTCCACAAGACAAAATTTCAGACAGAATAGCACCGATAATAAAGGTTTTCCCCTTCTTTTTTCCCCCCTACAAAACTCAGCTGACCTAAATTATTCCAGACAACCCCCCCAAAACCACAAAGCTGAGCCACTGCTGGAAGCAGTGCTGCAAACACGTGGCTACACCAAGAATATCTCATTTATATTTCCTTTCTGACCACCGTGAGTGGGTCTCACTCCAGGTTCTCATCCTGCTCTATCCCCTGGTTTGCTGCCCACAGGGGAGAGAAGCACAGACACAGTTGTTCCCAAGTACCACGCTGCATCTGGCAGAAGTGGGAATGGCTGATAAACTGAAGGATTCCTACAGCCCCAACTTAGAGACACTAATTCTTGCTGAGACAAGCGGTGCTGTTTAATCAGTTACAGTGTTGCTTTAATAATAAATACCCTTACTGTGTCTACCACAACACTGCCCAGCTCACTCCAACCTTCAGAAATTACAAGGGCTTTTGTTGAAGGCAAACCCACTGAAGCAGAGGTGATTTTGCCTGTGCTTCAAGAACACGTAAAAACGGAAGGAATTAAGATGCTCACAGCTGCCATGGAAAGAATTAAGATGCTCACAGCTCATGGGAAAGAGGTGAGAAAATCTGAAATGCCATCATTACAAATCTGCAATAAGCCAGAAATCCATTTACTAGTAAGTAGAAAATGCAGCCAAGTCATGAAAATGTGCAACAGAAATGCTGGGTTACACTGTAAAATGTCCACTTCTCAGGAAGAGGGGATATTAATGATGAAAATAGCATAACCTTATAAAGAAAAGAGATCAACTTGACATATAGACCTGGAGATAAAACTTCTTGAACTTGGAGACCCTTGAAATATGGAGGAAGTTTGGAATTTAAGTATGTTTCTGTCAGACAAGTAAATAGGTAATGTTTGTTCTGGTCCACTCTGATGTTGTAAGGAGTAACCCCAAGAACTGTGAGGCTCCTGGGAATCGTTATATTATGCAAAGGATGACATTTTGCAGATGTGCCAGATTTTTCCAACCTTCTTTTCAGAAATTCTTTTTAATCTCATGGCCTTGCAGTCACTTGTGACTGAAAAGCAAGAGCTCACCAGGCTCTTCAGTTTTTCAAAGAGATGTTTTGATACAACTCTCTGTTATGAAAACGTTCCAGACAGTCTTGGCTCCACGAAATCAGCCTTGTGTTTGAAGTTTCGTGACATTGAAGAGGCTAAACAGTGGTTAGAGTTGATGCACACGTCCCGAGGGCAGCGGATTTCTTGCCTTGAAGGAGACACGTGTCAGCCTGGATGAGCTGCAGGAACAAGAGGCAGATTCCTGGGCCTGAGAGGCTCCGTCAGGGCTGGGGCTGTGACAGGGACACTGATTCTGGCTGGCAAGTGCTGCGATAATTGGGGGCTGCCGAGGCCAGCTGTGGGGTGAGGGTGGTCACAGGGACTAAATGGCAGCGTTTCAGGGAGGAGAGAAACGGGCTGTTCACTAGAAAGTGTTCCCATGGTCAGGAGGCCTCTTCTGGAGTTATAAATATTCCTTGGAAGGTGCTTACAAAGAGCTATCCAGGCCAGTTAACTGGTAAAACAGCCTGGCTGGTCTGTGTTTGAGCACTGCCTAACGGGGGCACAACAGCTGCCAAGTCCTGTCCTCCAAATCTGCACATCCCACTGCTCTGATTCCTTTGAACAGCATCTTTAAGCCTGTTTAGCTCCTGGGGCTGGGATTCAGACTCATCCTTCTTCCATAAGAATATGAAAAAGCTTTCTCTGCTGGCAGTGACACGAGGCACACATTCCTCACAAAGCTTGGTGTGTATTTGAATGTTTATTTTTCACATTGGTGATGAAACATCAAATTGCCATTAGTAATGAGGCTTTTCCTTTTTGAAATCTTTGCACTGTTTGTTGCTCTGAGCTGGTCAGCTCTTAAAAGGCACCATCTTGAAGCCATGCCTTTGATGCTCCTTTTTTTCTCTGTAAGTCCAAAGGGATCTCACTTGCAACACCCCTGTGATGATAATCTCAGTGTCATATGGGGTTGTAACACCTCAGGAAAAAATCCATTTACTTAAAAAAAAAAATCAATTCCTTTTCAAAGGAATTCATATTTGGTCCCTCTATTCTAGACAGGGCAGTTTTCCTCATAGGAACATCATCACCCATCAGCAGGAACTGCAGCTCCCACCAGGATTTTCATCAAACAAAGCAAATTCCTGAAACAGGAGCTGTGTCACCCAGCTCTGGACAGGGGCATCGAGAGCCACGTCCACTGATCCCACTTAGACCAAGTTAACCAGTAAGCAGGGTGAGGCTCTGCTTAATCACCTGAACAAAGGCTGCATAAACTTCACAAAACATGACACATCCTTTGCAGAAACATCTTACTAATTTATACTTCACATTTCAAAGGAGCCACTTATCTCCAAGAGCAGCTGTAAGCAACAAAAATGCAGCAGCACATCCTGAACCTGATTTGTGCTATGAGCTGACTCTGGTGAAGACATTCCCTCAGTTCTTTCCCCTTTTCTTGTTTTCTTATGATTTAAAAGCTACACAAGTTCAAAAGGCTATTTGTGGGAATTACTTCACAAATGCATAAGTTTGGGATATTGTAGAACTGCTGGAGAACAGAATTCTATTTTTCTGTATGTAATTGTGAGGTAACTCCTAAACTTGCTGGTGTAGAGAAGAACTGCCCTGGCAGTGTATAAAGCACTTAATTTGTAGTTGCAGGGATGGGAACGTTTTCTCTGGGTATAGAAGGACCCAAGTTCTATTCAACAATGACCCATAAGGAAATTGTTACATAAATACATAAATACTCTACCAGTTGTTTGGGAGCAATAGCATTTGCTAAGAAGGGAAAACATCTCAAGGCACAGACATTTTAGAGGGAGTTGCTCTTTATTGTCATGTACTTTTATTCTTGCAATTGCAACAACCCCTAAGGAGCCTCCTTGTAAACACACAATGCACAGAGAGCCCCTGGCCCAGAGCTCCCAGACCTCTGAGTGCTTAAACACTCCAGCAGCATTTTAAAAAATACACTGCACAAGCCAGTCCTCTCCTTTAAAATGAGAACCCAGGACTGGCTGTGTAAATATGTACTTACCTGCTTCAGTGCTGTAAATATGTAATTTAGGCTGCTGTCCCATGACACATTTTGTGTCTAATTTAAGGAACTGGGTGTTTGGTCAGGAGGGTCTGGGCTCCTGTCAGGTAAATATTACAAGCTGTAAATTTTCACAGCAGATTTAACACTAAATTTAGTTAGCACTATAAATAAAGTGATCATTGACCTGATGGTAGCCCTTGTCCTTGCCAGTGGTTGGCCTGAGAGGTAGTTAAGGATCCGTGGAGGAACGTGCTGCAGCTCCCTGGAGTTTCAAACAACCACAGTCTGCTGTGGCAACCTGGACATCCTTTACACCAGCACTTGTAGCTTCTAAGCCTGCAAGTTTAGAGCTTTTTCCTCCCAGTTCACCTCAAGGTGAGGAACACTCATACCTGACAGGAAAGTGCTCATAGAGAAGAGCCTTAGAGGCCAGACACTGCCTAAGCTGCTTGGGTGTCTCAGCTGAGCAGCCCATAAAGAGAAAACCTTGGATATTTAAAATTAAAAATAAAGCCATTTTGAATTCCTACAGTGATACAGAAGCCACGGCTCTGCACATGCTGGTTGCTGATAACTGCCCACAGAGTCAGCTTTCTAATTTAAACTCCTCACTTGGAGATACCTGGAGGGATGCTCTCAGCCCCCACTGCTTTGTACAGGCAAACCTGCATTTTTCCTTTGTTCCCTCAAACTCTTGAGCTTTGAAAGCACCTTTACTTATGTCACTGCTCTCACTGAACAGCCCAGTCTCCTCCAATATTCCTGATATTTTGTGTTATCAGTAATTGTCCTTTGCTTTTGTAAAGCAGGTGTGGATGTTCTTCACCACATTTATCACTGCATACTGCAGAGACAGTCTGCATTCCTGCTGGTAATATAAATATTGAAAGCAAAGCAGGTAATTGAGCCTCTCAGGTGTTTTTTTCGGCTCGAACACAACAATCCCACCGGGAAACACAAGCTCAGGGACATCTCAGCCGGGTCGGAGCAGCTCAAGGCTCAGCCCGCAGTGACCAGAAGGGCTGGAGGGAGCAGCAGGTGGCAGGATTGGATCTGCTTTAGCGCTCCTGGAAACTGCACCGTGCTCCTTGGCAGCTCTGGAATGTGCCCGTGCTGATGGGGAGCTGCCTCCCGAGCTGTGCCCGGTGGGCACCGAGGGGCAGGGCAGGCGCTGCAAAGGTCCCAGTGGCCCAGAGGGGGATGGCAGGGAAAGAGTGCCCCCCTCCTCCCCATGGAGAGGGAATTTCCACACATTCCTGCAAACATCTCTGCTCAGAGGACGCAGCTTTTCCAACGTTTTGGAGTCCCCAGGGACGAAAGGTGCCATTGTCACTATTCCTGTTTCTGTCCGAGCAGAAATGACCCCAAGCGGGGTCGAAGGAAAACTGGGCTCGATTTGCTGGAACCAGCCCAGGGCAGCCCCTGGCACAGGGTGGGTTACCTGGGACCTGGCTGACAAAGGGCTCACCCTCCCTCCTGGATAATCGTTTTTCTGGCTGTAGTCACTGCCCTCCCTACGGGGGATGTGGAAGACAAACCTTTGGTGCAACCAGCCCCAAATGACCCGCAGGGCTTTGACAGGAACGATTTAATTGCCACACACTTTCACCTTTCACACTGCACGCTGTAAGTGCTGCATCCAAGAGATGTGGCTCCCACTTTTCAGGTGGAAGGAGGCCCTTTGTCAGTGCTTCAATCCCGGGGAGGTGCCGTGCCTGCAGGAGAGCTGAGGAAACGACGCGTTTTCACTCTTATTTCCATATTTTAAACACTTGACTAAACTTTCTCCCTATGCAGAGACAGAACTGCTGTGGTTGATCGTTCAGACAGCTCTGTCAGCCTGTGTTTCCATGAGCAGAGTCAGCCTGGGCTCTTGGGCTGTACCTGTCCCCTGATTAATGAGCCTTTTCTCTGGCCACGGAAAATGCTTATTTTCTATTTATAGGCACTGTTTGCAAAGCCACCTCTGTGGCATTGAAATTCATAATCAGCAAACTGCTACGGGAAAAAATATGTTCCAATTAATATTAAACGAGCAATGTGCTATTTTTTTTCCTTTTTTTTTTTTTTTTTTTTTTTTAAGAGCTGCTAATGAGGAAAATCAAAATAGCATCTTCCAGTGAACCGGTGACAGATCTGAGGTGTTAAAAGTTTAAATCTGAACACAAACAAAGCACTCTCAACCCCCCAAATATCACCCCTGTTAATGGGAAAATGTCAAAAATGCCTGTGAGGTTTCAGATGGCCTTTTAAAAAGTGAACACTGGCACCAAAACCGCAAAATAATGGACCAGCTTGTTACCAAGCTGGAATAAACTTTGTGGGTTTTTAAGGAGAACGTAACTTTGGCTTTTGGTGCTGGTTTGACAGTCTTAGAAATCACGGGCATCTGCTTCTGCCTCGAGCTAAGACAGCAGGCGCAGAGGCAGGGGGAATTTATGCAGAGTGCTCTAATTTTATTCAGATTTGTTAGAATAAAAAAGTGTGTTTAGCTTCAGACAGCGAGAAATAGCAGCTTTTAAATCATGGGTTTCACAGCCATTGCTGCTGTGGAACCCAAAGGGTGCAATTTGCCAGCTCCGCCGTTAAAATAACATTTTTCTTTCCTTAAAACACATCGAGTCACAGCAAACTTCCAGGCCTATTTTAAGGAGACCCCACTGTTGGTAGTTATTGTCTCTTTTTAGAATTCTGCAGAGATTATTTCCTTCTTTTCACATGTCCTTTGGAATTCCTGTGTCAGGAGTACCACAGATTGCCTGTACAAGGTAAATATTGATATTCAGATTCGCTGGAGGATCAGCCACTGTATGACTAAGCTGAAATACCTGAGCAGAGATTTCCTGTGAAACCAGCATTTGTCATTGTCTTCAGACCCTGCTGGAAATGGCATCGTAATATATACAACACAGCAGGGCCCCAGACTATATTTCCAGGGGAAAATTAGGAATTCTACAGCCTGAGATGAATTGCACACAATATGGTCCAAAGTAAATTGAAAACAGTGGAAAGATTTCCAACTGGCTGCGAAAGACTTATGGTCAGGCTGTTACTATACAGCTCTCAGGGATAAAAATAATCCCATTTTTAGACCATAATGATTCCCAAGAAGTCCTCTTTCTCTGGCATCCACTTGTCCACTTGTGCTTCAAAGTTTTGGGGGGCATTCTCCCCCCTTGCCCCACTTTTTCTATACAGATTTTTCTATATAGATTAAACCCCACCCTGTCCAATTAGCCAGTCTCAACCTCGACACCAAGCACTGCCATGATGAGATCTGGGGGCAGATCTCTGTGTAACACCACCAAATGTCCCTTTGGTTTCAGAGGGAGAGCCCCTGGTGAAAGGTGGGTGTTCCCTGGGCCCTCTTCTCCTCCCACAGTGTTGGGACTTCCCATAAAACCCCACAAGATGTTTTAGCCAAAGCTACCAAGTTTCTGAAGTTCCTGAAATGAAGCAAGTCACCAAAACCCAAGCTACGAGTAGGGTGAGCATTATTGGGGTAACATATTCTCTGTGAAACAAACCTTGCAGAGGAAATATGTGTCATTTTAAGGTAAGAAACCAGTGTCAAAAGATGGTGGAAAATTCCAGTGTTTGTCGAATCGTTGCATTAAGTCAGGAGGTTTTGGGTGGGTTTTTTTGGTTGGCTTTGTCTGTGGCACTTTGCCACGTGCTGGGCAGCTGCAATTAGAGAGTTTCTTTGCCCCCCAGCTCGTTAACAGCTCTCCCAGTGCTGGAATGTCTGAGCCCTGGAAATAGGAATAGTGCTCACCCTCCCAGGAGTGTGGCATTAACGACTTCAGCATCAGCACTTTTCTCTCCAAAAACCCCTGGGTGACATCCTGGCCCCAGTGAAGTAAAAGTCTCATTTATCCAAATCTGTTGGATGAGCAAAAAGACCCCCAAGTTGTCATTTCTTCCCCTTTCACAGATAACCACTCACTCACTCAAAAGCACCAAAGCTTTTTCCACCAGGAGTTTGGTTTCAGAGACAATCACCTCCAGGCCTCGCAGCAAAGTGCAAAATCCATGTTTGCAGAGGTTATTTAACACCTGGCCTCTGCACAGCACAACGTGCCACCCAGGAAATAAATGCCAAGGACACGTGCCTTAAAAAAATAACCTTTGGCAAAGGCAGCTGTGGGTGCTGCACATCCACCCCCAGACACTGGGACACTCAGCTTGAACCCCTGACAGGCTCTGGCCACCTACCTGTTCCATCATCAGCTAAATACACTCCTGTCCCAGAATACAGAAAAACCTGCAAGTCCCCACTGATTAAACTCGGGGATCAATCCCCTAATTCATCTGGGAAAAGTAATCAAAGGAGACCAGAATAGTCACGTTCCAGTCAGACAAACAAGATTGTGTTGTGTCTGTATCCCAAAATAAATATGGGAGTGCTCTACTTTTGGCCAAAAAGACTGAGATAATTAGGAAAAGGAAACTTTGGTATATTGATCTGCTGCTTGACTTAAAATGTGCTAAAATGAGGAAATTACAGGTGTTTGGGGGCTTTTGGGAGACAAATTTTACTCCTTTGCTGTTCAAAAACCCTCCTACAAACCAGGGGGTTCTGCCAAAACTTCAGGGGGTTTTATATTTTGTGTCCACACTTACAGAGAGCAGATGTATTTCAGCCAACATTGAAGTAGTTCTCAGTCAGGGATGAGGGAAAGAGCAAAAAAAAGGAAGAGAGAAATCTGAATTTGCCACACACCTAATTTTACCTGCCTGTAACTCCTTCAGGACTCAACAGTGTTTGCCTGAGCAAAGGCAGCTGCTGGTATTATAATTAATAAAAGCAAGAAAACCAATTAGACCTTTACCTGAGTTATCCTAACTAAAAATTTTATCATCAAAGCCAAAAAACCCCAAGGCAATAATACTATTTATTTAGTAGACAGTGGATTAAGAACTTATTTCACCATGAAAATACTTTGCTGCCCACAGGTGTGATAAAAACCCTGCTGTAAACCCGAGCCCTTTATGCCTCTCTTTGATTTTGCTGATTGATAAATTTGATTGAATACATTTAAAAGGAACCTGTTTGGAGCAGGGACAATTTATCTCCCTTTTGTGACAGCCCCTGGGATGCTGATGATAATTCAGCAGGTGGGACACTGCTGTTTTGTATCTTGTTTCTTTTATTGGCAAACTCCATGCTTTCTGAGCCCATCAACTGCCTGTTTCTCTTCCCATTTCTGCTCTTTTTTTTTGTCTGAATCTTGTTCTACTTTTAACTTGGGCACTGTACAGGTTTAGGAGATCCTGACCTTAGGCTGGGACACGGAGAGAGAGCTCCTGTTCCCTCCTGAGGTGAGTGATGCCAGAGGGGAAGGACATCCTCAAGTTCCTGATCCCTTTTGAGTGAATCTCTAACAAACACATTTCACTGAGTCATCAGATGGGGGAAAAAAACCAGCCTAAGGATTTCTGCTGATTATTTTCCCCCTTTCATTTTAATGCTTGGTTGGATATACTCAGCCAAATGTTTTCTGAATTGGGAATCTCCCAAGCTTTTTTATTTAAAGAGCTCTTGATATTCTTTTCCAGTAAGTCAGCATTACTGCAGCAAACACTGAGCCCTTCATAACCTTGCTGTGTGTGATCCCCTCTCAAAGTCACTCTGCAATCAAATGTACTGGGATTTCATAATAGTAATTTGCCACACTGTCAGAAATAGGCTTATCATGCTGCTGTCATTGGTGTCATGTGAACATCACTGTGTGCTGTGCCCTTCAGATGAGAGCCAGTGCTGGAGCCACTCAGGGAGAGAGAAAGGGAAAAAAAAGGGAAGAGGAAGAGAACTTTAACTCCTTAAAGTCCAGTACAGCCTCTGGGTGAAGGGGGAGGCTGCAGAGCTCCTGTCTGGGGTGTGGGCATCTCTTTAAACATCAGGTTGACCGGGTAAAGGATTGCTTTTTTTTCCAGTTCACCTGAAATCTCTGCACGATCTGCTCCTGCTGTCTCTCATTCTGCAGAGTGTGGCAACTACTAATTTCCAACACCACGAGAAAGACATTTTCCCCAGTGCCCACAGGATGACTTGATGGGCTATTCAGGTTTTAAAAATATATTTCCATCCTTTTCTGCTTTTTCAAAAAATGTTATTTGGATGCCTCTGATTTTTAGCATTTCCCAGGCAGCAGGTGCTCATATTAAGGTCCCGTTCCTCAGGATACTTCAAGCTGCACACTCACAATCTGTTTTTACTTTAGAAAGTGCCTGATGAAATCATTTGGTTGTTTTAAGAACTGATTTTATAAATTTCTCTGAGACACCCCCAGTGGTAGATGCTTTGGGGGGACTTCCCTGTGAATGAATCAGCAATGCAAAATAATCAAACTAATGCCATAGCTCTGACACTCAGGGGGGATGTCTCGTCCAGCAATGCTTTTTGTTTAATTTAAACCCACTCCAAGTTTTTATTTGGAAAGTCTTGATTTTCTAAGTGGCTCTGAAAAAGAGAAAATAAAAATCTTGTGAGCTAATGATTGCACCTCCTGGCATAGCTTGATATCACATTGAGGTGTGTGGGGTTTATTACCTTTTTACCTAGAGATTGAAGAAATTGCCCCAATTTGGTCCCTGGAGGTTCCAGGCTGTTCTCCATTCTTTTGGAAAGAGCACAGGTGTGGTTTGAGGTTCTGAGATGGCACAGGGAGAAAACCATCCCATTGCCTCACCCCTGGAAGTGTCCAAGGCCAGGTTGGACGGGGCTTGGAGCAACCTGGGCTAGTGGGAGGTGTCCCTGCCCATGGCAGAGCTGGAATGAGCTGATCTTTAAGATCCCTTCCAACCTAAACTGTTCTGGGATTCTGGATAAGAGAACCTCCCAAAACTACATGTGCAGTCACTTCCCAGAGCAGCCCTGCAGGTCAGACACTGCACCTCCCCTGCTGTGGAAATTAGCAGTAATTCCAGGATTTTTGTGGGGGGCTTGTGCCTGCAAAGCACACAGAGTGTCATATTTGCTGAAAAATATGCTGTAAGATTTGAATACTGTAGCATATATTAGGCAATGTGTTGGACTATAATTAAACATTGGTTTCCATTTCTGTTGGCTGTTAAAGATAAGCAGTTATGTTTTACCCTAGAAATGTAACTCCTGCAGGACTCAAGGAGTTTCTCAGTAAAATTAAGTATTTTTATCGCTCTTTTTGGAAGTGGTGGAGGGCATAGGGGGTACAGAAATAACATGGAGAATAACACCTGGTCATATTCCATGGACAATCAGCCTGGAATGGAACGCCAGGGCCTCCTACAGAAATTATTCATAACGAGCTCCCCATGCAGGTGTTCCATTACTGCCTCTCCCTCTTGGACCCAGGAAATCTGTTGTGTTCCTACTGGTCTCCTTTGGTTGTTATAGAAATGCCTCCAACTCTGTTGCCCAGTTCTTCTGATCCCAGGGTTCAATTAATTCAAAAGCCTGTGGCCAGGAGGGAGCGCTGAGCCCGTGTCAACATGTCTTTAGAAATGCATTAACAAGTTGCTCCACATGTATAATTAATAGGGATGAAGGAACCCTAGACTGTCACAAAGTCTGTTCTCCATCCCAGTACATCTCTTTTGCTTCTTGATACTTTCTTTCCTTTATTATGTTATTTCCAGAACACTGACACAATTCTTGGAACGTAATATAAGATATAAACCAATAATACCCTCATAAAACCATTCTGCCTTCTGGTGCATCTTTTACACAAAGAGCTCAAAGTGTTTCAACAGAGCTTGATTAAAAATTAAGCCTCTGTCCAGCTGTGTCAGGCAGGTAAGTAGTATCATATCCATTTTACAGATGGTTAAACACACAATAGAAAGGTTAACTGCTGTGTCTGTGGCTGCTCACTGTGTTACCTGCACTGCTGGGAGGGAGAAGCCAGACCTGAATAAATAATCAATGTATTAATTTGGCACCTTCTGCACAAATCAGAGAAATGGTCTTTCCAGTTTCACTTAAATTTTTTTCTTCTAAGGGCTCTTTTAACCAAATGGGATACAACTGTACATTTAATTTTTGCCCACCAAAAAATTCAGTTTCGCCTCAGATAAAATCATGCTGAATTCTTTTGCTAAACTTTACACAAAGCTTAGGTCAAAGAGAAATCTGACATTTTGAAACCACAAGTTGTTTTCTGAGATGACTCAGTTGGGAATAATTTGTTTCCCCAGTGAGCTTTGACAGGTGAACTGGCTGGTACCTGGAACTGCTTTGAACCACAGGCCTGGCCTAAAAGTCAGCAGGGCCAAGTTCTTCTTCAGGCTGACAGCACCCCTGAACTATATTTGACATAGTTAATATTCAGTCCATAGTGATACAGAAGTTCCTTGTTTCTGGATAATAGTTTTATGAGCACCAGGCTCAGCACAGAGGACTTGTGCCTTTGGAGCTGCTTCTCCAACATCTTCAAAACCAGACTCCAAAAGGCCCTGCTGGGCAGCAAGTGCAGACACTGGGCATTCCCACCTGAACCTGAGTGTATGTAACTCATGAAATCTTTGAGTTTTGTGCACTTCCCCCACCCTCTGACAGATCCAGACCACCACTTTACAACTACCAAGTTCCATCTCTGCATCCAGTGGGTGCTGACTGGATACCTTCCTACTTTTATCCTTTCTTTCTCTCTCTTTTCCTTTTCCATTTTCTGAAGTGTCAAGCCCTGGGCAGCCCCTCCCTATCTGTGTCTGCAGGTCTGGAGGCAAAAGCATGCACAGAAGTTTAGGGTTCTTTCCTGGTTTGGGGACTATGGAAAGGACATTCCAGGCAAGGCAAACCCAGCTCAGTGCCCACTGTGCTGCCAACCCAGAGGAGGAGATTCCTCCCTGCCCACTGTGCTGCCAACCCAGAGGAGGAGATTCCTCCCTGCTCAGCTCCAGCAGAGCCCGCCGGGACCCACCGGGAGCATCCCTGGGCTGGGGTAATGCTGGGGTTTGGGGAAAGGGCAGAAGGTGGAGAAAACAAGCACAGGGCTGTGGGAAGTGGGATTTGAGGGGTGATTAAGTCTGCCTCCCAGCTGGCAGGCACAGCAGCTGTTGCCATTACAGTCCTGATAGCATTTCATTTATTTTAAACCCCTGTCTTAAAGCTTTAATATCCGATCCACCCCAAATCGCTTCGTTTGAAGGTGGCAGCAGGGGGGATCATCTAGTAAAGAACATGGAAAAAAAAAAGGCAGACCAGTCTTAGACGTCATTTTTATGAGACAAAGCTCCTTACACTTTTCCATTTAAGACTGGATGTCCCTAATTTTCTAGAGCTGCGATAGAAAAGAGACCAAAATCCTGGAGACTTGACAGAGGTTCAATTTTGCTAACAGTAGGCAGGTGGAGAGCAATTTCATCACCCAGAAAGGATTTCCATTAATGGAGTGAGTGCCCTCATTGACACTTCCCCTTTCTCAGCCATCCTGTTAAATAGAAAAATGGACAGTTGCCATGGAAGTTTAAGAATAAAGTCTCAGGAATTTATGGTGATGTGGTTACAAAACAGGCAAGAATTTCATCAGGAACTGCTAAGGGGAGGTTGGATAAGCACTGGCTTCCCCTGTTGCCCATAGATGTGGGACAGGGTTTTCACTGCACAAGGGGTGTGTGGTGGAGGCTGCAGGAACAGGGAAATCAATTCCTGCATCTAAGAAATGAACAGATGGACTTCAGGATGGCCCAACAGGCAGCTCACTGAATGGCAAACTTTAAATAAACACAGAGACCACATGCCCTTGGAAGAATCCAAAGACATTTTGCTTGATAAAAGCCTGTGAGGGGTCAGTGGAGAACGTTCTCTTCAGTCCCGGTGTGATTTAGCTTCTCACAGATCCAAAGTGGTAAAATAATAAGTAAGATTGAAATCTATTTGCTTCTGTTGAAACCGAGCTTTGGAACCAATTTCCTGTGTGACCACGGGTTTTACAGAGAAACCAAGCTAAGTCCCAGTTTCTGTGCATGTAATCTGGTGAAAATACAGAATATATGCAGCACTGTGCCAAAGCCCAGCACCTCAGCTGAGTGCTGAGTATGGACTGCTCCCAGTGAGGCAGCAGGGCTGAAATGAGCTGGCAGTACCAACCCCATATCCTAAAACCTTTCCCACACACATCTATTAAATCAAAGCTAATCTAAACCCCAAACAAACCCAAGCAAATTCCTGTCACTTGATGTAACACTTGGAGAACTAAGAAATTAAACCAGCATGGCAGATAAACTTCTCCAACAGCCTAGTCCAGACAAAACAATTAGCTCTAATTTTGTTTTCATCAGATCATCAATCCTGTGTGCAAGAAAACCCCTCCCTTCCCACTCCACAGATGTTAAACACTCCCATAGCCAGCACATCCCTGGAGAGGTTAGTGTGTCATCCCTCCACGGTTCAGCTGGGGAGCAACAATGCTCAAGTTTGGTGCCTGTGCTCAGTCACACACAGCTCTGGAGTACGAGGGACTTTCCTCACACTGAGCTGGGCTCCAATCCTGCTTCATCCTGGTGGGAGGAGATGACTCACTGTTTGTTCTGTAAGACTACAAGGAGACACCTTGAAGCAGAAAATGGCTTTGAAGTGCCAGCTTTCTTCCCCGAGCAGATGGCTGGGCTAGGCTGAGGTTAAAGATGTTCATTATAAATCCATCACCAAACTAGGCCAGAGATGTTCAGTGATTACCAGAAAATGACAACTCCTGTGTTGCCTGAGCAACACGGGGCTGCAGTCGAGTTTTGGGAAGGAGGGTCAGATCCTTTCCTAGGGCAGAGAGCACTGGATCCAGAACACACCTGGAAAAGCTGTATGGCCTCTGCACAGAATGTCTGCCACCTCCAAATGCCACCTATCACCCTAAATAAAATTAGGGTTCACCCCCCAGTGCAGAAACCACAAACTCAGGTAAACTCAGACCAGCACCACAAAGGGCCCACATGGAGTTATTTTCTTTCTTTCTGTGTGAGAATATAGAGAATAAACACACACACACACACAGCTGCAGAGTTCCCACTGCCCAGGCAGCACCTTCAGCAGTAACTCAGAGTGTCACAGCAGGGAAGGGCTGGAGCTGGACCAATCTTCACCAGGTTACTGGATCCAAAACCTTTCAGCAGGGAAATCACACTTGAAGCCACCTGTGATTCCTTTTGCCACGACACACTTCAGGTGAAACACGAAGCAGTGCTTTGCTGCACTCACAGCCTCACAAACCCCACACTGGATAGTCTGCATCCTATGCACCAATACTGCAGGAATCAGCCTGCATGGAATACTTTCCCTGGAAACAACACTGGCTTCTCAGCCTAATGATTTCTGTTCCCTCAAGGAATAATATAAATTAAATATTAAGTCTGTAGTCACTTTCCTGCCATACAGTGTAATAGTCATGAATTTATGGCTTGAACACTTTCTGCTTCCATTTAAGACCCGACATTGCAGGGTTTATTTTAATTTAATTAAATCCCTAAAGCAGCTTTTTCTTCCAATTTTTGTTTTAAAGAGGATTTTTTTTTTTCTTAAAGATGTGGACAGTTTATCTAACTTTGCACTCACACCACGATACCACTCTTGGAAAGAGAATCTACAATTGGATTTTGAAAATTTTCAACCTCAAGTTGGAAATAAGTGCCTGAACTAAACAACAGAAAGAAAGAAATACCTGAAATGTGTTTCTGTAACACTCCCCTGTCACCTCTTACAGAACTCCTGAGGTCAGTAAATACAATAACATTTTGGACTTGCCATAGGAAGAAACCAGCGAAACTACTTACAGAACATTTCCTTGTCTGTTGAAGAGTAAGGGGGATTGGCTGGAGTTTTTAATTTGTTTATTTTGATGTGGTTTTGTTTTGATTTTTAAATAACACAAACATAAGGCAACTGAATTATTTTGAACAAAGCGAGGCAGATGTTGCAGGTTGTTGGTTACGACACTGCAGCTCTAAACCCACAAATAGTGTTAATTCATAGCCAGTATTCCACACTTCCCTGCCAGGGTTTTATCATCACTGTGTTAAAGTTAAGGCAAGTACTCAACAAAGGAACTCAAAAATAATGTTCTCCTAGGAAAACACTTGTCAATCCAATTATGCCTCAGTTTCCTTTTCAATAATACTTACAATCCATGTCTCTCATCCCTCTGGTTGCCCTTGTATTTTTAAAACCATCCATTTCCATGTTTATATGGAATCTCTTGGAGCTCAGAGAAGTGTTTTTTCCCATCTTCAAGTACACAGCTCATACAGATAAAAAGGGGCACCTCTGTGCATTTGCCAAACTGACCAAAATGACCTTGAGGGGTTTATTCTGGTCATTTCCTCCCATGCCTCTAATTCCCATTTGAATCCAGATCTTAAAAGGATAAAGAGTGATATCTATTGGTGAGAAGATTGACCAGGAGAAGAAAAAGGAATAGTCAAAATCCATTATTTCACTGATGTCAGCTTGGAACAATGACCTCCCACACTGAAATGACTGAAGTGTGTCTTGCCACCATTGTCTGCATGGACTGCTTTGACTTTCTCATTTCTGAGCTGATAAGAGATTTTTGTGCAGCCTTCTAAGTGACATCTTACATTTCACATTCAAATTAAAGCTTTTGAACAGGCAAATGATGCTTTGGTCTGGAGCAGTAAACTTTAGGAATTCATTTCACATCAATCTCTGCTTGAAACAGGTTGTGCCACACACCTGGGTGTGCATGGCTGACCTTCACACCTCACCCCTGCTCCCAGAAATTGGGGAGAAAGCAGCTCTGAGATCAACCAATGCTCCTTTGGAAGCAAACCTGGCTCTACTGAACAACTGTGCCCCGAGCTGGCTCACTCCTTGCCTGCTGCTCACCTCCCTGCAAACCTTTCACATCCCACAGAACTCGCAGGAGAAGCCTGCTCTGAAGTGTTTACTGGGATGGTTTCTGACAAGCCCCAAAAAAGCACATTATGTGCTGCTAACCCACTGTTACACAATTTCACAGGGAGCTCGGGGTGGGGGGTGAGAGCTGCTGGGAACTGGAGAGACACAGCAGAGCTGCTCTGCAACAGAGGGGCTCCTGTTGCTTTCTCAGCTCAAAATTCAATAGTTTGTGGGTTTTTTCCTACTAACTCTTCACAATAGTAGCTGGATGGTTGGTCAGCATAAACAGAGCTGTGGTTTTACTGCTTTGGTATTGCTGTGGGGATTTGTGTTGCTGCACCATGCAGAGAAAACACCAAACTGGCATTCTGTTGTTCTGGTTACAGTCAAGATATAAAGACACAGCAACCAGGACACAAAGGGGAAGGTGATGGCAAGATGAGAATAGGGATCTGATTAGAAAACCAAGTATTTTTGTGACAAAATGTATTTGTGGTTCTTCCCTGGCTATTTTCTACAATGCTATGACAAGGCTGTATTGCTCCAGTGGTAACAGGACATGAAATAATCCTTTTTCTGGTGGCTCCTGTGTGTTACAGACTCCCTGGCACCCAGAGCCCATGGCAGATCTTACTCTCCAAGAAACTTAATTTCCCAATGTATATTTCTGGTTCCTTCTTGGAAAGGGTACACAAGGATTCAGCATTCCAACATCACCTTCCCCACAGGGAATCACAAGGACTTACCTCCACAGTGAAGCATCCCAGTGTTTTTTGTCACTTCTAGGTCTGCCAGGCTGAATTTCAGCTGTCAGCATGCAGTGGGTCACTCTCTGCTCTAGATCTGAGGTAGGCAAGCAGTTTGCTCCTCTGTCAGACCTTCCAGAACCAGCCCTTTGAGGTATCTCAATGCATTTTTATGCTGCTCTAAAAACTGCCCCATTAATGTCCAGCTCTGAGTAAGAACCACAGCAGGACTGGAGCTGCCTCAGAACAACGGGGGTAAAATGCTGGCCTTGGGCAGTGGCTTCAGGTGTTCTTTATTTTAATATCCTGTGCATTAGGGTTTTTTTTTTTAAAACCAATATGCACACTTCTAAAAGTCAGGCTGTCTCAATGACATCATGCAGATTCGCCTTTTTTTGGTTTCTTTTGCACAGTTTTTGGATCCTCACACATCCCAAGCTCCAGCATTTCATCAAGGAGACATGTCTGCAGGCAGTGTGACAGCTGCTGCCTGGCTCCTGGAGCCTGCCACGCTTTATTTGGGTCACACAGAGGATCTTTGCTTCCCCTTGAAGCAGGTAAAATGTCTGCTCAGCTCTGAGGGGGGGGGATTGCGCCACTAAAGCAAAGCTGGTTTACAAGGGAAACTGTGAATTGAGAACTTCCCCCAGCACGTTTGTAATCACCTGCAGGCCTGAGGGAGGGGAAGGTGAATTCGGCCCTCACTGGGCACCAGTGGGACGTCACTGATCCTAATGTGGTGTCACGGTTTGAAATTGGCCCCCCTGAGAGGCTGGGGGGGCTCAGGGGTGATTGGGAGCCAGGGCAGTGTTCCCTGGAGGGCTAATCACCATCCATGTTGTTCACTTCTGCTCAAAATCATATATCACAGCCCCGGAAGCTGTTGGCAGTCTTGGTTGTTGTGCTGGTGGTGTCTGCTGCGGGTAGGTGTTGAAGGCCAGGGGGTGACTGGGCTCCTTCTTCCCCTGCAGGGGCGTGAGGGGAGCCCTGCGGCCCCCCTAACTCTGCCTAGGCCAGAGTTGGAGACAGCATTGAGTGAGTGCCTGTCTGTGAGGGATGCGCCTCACGAACAATGGTAAGTGGGAGGGAGAGAGGCAGGCCCTGCAGCCAGGCCCTCATCTTCTTCCCCCCACTTTGCAGCCAAGCTGCAGAGCAGGGCTGGTTTTCCCTCTCCCTGTTTAATGAGAGTGGATTTGAGGCTCAGCACTGGAGCAGAGCCAGGTGGATGGGCCAGAGGAGGCTCGATTGCTGGGGAGACAATCCCAGGCAAGAATTGGAGACGGACCCCAGAGAGAGAGGGGGGCCCGGAGGATGTCTCTGCTGTGAACTAAAATGCAGGACAGCCGAAAACCTGAGGATAAATCAACATTCCAGGACGTGGACACTTGATAAGCTGAACTACACTGCAGCAGCCCATGAACCGAGGTATGAGAGGGAGAAATCACCAGCAGCAGAAGAGCAAGGACTCAAAGCTGTCTTCTTGGACTTCGTGAGGAGAGAAACTGCAACAAACCACTGGAACTTGGTGAGGGGGGAGCGTTCAGGAGCCCAGAACACTGCCACAGCAAAAGACTGTGTTATGTATCAGCCTTGAAAAGCTGCTCCTGGACTAAAGGAGTTAAAAGGAGGGGCTTGAAAGGACTGACTGATAGAAATGTAATATATATATAGTTGCCTTTAGTTTGTATAGTATTTATTTGTGTAAATAAATGTATATACTTCCCCCTTCCCCTACAGAAGCCTCTAGTCTGAAAGTTTCTCTCCGGTGTTAGGATAATTGTGGGAAGGGGCGGGGGAAGCCTGGAAATTGGATTTTAGATTTCTAATGTGGCTCAAACTGCCACATGTGGGTCATCACAGCCTGAGCAGGGAGTGCAGCCTCACCACATCCCACCCAGGGCAGCATCCTCACACAGGGACACTTCCCATGTCCAGTGGGAGACGGAATTACCTCCGTGTCACTGCCTTTGTGGAGGTAAAACTAGAGGAATAATGCAGCCTTCAGGCCACTTTCTAGTCATGGTGAAGTTTGCTTTCAAACTTTTGCAAGGGAGCTTTATGGTGATCACTGGTTCTGGTAATATTTCAACAGGAGAATGTTTTGCTCTGAAGTTTCCATCAAGTTAGAAAAATCCCATTAAGAACTGAATCCAAGTTCTGTCTCATTTACAAGCAATTAGAACTAAATCAATACTAATAGTAGGTAACTGCTGGTGCTTACAAAGAATCAATAGTACTAACTCAAGGAGTTCAATACTTCTGAAATATAATTATTATAGAGGAAAATATCGCTGAAGTTTCTTATCCAGAAAAAACCCTACATTGCAAAATCATTTTGGTGTGATGGAGTATCCAGAATAGCAGCTTCCCAAATAAAGCTTTCCTAAGCCTTGCTCTTCAGCTTGTGCTGTGATATGTGGGTGTCAGCTTGGTCTGCTCCTTGCTGTTCTGAGGGGTGCTAAGTTCCAAATATAATCAGGGCTTTCAGGGCTTTGGGTTGGGTTGAGCAAAAAGCTACAAACTATAAAAGCATCTACATCTTCATTTTGAGGCCCCACAGTAGGATGGACCTGCAAGTAAGAGCAGAATCCAGTAAAAGTGGTTGAGTTTGATATGTGACCTCTGCAAAGTTCCTCAGCCTTACAGGATAAGGACACAAACCCATAAACCACAGGCAGGGCAGGTGTTTGCTGAAACATTCACTGATGTCTCACTGGGAAGTTTGGTAGGACAAACCATTTTGTGAACCTCCTGCAAGTTTTGAGTCCCTAATAAGTGTGACCCAGTTTCTTATTCCACGACTGAACAATTTGCACAGCTCTAAATATAAAACTGTTGATAACATATCCATGTTGGAGGCAAAGGGAGTTTGCTCCAGGAGCTGCACTGGGCAACATGTTGTGTCTTTCCAACCACACCACATAATCCCACTTATAAAAGATGAATCAGGCACGGCTTGTCTCCCTTTTTTCATACCCACACACAAATAAACATGAAAGCCCACGTTGAAATTATAAATATATTTGTGTTCTTTATAATCATGGCACTACACAGTGAAAATCATGTCATTTCGTTTTTTTCTCTTGAAGGAATCAGAATAGAACAAGACAGTATTGATCCAGAATATCCTCTCACTGTCCCACTTCATTCTGTGTCTGTGTGTTCTCAGGAATAACAATCCTAACACTGGAAGCAGTAAGTGCATTGAATAAGCTGGAGAGCTAAGAGAGAGAAACACTCTCAGCCTGGTGTGACCTCAGCGTGGTGCCAACCCCGGGGCAAACTCTGTCAGCCAAAGGAGCAGCTCCAGAGGTGCCAGGGAAGTCAGAGTGCCATGGGATCAGAGCCCCACCCAGGGAACTGCTCTGAGCAGCCCCAAGGCAGTGCCCCCCTGGCACAAGCACTTGCAAGAGAGAAATGGTGATCTTGGGGTTCTGGGTGGTGACACTGAGGCACGGGCAGAGAGTGATTTGCTGAAGGTCCTCCAGCTGATCCCTGTGGGATGGGACAACACCCAGCAGTGCTGAGTCCTGGTGTCCCTCCTCAGCCCTGACCACACAGGGGGATTCCATCCTACTGAGCAAGGCAGGGTTTTAATCAAAGAGTGTTTTCTTTTAAGAAATAATAGCATTTACAGTAGTGAAACAAATGCTACTTTTTATCAGCTCTAATTATTTTATAATAGCATACAGTCCTTAGCTGCTTATTACTATGTTGGTCATTACTTCAAGCCCTCACAGCTACTCTAGAGAATAATTTAAATACACAGAGCTTTAAAAAAATATTTCCGTTACAAATATTTTAAAAATATACTTATCCTAAAAAGCTGTCCAGCACTATTCCAAAAATCTCTTGTAATAAATGTCTTTTTTTAATTTTAACAAAAATATCTACCATCATATAGAAGAGCTCAAGTTTTGACAAATCTATAGTACAGTCAGAAATATCTTGGGCCAGATTTCACTCTTGTTTATACAGTTGCCAATTTGGATCCTGGTGTTCATTTCAGTTGGGTTATTCTGGTATAATCAGGAGCAGAATATAGCCCTTAGTGTTTTAAAATAACTAAATGGACTGGATACTGCAACAGTTACTGGTGCTGAGCACTACAGGGAGGGAAATCCTTTACTTCATTGCATCTAAAAATGCAAAAGGATGTTATATTTAGTATTTGTGCCATGACCAAAGAAGTGCCAGGCATCTGCAGTGGATGACTCAGACCCAGAATCATATTCACTTATAGAAAAAATTTTTTTTGGCTGAATGGTGCCTGCAACTGCTGTCATTAAATGGGGGATGGATGTCTGGGGAGAACCTTTGTAGGGAGAAAATGCCAACCTTCCTCTCATGCTTTCTGCAATTCTAGGAATCATCTTAATTGCATTTTGTCACTTGGAAAGCCGTGTGAGTTTAATAGAATCTCCCACTATTAGATCTAGGAAGGGGCTGTTTGAAATTACTTCTGTATTTTCCAGCTGAAACGCTTCCACCCTTCCAGTCCTTTTCAAAGTGCATTTAGAACAAGATTTAAGTACTTATAAGAATCTGCATCTCATCAGGACAATCTGGAAACTGGGAACTTGTCTTTTAAAACACTGAAACACTTTTTTGGCCTTTCCCCCCCCCCTTTTTATTTCCAGTCTTCAACACCGGAAGTTGTTGGGGTTTTTTTTGCTTTTCCTCCCTTTTTCTTCCAATCCTCAAATTTAAATGCAGTGTTTGATTAAGGATCAAAATTAACCAGGGCTGATTGCATCAGTGCAAGCAAAGCTGAGAGTCCCAACTCTGCCACTGCTGCCTGTGACCATCACTGATTAGAGGGATCCTCCCACCCTGTGAGCTCATGTAAAGCTTTTACTCTGCTCCTTTTCTTCCTAGACTTTGGCTGATGATCTAACAGCTTATAGACCAAGCAAATTTAAAGATATAGACTAAGTTCAGTCCTCACTGTTGTCTTCATCATCATCATCATCCTTGCTGGGAGCACACCTCTGGAAGCAGTGCACCAGGGTGGCCAGGAAGAAGCTGGACAGGATGGCGGCGATGGAGACGGCGACCCCGGAGAAGATGATGATGAAAAGGTCTGTCAGAGACAAACTGAACTTGCATTCACTGAAGCTGACCTCAGATAACTCATTCAGGAAGATCCTCCTGTTCTCCACAGGCAGGGAGCACTGGATTTCGTGGAGACCTGCGAAGAAGAGGAGAGGGAAACAAATCAGTGGAATATCCAGGAATCCTTCTGCTGCTCCAGGGCAGAGGCTGAACGGCTGAGGGGAAGCTTTAGGGTTAATTCTGGTTTGTGAATTTGTTCAATATTTAGGAAAAGTTGGAACAAAACCTGTCACTGTCCCAAAGCCGTTACGTAACCCCCTTGAGCAGCTCCTGGAAATGAAGTTATTTCACCTCCAGGAGGTCAGGTGTGATCAAGGACCATGATTTGAGGGTTTAAAAAAGTTAGTGTTGAACCCTGGATGCATCTAAACCTGGAGGCCTGGAAGTAATTCCCAGCTGCTCCATCTGAACACAAACTCTGACTCCAAAACAGGGTTAGCAGGGATACTGAAGTTCCCTTGGTGCCTTCTAAACATTACTTTTTCCCATGTAGTTCCAAAACTACAGTTGTTTTTCTGGTCAAAACAACAGTTTGGGTTTAATGGATGCTTGTTTGTCTGTGACCTGCTTCCACCTTTTCTCCCTGGCTGTCCTGAGGCCAGGCAGACTGGCAGATATTGTTCCTCCCTGCATTACTGGAGAATGCCTAAGGCTGGGCTCTTTGTAGTGAAGGCAAAAACCCCCAGATTTAAGAACCTGTGAGAATGCAGGTTGATCCTGGACAGTGAAAGCAGACAGTTCACTGCCTATGCCCAGCTCCCTCTTCATCCAAAACGGGGGAACATCAGGAGAGGGCATTAGCAGGGCTAGAATGGAACAAATCCTGAAGGGAGTTCAGTCTGTGGGGCTGTTGGCAGGACAGCTTTTGTCTTACTATCAAGGATATGAATGTAAAGGGGAAATATAAAAATAGAAGAACTGTGTGTTAATGACACAAGAACTGCTGCTGGGTTATTTGGTAACTTCCACTCTTTGCTGGTGATCCCAGGATGTTCTCCCTGGTTTTGGCTCTGTGTGCACACACAGGACAGGGCCTTTCCATCACACAGCTCTGCCATGGAACCATTCTGGCACTTTAAATAGGGAATGGTGATAAGATTTCCTCTGCATCTGTGAATCCCATTTTTCCTGTGGCTGGATAACTATGGCATGTGATGTCTTACTATTTATTAAACCTGGGCTCCTGGGGTTAATGGTGCCAACCTGGCTGGTTATCTGGATCCAACCCAGCCCAGCTGCTGTGTTGATTTGAAAAGGAGTTTTAGCTACTTCTACTATGGAACCAGTTACCACACTGACCTTGTAATGGTGACTGTATTAAATTTTGACCCCTAAAAGCCCTCCTGCATCTTTTACATTTGCCTAAAGTTCTGTTGCCTTCCCTCTCTCGTGCATCTCCCATTGACAAGGTATTGAGAGGAGGTGCCAGCAGGACAGGACAGCAGTCAGAGTGCCCAAGGCTGACTGGTTTCCTCCAGGCAAAGCTGCCCAAACCCACAGTGATTTTTCTCCGAGCCTGGAGTGCACTGGCCATGCACAACAGATGGTGAGGAAACTTGCTTTAGAGATCTCTGAAACCTCCTGTCGCTGGCACTGACCTGGAAGGTAAAGGAGGTACAACATCCTCTGAGAGCTGTGGAAATGTGAGCCTGCAAGGTTCATATTTATCATGTCTTGTACACAAGCTGATCCCCTGGAGCACTGAGTGAGCAGTGACTGCACTGCTGGCTGAGGAAGTTCATACCTGCACTCTCCAGCCTGGGACAGAGCTCCTTCTACAAACCTTCCTAGGAAAGAACTGACAGTTGTCCACCAAATCATATTTTCTTTTCAGTAAGACTTGGGATTAGCAGCTCTAGGGGTGAATGGGATTAACAGCACAAAGTGGGGATAAATGGATATCATTCCCTATTCAAAACCATGAAAAATGAGGGAGGAGAGAAAAGCCATAGGCTGGAATTCCAAGACCTGTGTCTTTTTAACCAGGTTTTAAAAAGCAAACATTTTTCAATAAATAAATATAAAGCTGACAGTCATCAAAGCACTTGCTGCTTCTATGTAGAAAGAGCAAGAAAATGAATGTAACATGCTGCAAATTCATTTGAAGTTCCTTGCTAATAGGAGAGATCACTGCAGTGAAAGCCTGCACCAACTGAATATGGCACCTAAACAGATCCCATTTGACTAGTAGCAAGCACAAGAAAAGAAAAGTTTCTATTTAACAGTGTTCCTGTAAAAGAAACCACTAGAACAGGTGCTGAGACCCCCTGAGAGCAGCTGAGCTGTGGTCACTGCAGGTCGAAAGGAACAGTGCACAGGGGACCACAAACAACTCTTATTTTTTCTGTTTCTGACCCGCTGCAAAAGAAATTCTCTGCTGTCCTCACCTGCCAGCATTTGAGACACCTCTGTGCCATAGTGGTGAGATGGAGTCTCAGGTCTAAGCTTCCATAGGGAGGGAAATAGAAAAAATATATCAAATATATTAAAAAGAAAGAGACAGAGCAAAAAAGACCCCAAAAGAAAACTGTTGTTCCGAGCAGTTCTGCACAGTGCAGCTCTTGCCTCTAAAAACTACTTACTCTGGTGGTGTTTCCCCAGGATCCCAGAGAGGGAAATGAGCCCACTCAGCCACTCCCAGCAGCAGTTCTGCCACGGATCAAAGCTGAGCCTGTGGACTGTGAGCTCTGGTCCTCCTTCCCTGATGCTTTCACCTTCCCTCACTACACAGAGAATGCAAACAGAAAGGAACCTGCAGCACGCCAGGGCACTCAGAGGGTATTTCTTGCTGTGAGAATCAGTTCACTGCGAGGATTTGGGGACTGATTATACAGTAATGAGAAATAAAGAGGGTAGTCTCCGTGTAGCCATGGGGACTGGAATCTAGGTCATGTTCTCAAACCAAATAGGTGAGATGGGAATTTACTACTTGTTTTGTTGTGTGACACCACGACAGGCTCAGGTTTTTACAGAATTCTTTGGCATTGGGAGCAACAGATGCCAAGAGGTGAAGTACAGGGGCCAGTGAGAGCCTTTGACACTCTTGACAGACCCAGCACAGTAACAGAAGCTGTGCTTTGGACTCCCAGGGGAATTTGGAACAGCCTGTTGGTTTGGAGCAGCAGGAAGACTGGCAGCTCTGTGGCTGGTGGAACAAGGAATTCCTCCTCCCAGGGTTAAGGCAGTGGTTGCTGCACCTCAGCTTCCAGCTGCTGACCTGAAAACTTCACAACCTCCAGGTCACACAGGTCTGCTAAAGGTGACAGACAAACAAAACCATTTCATCTGCCTCCTTCACAGCAATGTGGTACTTGCTCTACATTATTTGCAAGTAGGTTTTCCTTCTGCATAAGAATCCAGAGTGTGTGGAGAACTGATGGGCTGTTCCCCACCTGTCCTACTGCATTGGTGCCCAGCAATAGAGCCAGTTTTTTTCTTTCCTTGGGCAGGAAGTAATTCCAGGTCATCATCATACACCCTCTGCATGAACAGTGATCAGTATTAATTAGAGAGTGTAGGTTTTTTCCTCTGTGTGATTCTGTTGCACATAAAAGTCACCTGTCCCCTCACACAACACTTCTGGAGGACAGGAGATGCCATTTAACCTTGGTGCTCTGCTTTCCCACGCTGTAACTAGAATGGAATTAATTTTTATATCTTGTTTGGGGGGTGGTTTTTTGTATTTTTTGTTTGTTTGTTTGTTTTAATCTATTTATTCTGCAGAACCTATTTATTCTTTTAAAAAACCAGCCAGGCTTCTTGTAAAGGGCATCTCTTGATATTTAGTGCTTGGCTGCAGCAAGAAAGCCTTTGATGACATTTATATATATCTACCTCATTGCTCCCACAACATATTCAAGGAGTTGCTTCTCCATACCAAACAAAACTGTAAATGAAATAACAAGTGTGAGGGTGCTATAAATACCCAGCTCGTGTTATTTTGGTCAGGGCCATCCCATTATCTGTAATAACTCCAGCTGTCCCAAGGACAATGTCACACACTCTGTATCCTTCTGCTCTGTCATCTGAAGGAGCAGATGCATTTCACTGGCAAGCTGTAAATGCACTGATTGCTTTGAAGCCCCAGTCAAGGGACAGGTGCTGGATTCTAGACAGGCTTGTCTTAACACTGAAAAAATAAGGATGAAAATGCAGGTCTGTACCCTGAGGAGTAGTTTGGCTCAGTAACATGGGAAGTGTGAAAAGGCTGGAATTCCAGAACCATAATATTAAAAAGAGAGGCTTGTTTTTAAAAAGAAAAAAAAAATACATGTGTCTTTTTATAAAGAAGTGATGCAGGAGGGTCCCAGGTGGAGTTTATTTCAATGAAATTCCCTCACAGGTTTTAGAACAACATGACTTTGAGACACCTTATGTTAGAGCAGTGCAACTCCACTGAGTCAGGCACTTAAACTCCACAATGGATCCCATGCAATTAGGCTGCTGCTGGATCCCAAGGAACACTGTGCTTTTGTTTCTGGACCAGGCACAGGTTCACTCAGCTGAAATCCTTCCCCTAGAAAACAGATGCAGCCCCAAACCAGTCTGTGTGCAAGCAATTAATAATTCCCTTGTAAATGAAACCAGGCTGACAGTGCTGCAGTGCTCCAGAGCTGCCACTTCCCAGCTCAAAAAAGCCCAGGAAAACCCACATTCCACTGGCATTCCTTCTGCTGGGGCTCTGTTTCTCACAGGGACTGTGTGATTAGGAGTTTTCAAACCATCCAGGGCACTGCCATTGCCTTCTCCTGGCTCTGCCCCGGGTTTTCCCTGCATGTGTTGACTGATGCACTATTGTACAGTGAATTTTGGGTTATATTCCTCCAGCTACAGACAAGCACCAAGAGGTATCACTTGCTCTGGATCTGTTTTGAAGGACTCCTCGTGTCTTTCCATCTCTGCTCATTTCTAATCCCTACAGCTTTTACTGCAGAACTTTTGGAACTCATTAGCACTTCAGTGTCCTGGTGTGTCTGTTATTTCCCAGCTATAATTTTGGATGCTGAATTAAAATAAAAATAAATAAATAAATAAAAAATAAAAATAAAAGAAGCCTCAGTTCTGTTGGGTCTTTGTAAAGTTCACAAAAAACAGGTATGAGGAGAGTTTCCTACCACTCACCAATGGGCAGCTGGGTAAGATAATGACAAACACTGGGATGTGCAGGAAATACGGCCAGAAAAACATCTGCAGCCATAAATGTTTAAGTGAGCTTCATGCACACGTGTTCATTACTATGTAAACAGTAAATATAAGAGCACTAGAATAGGCTTTTTTGTTTGTTTTTTAAGTAAAATTGGTATTTGCCCCCTTGGGTGGAATTCAGCTGTTCCCTCGTGTTGCTGAATGCAGCTGACACAGATCTGAAATGTTTTGATGTGGCATTTTGTTTCTTGTGTGGTATTTTGCTCCCAGCTATAGTTGCTTTCGTCTACTTACACACTGTCACTAATGGATTAGATGTATTAATAAGCAGTGAGAGAGGCAGTGCCTCTGCAGAGAGATGAAATTCCATTGGAAATAGCCCCAAGCAATCAGAACAGTAAGGCTTAAAAAAAACTTGAAGCCTAGATTTAGGTCCCTAAATAAAACTTTCATGGCCAAGTGCCCTAGAGACTCCCAGGACAACATCAGAGGGTACTTAGCAGTTTGTCTCAAAGCCTAAATATAAAGTTCAACATGAGGTGTTCACATCTGCAAGTGCTGTCCTCACATCCTCAAATCTGTGAAAGATGGAAGTGCTCCAGACAACCTTAGGGTGGGGGAAACAAAGTGAAAAGCCAGTGGCAGTCAGATCGTTTTACTGAAAAAGACTGGGAGATCAAATAATATATTTATATATGTGTATATATAGAAACAGATTTGATGTGCTTGTTAAGGAATATAATTTCTGTTAGGAGTTTCTGCTTGACCAGAATAAAAGCTGCTGAATGTGTGAAATGTCTTAAGGCTTTTAATTTCCTTCCAAAAGCACAGATATTCTGCTCTGTTCTGTTCTGGGGATGTGCTACCATGTGCATGATACTGGGGGAGAAGTGATGGTTGGAATGGACAGAACAGCCTGTCCTTTCTAGCTGAAGCTTGCTCAGGTTCTATATTAGTACATGAAGTTAAGGCAGCCTTCTCTCCATAGCAGATGAATAAATAAGGACTAATGAAGACTGAAAAGTCAAGAGGATTGTAAAATCCTCCCTTGTTTCGCTGGTTGTTAGAAGGTTAAACAAAACCTGTCCTCTCCTGTGATTATGGTGCTTTGTTTTGAAGACAATGTTTAACATTTTCAGTGAGCCCAGGGCTACTATAATGGCCTGGACTAGTGAAGTAAGACATTATTTAGTTTATAGAATAAGTTTAGTAATAGATTTTAGATTGGAATGAGATGATAGAAGGAGTTTAAGAAGGAAGAGACGGACACCTCATGGCCTGGTCTTTCCAAACAGCCTCACAAAAATCATCCCATTCTTCTGGGTCTGGAAAGGTCTAGAGAGTCAATCCTATGAGGAGCAGCTGAGGGAGCTGGGGGGGCTCAGCCTGGAGAAAAGGAGGCTCAGGGGGGACCTTCTGGCTCTGCAACCCCCTGACAGGAGTAGGGAGCCAAGGGTGGGTTGGGCTCCCAGGGAACAAGGGACAGGACAAGGGGAACCAGCCTCCAGCTGTGCCAGGGGAGGCTCAGGTTGGACATCAGGAGGAATTTCCTCCTGGAAAGGGTGGGCAGGCCCTGGCAGGGGCTGCCCAGGCAGGTTTGGAGTGCCCAGCCCTGGAGGTGTCCAGGGAAGGCCTGGCCGTGGCACTCAGTGCTCGGGGCTGGGGGACAAGGTGGGCATCGGGCACAGGGGGCACCCGATGATTTTGGAGGTGTTTTCCAACCTCAGTTGTGATCCTATTTTATGATTCACTTCTGAATCTCTCTTTTAGGACTGAATTTCGTCTGAGTTTCTTATTCCAGAATCTGCTCACAGTCCCATTGTCACCTGCTCTTGCTTTTCCCCTACCTATCCTCTCACTGCCATCCTTCTCTCCTGTTCTTTTGCACAGACAGCCTTTACCTGGAAATATGCCACTTTTCCAGAATTTACCTGTCCATCCCTATGGAGGGGATCTTGAAAGCTACAGAAGCCTTGAAAGTAGCTAAACAGCTTCTGTGTCAGCACTGGCACTAAAACCCTCTTAGAGTTTTAAAATTTAAAAATTTAAGTTTTAAATTTTAATTTAAAAATTTAAATTTAACTTTTGAAATTTAAAAATGTGTAGCCTTATGCCCACAATTTTGCTAAGCAGAGCAACATTTGACCAAAATGAGCACCAGTCCTCACCTAAACTTGTGCTACTTCAGTTTCAAGCATTCAGAACATCTGTTTCATTTATCACAGCATAATTCCATTTGGAATTCTGGCTCTGGCCAGTTCTGAATGAGTTTTTTGAGTCTTCCTGGAAATACCAGTGTTTAAAAAAGCTCAGTCTAAACCTTCATATCAAGTTCCTAAAAGTCTTTCCAATGCTGTTTTCATAGAGGGCAGCAAAATTTGTAATTCTTGCAGTAGGTAGTGGGGAACTTAAATAACTAATTAAATAATTTAAGTAATCTCAGAAACTTTCCACAGCTTCCCAAAGATACTGAGAGGAGGAAAAAAATAAAAAGCAAAACAAGGGCAAGACGACAGAAAGGAGACACTGCAGTCACACTCCAAGGAATACTTAAGCTCTAATTAAAAGTAATGTTAAAAATGCATTAGTCATTAGCAAACAAGGTCACAGGCCCTGCTGCCCAAAGCATGTTCAGTAAAAATCAGCAACAGGGACCTCTGCAAAGCCCTTGATGTGGCCATTGCTGACGACTCTTATTTCTCTGTTACAGGCATTTTATCTGAGTCCAGTCCCTCCACCGAGGTGGGATCCTCAGAGGGGTTCAACAAATGCCTTTTGCACTAATTTTAAACAGTGTTTTTCATTCCATCAAAGCCCTTTTCATTGAACCACTGAAAGGGAAGGTTCAAACCCCTCAATTCTGTGGGTCACTCACACCTTTTGCTGGGTGAGCCCTGAGTTTCAAGCAGTATAAACTAAAAGAAGTAGGTTAAGAGATGAAGCAAAAGATAAGCCAAGATAAATGTGATACACAGCAAGCTCTGAAAGCAGGAGAAAGCTCAGCCAAACATGATAAATGGCTGAGTGTATTTTCATAGACCAATTTAGGCATTTTTTGGTCATGATGTTTTTTGTTCTGTGAGTTTTTTTCAGGCTCCCACGGAGTAAAACCTTCCATGAAAGTTTTCACACCTGTTTTTGGAGGGACAGAGATCTTACAGCAATTCTTCTATTTCCAAAAGAAATAATCCAGTACTCTTAATATCCCTGCTCCTCTGGATGGGAAGCCTTTACTGTGACTCATTGGCCACCATGTGCCATTCAGGCATAACAAATATGTATATAGCCAAACTTCCTTCTACAGAAAATCTTTATAAATGTTATACTTAAACATTGGGACCCATAAGGAGCACTTTTGCCTTCTCTAGGAAAAAGAACTATTCTATTTTCTCCACTTATCACCATCCCACTGATCTTCACAGTTCCTTTGTCTACTTTGCACTATGCTCACTAATTTGCTTTTAATCAATTACCAATCAGATCAGAGGGGAAAATTGCAGTTTGATTTTGGAGCTCGATGAAAATGCTGGTTTAATATCTCTTTGCAGGTAAAAGAATATGTTTTCTGTTTTAAAGTGCTAAGTTTAATAACAAAACTTTTAGTGCAGTTCCTTTCATAAATCTGCCACGGGAGAGTGGAGCCTTCACCTAATGCCAGTTAAGCCTTTATTTAAAAATCAGGTTAGATGAATAAATGCTGGGATCTGTAAATCCCAGCTGTTTGTGTGAAGTGATGAGTGAGATGAGCAGCTGGGCAGAGCCTTTCCAGCCTTTCCAGCCTTCCCAACCTTCCCAGCCCTCCCAGCCAGCTGGGCACACAGGTCAGCACCAGTTAGAACTTTACAAGCTCTTTCTGGTAACGTGCCAGGAAGAAAATGGACCTGGCTCCTGCCAAACTAATGAGCTGCAGTTTGGCTTTTGCTCAGACCACCTGAGTCCTCCTGGGACCTTAATTACACAGGGACCTTAATGACACAGGGACCTTAATGACACAGGGAGAGCTTCAGGAGCAGTTACAGAGATTTCAGTTCACAGGGACAGAACTCCTGTTTTTTTATCAACAGGGTGTTTTGCACAAACCCAGGGCAGCTGGGGCTGACCATCCCCTGCAGTGCTGAAGGGAAAGGTGGAGCAGTGGCTTAGTGAGCAGTTTATAGTTACTGAGTGACTTCTCCCAGCCCTGTGTTCAGCCCATGCAATGCAAACCCACGAGCTGCTGCAGAGTTCCAAAGCAGAAGTTTGTTTGCAGCCAAGCTCTTTTTCTTGGGCCCTGAAAATGCATCCCTATCTTTTCCTTATTCTGTATTTCCAGACCTAAAGCCTGCTGCCCTACTTTGTGTGTTTGCTGCAATAATCCTTCTGTCTCCAGCCTCACAGCACTATCAGGAGGAGCCAGAGGGTCTGAATGCTGAATCTTCAGTGAGTTGCTCTTTCCACTCCTCCCAGCAAAGGCCAGGATGGCTTTGGATCAGTATAACCAGACAAGTAACACTAATTTAATCAGTTCCTAATGGGTATCATGTTGTGACATCATTAAAAACTGGAAACTGGATGTAAAATGCAATCAAATCATAATTCTAATAATTTAACTCTGACTTTCCAAAAGTTGTTTTGCAAGGCACTCAACTGTGGCCACATATTTTCAAATGTCACTGAGACAGTCTTTCCTTTTTGGGTTTAGTTTTGCCCTCACCTTTGTGAAGAATGTTTTGGTAGTTTATCAGAGGAGGCAGTCAGTGTTTTTGTGGCAGCAGCTCACAAGAAGCCCTGAAAACGCTGACTGCACACGCTTTTCTGCATCCCTGCACATCTCCCCTGACATGGCTGGGTGCAAAGAGAGGGGGGACTCACTCCAGGGAACAACTGCAAATCCCTGGGGGACAGCTCTGATCAAACCAACCATTTGAATATTTGCTGCTTCCCTCCTTGTCTTCCCAAATCACATCTTACTTAAAGTTTGGCAGATCTGGACAAACTAGTGATGTTTTAGCTATTTGGCCAAAACACAACTCTGGATGAGAGAAAACACTGTGGGAAAGCATCTCTGAGCTTGGAAGACCTTGGGGACACTGGCAATGCTATGGGAAAGCTCAGTCACTTGAGATTTCCAGATATAAGTTCAGATACACTTTAGAACACTGACAGGGCAGCAGAGAAAGAGGTGGGACAGACTCAGAATGAACAGACTCAGTCTGGATCAAGGGGAACAACTTAAAAGTTCATCAAAAGCATGGGGAAAGAGAACTGATGTTTGAACTGAGCATTAGAGACAGGCAAATATTTGGGTCAAGTTAAACAAACTTTAGCTAAAGCATCAGGGAAGGTGGGAAAAGAGGCCCAGGTTTGGTGTAGAAAGAATCAAGATTGAAGTTTCACTGAGACAGAGAGGAAAACCCACTTTTTCCTCAAATGACTCCTTCCTTAAAGCAGCTGCTTTACAGCTGAGAATATCTAGGGCAACCTGGATGAGTATATTTAAAAAATGCTACCCAAGGTCATGAGCATGGGAAGAACCTGAATAACTGACTACAGGCTCTGAGTATGTGGCGACAGGACACAGGGGGACGGCGTCAAACTGGCAGAGAGGAGGTTTAGGTGGGATATTGAGAAAAAATCCTTCCCTGGGAGAGTGGGGGGGGCCTGGCACAGGTTGCCCAGAGAAGCTGTGGCTGCCCCATTCCTGGGAGTGTCCAAGGCCAGGTTGGACAGGGCTTGGAGCAGCCTGGGCTGGTGGAAGGTGTCCCCTGTGCAGCCCTCCCGAGGTTTCCCTGCTCCCAGGGGGAGCTGCCCTCGGGCACCGCTCAGTGGCAGGAGTTTATGCCCTGGTGCTTGTTGGGAGACATGAACTGTGAGATGATCTCCTGCCAAAGCTGGATTAAGAGAGGCTTTGGGGTCTGGTGGGACATGTGGAGCACGACTCTGGATTCCCCAGACATGCCAGTCTTAATACTTTTATTTTCCCTTTTCTAAAAATTCCTGGCTCGAATACCAGTTATATATCCTGTATTTGGGGGGATTCCAGAGCCATTTCAATTTACTTCTGATATTGGAAGCAGTGCTATTGTAATGAAAAGAGCCAAAATCAAGCTACTGAAGAGTTTCAAACACAGAGTATCACAACAAAGATGGTCCTGTGCAGGGCCAGGAGTTGGACTCGATGATCCTTGTGAGTCCCTTCCAACTCAGCACATTCTGTGATTCTGGAATTCTGTGAAAATACTTCCAGGAAAGGGCTGTCAATCACGGATGCATAAAATGGGGATTTAACTCTTTTGTAGCAGCTTTATAGCTGATCAGTAAAATGAGAGAGAAATATCAGTTTTCCTAAGGAGCTGGCACAGGATATGTAGCTGCTCAAAGGGCTTATTGTAGAAAATATATTTACCAGAGAGAAAATGAAGTCTGGAAGAGAACCAGCTCTGGGCTGAATGGATTTGAAAAGGCTCTTTCACTGCCTGTGTAAGTTTAGCCCATAAATCAAAATTATTAGGGCTTAATTTTTTAAAATTTTATTTCTTAACTGGGAGGAGGACCCGCTGCTAAAAAAGAAGCCCCCATCAATTTAACGGGCTGGTTTGCTGAAAGCAAGCAATTAGAGCCCGAGCAAACTGCAGCCTGGGGCACTGCAGGCAGCACCCAGCCAGTCTGCCCGGGAACCCTCTGCCCTCCCACACACACAGACACACGGACTGCACTGAAAAGCCACCCAGCTTTACCTTTCTGGAGCTTGGAGGCATTGTCCTGGATCCAGCTGAAAAGATTGGCAAAGTCACAGTCGCACACCCAGGGGTTGCCCTCCAGGCGAATAGTCCGCAGGGAGGGCAGCGCTTCCAGGGCTGCCACGTTGAGGCTCTGTAAGTTATTGTCATTCAGTTCTAACACTTGGAGCTGTTCCAGGTTCTCAAAAGCAGCCTCATCCACGTCCACCAGGTTATTGTTCCCCAGGCTCAGCTTTATCAGCTTCTCTGCTGATTTGAATGTCCCAGCATAAAGCTGCGTTAAATTGTTGTAGCTTAAGTCTAAATACACCAGTTTGGTAGAGCTGCTAAAAGTGCCCTCTTCTAAAGAGGTGAGGGAGTTATTCCTGAAGTCCAAATAGACTAGATCTCCATAAAATATAAAGAAATCAGCTGGTATCGCCTGAATGTTGTTATCAGCTATAAGGAGTTTCCGTACATCCAATGGAAAGGGATTAGGAACACTTGGGAGTCCTTGATCCCGGCAGTCTATGGTGTGGTAGTCCATACAGCTACAGGCAGCAGGGCAGAGATGACCCCCGGGCAGGAAAAGCAGGCAGGCAAAGGCAGCAAAAGGCAGGAGGCAGGAAGGGAAGCATGGCAACATCGTCAAGGCTCTGAGCGCGGGGATGAGCACCACTTCTAGGAGAAAGACATTTTGCTCAGCTGAGCAGGAGTGCCTGGTACTTGTGTGTGTGTGTGATTGTATCCAGGAGATCACATATCATCACAGATCCGATAGCAGCAGGCTGGGAGGGGGAGGGAGAGTGGCTGGAGGAGAGAGGGAGGGAGGGAGGGAGGCAAATGTGAGGATTTACACTGTCAGAATGTTGTGATGCTGTGCAGGGTGAGGAGAGCGATGATTGGGCACACGGAGGAGCTTTCAAAGGACTCCCTTGCTTTTGTGAGCTAAAAAAAGCCCAGAGCCTGTTTGCACATTTGCTGTATATTCCAGCAAACTGGAAATCACACCTGATCCTGTGACTCTGACAGCAACAGCTTCTGCTCAAAAAGCCCTCCAGGTTAAAAACTCTGATGAGATCACTTACTGTGCTTCTTAGCAGGAGCCTGCACCAAGGTGACCAATACCTATGGAAATCCAAACAAAACTCAGGCAGTATCCTGCAAGCCTTCAAAGGACTGTTTTCCCTTTCATTTGTAAAGCAGGGAGCGGAGGAGCAGCAAGGGGGGGAGCCCAAAGACAAGGAACACTGGCTTTGTGCTGTTTCTGGATGTTCTCAGCTGTTAGAGAATTCACCTAAATATGACTCAGTGTCCTTTAACCAAGAAGAATAACAGACTGCAGCAACAAGGAATATGGTCTCCAAAGTGAGGGGCTTTTTCCTTCCTGTTTTAATGACCCATAAAAGTGCAAATCGTGGATCAAATCTTCAGCTAGTTAAAACTGAACAGATTTTCTTCATTTTCAGGGGGCTGAAATACTTGACAGTCAATCTGCCTGTCTCCCATGGGACAGCAGAGATGATTTGGCAGCAAGGCATCTGTGTTTTCCTGAAGTCCCCCAAACCCACACCCAGAAAGGCAAGTCCTCAGCCAGCTGCACACTTAATTTTTAACTCCATCCCTCCCTCCTTGGTGTGTAAGCAGACAAACAGGACTGGAGTGCTGGGATCACACCTATGGAATATTTTTCTGGGGACAGCTGGTATTTGGGTGTGGGCATCCTGAGGAATGGAGCATGAACTCCAACACCTTTGGAAAGCTCATTCTTAGGGCAAAGAGAGGCCAGTAATCACAATTTAAGGTCAGATTTCATAAATGAATTCAGAATATCTTTCATCCAGGACAGGGTATGAAAATTTCCTTTTAAGACAGACTATTCTCCAAGATACCTGTACCTGGTCTCAAATAATGAAAAGCAGCATCAGCCACCTCTCCTTCAGTATGCCCAGAGAAACACTGACCTGCTGGGAGGGAATGAAGAGGGAGCCAGACTGTCCTCAATAGCACCACTGACAGAAAAAGCAGAGATGGACGCAGATTAAAAACCATCTGAACACAAGGAAACATTTCTCTTACTCTGAGGGTGGTCAGGTTGTCCAGAGAGGTTGAATATCCCCACAAAACCCAAGTGGGACAGCACTGGGCAAACTTGCTCTGACTCTGCTTGAGCAGGGGACTGGATGAGCTGATTCCAGGGGTCCCTTCCAACCTCAGCATTTCTCTGCTCTGCTGTCAGGAAACAAACGTGCCAGGAAGGTTTATACCTTTGAACACCTCTCCCATATTTTGCAACACACTTTGTTTCTAATTCATAGGTCTTTTGGCTAAAGAACCTTGAAGCAGCCTCTACATCCCTCCCATAAAGACATATCCTGCTCCAGGTGTCTTTCATGTCTTGAATTACTTTTAAAAAACCACCCAGAGAGAAATGGGCATAGCTGCCTCTATAAATCACCAGGGCAAAGCCCAAATAAATTCCTGAGATGATTATTTAAAATATTTACCTTTAAATTACAGAGGAAGTGGAAGTTTGACAGGCTACCTCTGATTGAAAAAACCCAAACATGCAAAATAAGTCCTGTGGTCAGGATTCAATGAATCAGCATCAACAAGCAACTGCAACTGGTATTTCTTATGCAGAACTGGTGCTTTTAAAATTTTTAAGGTTGTATCTTGCAAACATCTTGCTGTAATCTACTGTTTTTCTGCCCCTAATTCAACTTGGGCTTTAGGTTAGAGATAAAAGTGTTTTTAACATGGTAAAGCAGAGCTGATTTGATGTCTTTAGTAATGTAACTTTATATGGAGAGTTCCAGCTCTCTTTTAAGAGAAGTTATCTATACACAGCACTGAGGGGTCCCTGTGGCTCCTCCTCTGCAGACCCCCCCTTTTTGTATCAGATGCACAGAATCAGGCTCTGACATTTCCATTTCCAAGATGCCTCAGTGTTATTTTGCTGCTTCACAGATGGGAGACTACAGACAATAAGGCACGATTTGTGAAAGATCCAACAACATGTTAGTGGCAGGGCTAGGAAGAGGATTCAGCTTCCCTGAGAATTCCACCAGCCCTTGCTAAAACCCCCCCTCCTTTCTGCCAGGAACAGCCCTTCCTTTTGCTCCCCTGCTCCCCTGGATTCTTCCCCTGTTACCCCCTGTGAGCAGCAGCCCCTGGACCCTCGTTCTGCACACTCACATTTGCAGGTCCTGCACAGAACCTGGGGAGCTTTCCTGTCTGTGAAGGGGTCGGCAGAGGATGAGGGATCACTCCCAGGCTCGGGATATTTTGGGATAGGTATCCCCGAGGTCTGTCAAGCCCCAGCCCTGCTCCCACAGCATCCAGGCAAGGAGGGTTTCACTGCCCACGTGTGCCAGCTCAGCTCTGCTGCACAAACCCCTCTGCAGAGCCTGCCATGCTCTGACACCCTTCTATGCTGACTCTGATTTCAGAGGCTTTCATCCTGACCCATCTTTCTCTGTACAACGTTTCCCATTTCATTTTGTCTGTGCAGCTTTTGTAGCTGATTTCTGTCCCTCAGCTGTTTCCTTCACGGCACAGAAATTCTGGATCTCTCTGAAGCTTCGCTGGCTCGCCAGACATTTCGTGCAGTTTTGACTAGCAGGGAGGAGGTTCTGCAAAGCTTTCTATCTGATGAGATATTAAAGCTTTACTTTTTAAAACCTCCTTTGCATCAGGCAGTGACAGTAACCTCTGCTGCTAAATCAGGGGTGTGGCCTGTGAGCTGCTGAGTGCACAGCACCCTCTGGTGCCCTCAGACACTGGTCACCCACAACTGCTCTGGGCCCTTCTGATGAACCATTAGCAAGTTTTACACACTCCTACAGTTTATCTGCACTCTCAGGTTCCCTTTTCCCTCTTCCTATTAAAGAAAATAAATTATATAATCCAGATAGTGTTCTTATGTGCTTCCACCAGCACTATGGTAAAACATCAAATTGCTCCAGTGAGTAGTCTCAGAAATAAAGGTTTGTTTATAAATCTGTGCTTCTTCAGTGCTGCCAAGCAAAGCCCCACAGCTTTATCACCTGTTACCAAAAAATACTTGCAGCAGTAAATTTTAGTACATACAGGTTTGCAAAAGTACAAGCTTCCCAATTAGAAGTTGATGCCAAACAAAAATTCCCCAAATATCCTTCTCTCCATAGAGCTGGGATCCCTGATCAAATTTGATCCACTGATCAAATTTTGACTGTCAGCCCATTTATCCATAATCCTGGCTTCCAGGTTTCCCTAAAGGGACAGGATGGGTTTGAAAAACACCCTTGGTAACAATTCCATAATCAAAGAACTACAGAGAAGGAAAGCAAAGAAGCAAAACCAATTTCCCTGCTTACCTCCCAGTAGCAGGGGTTGAATAAACACAACAGAAGGCAGGCTTTGGACTAAAAACAATGATCTGGCTTTCCATTCTTTTAATTTTCTGTTCAGGATACTACTAGAAGAAACCTTGAAAATAAAAGCAAGTGTCAAACCACACTGGTCCTGAATCTTTAGTGTACTATCTGTACTATATCATGCCAAGCAGTAAGAAAAGAAGAGGAAAAACACTTCTGACAGAGTTTTCATGTTTCCCTTGGAAAATTCCACCACTCTGCGTAAAAGTGCTCAAAACTTCCCCAAATAATTTGAGTAATGGAAGAAAAAAGAAAGAGCAATCATTGTGCAGACACACGTGAAGGATTGGAACCTCAGCCAGTAAATCCTTCCTTACCAGAGCCTCAGACTGAAAACTGTCCATCCTCATTCACTTTTTTTTATTTTTTAGCAGCTAATTGAGCATATTTTTCCATGAAGGAAGTCATTATTCCAGGCTCATGCTTCGTTGAGCTGAGGCACATGTCGTGGCCGAGGCTGCAGCACCAGGTGCACGGGGGGATTGTGAAGGGTTTTCCTGCTCATTATCAGACATTAACGTGTCCTGGGCACCAATGCTGGAGCCTGAGTGAGGGACAGTGTGTTAATCAATCCATCAGGCACTGAAACCCAGAGCTGAACAGCACCTCTGAGCAGAAGTCCTGGTTTTATTCAGGTTTTACCATTTTGGCTTTAGCTGTTTTTTTTTTCTTTTGAGAAAAATCCTGCCCTGCTCTGACCAGGCAGGTTTTATGAATGCAGCCAAGGGGCACCTCTGGGCAGTTTTCCCTCTGATATTACACCTAAAAAAAAAAGATTGAAAAACTAAAAGGGGAAAATGGTCTATTCCTGTCCTAAAATTTACGAGCTGGTAGAAGCTGTGAACTGAAGCTTGTCTTACACCTGCCCAGGCCTTCTCTGCTGCTGCTCTGCCTCTGGGAGGGAAAATGCATCAAAATTAATCAACGTGGCAGCAGCAATGATTGAATCTGAAAACTTCAGACACTGCAGTTCAGCAGCCAAATGAGACCAGCCTAAACCCATCAGAAGACTTCCATCATCTGCCTTGTGCAGACATGTGGTCACTACCTTATTGCAAACCATTTTCAGTCACTAAAAGCAGCCATGAGAGACAAACAGCGTGAATTTTGTTTCCTTTTTCCCTCAGGAAGGAGTTTGTATTCAGTGCTACAGTGTAGTCTGCTTGCCCTCTGCATAGTTTGTGGACTGGTCCAGAATCACCACAGCTTTAAATCAAATTAAAGGCAATTAAATTAAAAGCCCTCCTAAGCTGCTGATGGAGATATGCTCACGTATATCCACTGCTGCTCTAATGAAGTCACAATTAAAGCTGGTCTCAGGGTCCTCCTCAAACACTATTTATTTGCTCAGATTGACCAGTGGGTCTGTCAAGATCTGAAAAACCTCGTGGAGATCAGAGGTGCAAGATTTTCCAAATGCTCGGGAGCTTCTAGATAAAAATTATGTGACAAGTCCAACACTGGGTTTGTTGAGGAAAATTTATGAAAGTCAGTGACTCTAAAGCAGCAGCTGGAGCTGAACACAACTTTCATATCTGAAACTTGTTTCAACCTGCACCTGAGTTTCAAGCAGTGAAGCCGAAGGGAGAAGGAAGTTTGAGCAAAAATTCTCAACGCCCCAAGATACCACAAACCTTAATCCAGCTTGGATGGAAAGCTCAGTAGGTTGGATTTTTTTAACCCATGGTTTGTTTGCTTTAAAAGACAGAGAAGTCTTGGGAATTGCTGTTCTCCAAATCATGCCCTCCCCTGATCACTCCCTGCAGCCCTTCCCAGAGCACTGGGAGCTGAACGTGCAATCTGGCTGAGCAGAGGGGAGAGCACGACAAGTGGGGAATGTTCCAGGGAAAAAATGTTCCTGCAAGGAAGGAAAACCAGAAATTGTTCTGAGAGATCTGCCAAGCAAGTTTGTGTTCCTTCAGGAGGAAGTGTTGTGCTTTGAATTTGTTCTCTGTGCCACCTTGAAAACCCTTTGGAGAGTTCTCTTTGTTCTAAGGAACAGCAAATGGATTTACAGCAATTAAACCAGTTGACAGCTAATATTTCTAAAAACACCAGCAAACACTCTTTGAGGATAAAGCTCCTGCAGACTATTAGGCGTGCATGGTACACCAGGGAGTTTAAAAGAACATAAAAAAAAAGAAAACCCCAAACAAACCCCTCAACAACTAAAAGAACCCCAAAACAAACAAACAAAAAAGGACTTGAATTCATTTTTCTGTTAACATTGTAACACTGACAGGCTAAATGTCTTTTCCAGACCAAAGAGGATGGTTGTCTTGTGAGGATTTCATGCCAATTAACACCACACACCCAGCAAGAAAAGTTCCATTTACAAAGGCACTGATTTAATTGGAGGTCAAGGCCTTTTAGTGACTCCCCAGTCTGCTTTGATAAGGGGATTTAACAAAGACATTCAAGTTACCTTCTGTGGCTGTATTTATTTAACTGACTCGATGTGGTACAAGCTCTTCACAACAGGAGGAAAACAACTCCAAGACAGTCATTAGTGCTTCCTTTCCTCTTCCCTTATTGACTGTTGCTGCCCACACTCCATGGATTTAAACATGCAGGAAGCATGTTCCTGTCAGTGGGAATTCCAAACACGAGCTGAGTGGTAGAAATAATGGAAATAAATTATTACACCCCTCTCTGTTGCCCTTTACCATAAAAATAGTTCATGAAAAATATAATTAAGTGCTTAAGATCAGGCTGTAATTTCAAAATAGGGCTTGCAAACTGTCCTTTGAAGTGTATCTCACACTCATTAAATTGTGTCCATTGTTCCCACACATGTGCAATTCCACCTTTTACAGGTTAATTCTGGACAACTGGCTTCCTGCAGAATAATTACTGCACAAAAATGCCTCCATCTCTGCACTGGAGCCCATACAGCACTCAGGAACACAAAGGGACAACCAACAGTGGATCAGGACTTGAGGCAAGACCAGGAACGTGAGATCTTCAAATGGAAGCAAACTGACAAAATGAGGGTGTGCAAATGTGTGTTTGTGTGGTCACAGGCCCTTAGACTTTCACTTTGGAGCTCTTTCTGTGGACAGATCTTTTTAATCCTACATTAAATAAATCAAATTCCTGTTCTGAAGTCAAGAAATCCCAGGTTCTTTTATACCCACGTGAAGAACAAACCCCCACAAAACGGTGACAGAGATCCTTGAACCAATGGGGTGAAATCCTCTCATGCAAAGGAGTTGGGTTTGCCTTTGAAGCAGAAATGTTGAAAAGGCCTGTACACTTCACTGTATGCAAAAAAAAGTCTTCAAGAAGACAAGAATTAGAGTTCCCAGTCTCTTGGTATAACTGCAGCAGCCACAGTCCCATTCATGGGAGATGGTCCTGCTTGTTCACTTGTCTTCCCCCCTGAAGTGATCTTTCCATCCTCTTGAAAGTTTCTCTGGCCATCCAGAAGTTGAGTGTCCCTTAGGGAAGGCAGCAGGCTGTGATTTAATGCCTTGTGACGTGTCCCTGGCCCTGTTAATCAGCTGGGTGAGATGTCAGGTGGGATCACATCAGCCAGTGCAGCAGCTCCCCAGGGGTAGAGGGGGGAGCCCTGCAATGCTGCCTCTGGAGCTGCTTTTCACAGACATGTTGATAACCAGGGCTAATTATTACAATGAGTAGTTTCATAATTGCTTCAGAAATCAGTTACCTCACTGGCAACAAACTGGGGGGGATTCTCTGGTAGTCAGTGACATAAACAATAACCCCCAGAATTTTATTACAGCCCCTCGTGGCACGGTGCAGGGTGGTATAACATGACATTTTTCATCCTACATGTTGGTACTGCAGTGGTACAGAGGGGTTTTAAATACTAGAACTTCAGTAGGACCCTCAGGATGGGGAGGTGGAGGTGCCTCAGCACCCAGGAGTTGTCCCACACTAACCTGGTGTGACTGTGCAAGGAGGGGTAACTCCTGCCCTGGGTGGGGACAGCTCTGCTTTATGGATGTCATTAATGTCTGGAGGAACATCTCCACTCATCTGCTCCTACTGGCTTCTACAATTTTGGGTCTGCCTCATTTCAAAGATGTTAAAGCTGAGTAACATCACCAAAAAAAAAAAGGGGAACCACAGCATTTCCTCCCTGGGGAGTGTCAGTGAAGTTAATGGGCACAGTGTTGTGAGGCATCACAACCTGAGATGGTTCTACACCTTCTTCTTTTTCTTTAGTAGGATCAAAAAGAAATCCATCTCACAAAAATGGCACAAGTGAAGTCTCTTAAATCTCAAATTTGAAAGGAACTCAAAAGAAAAAGTATATTTGCTCCAGGCTGTTTTAAATTCTTCAGGAAGTTAATGGCACAAAAAATTAATATGGTAAAAATATTGTCCATGTGGTAACACGTGGAATGTACTATACTCTCCATTTTCTCAGGCTGTGCTACAAGCAAAAAGATATTTTTAGGGATTGTGTGATGGCTGCAGACTAAAAATACAGAAGCCAAAAATGTCTAACAAAACACTTTCAGTAAAAAAAAAAAATAAAAAAAAATTGAAAATTACTTTTTGTCATATAGTTATTCTTGGATCCCTAAATGTGGAACCTTTCCTTTCACAAAAAGCACACAGGAGGTCACACTGAAGAGCATCTCTCCTCTGGCTACTGCTCCAGCCAGGGATGGCCCAAGGAAGAGTGTTACAAACTGTACCACTGAGAAGTGTTTTAATGACTAGTTTTTGAGCAGCGTGAATCAGTAAAGATGCACTTTTGATGGCAAAAATATCCAATCAAACATTAGTTAATGCAAACATTCAGGAAAGCCCTAATGGTTTATTAGTTTGTTTTTAGGCTTGTCACTCTTCAGAAAATCCAGTTTCCTGCAGTGTTGTCACTGATAATGTGGTTCCTGGGCATCACTCAGGGCAGGCACTTTATTGGCACTTTTACAAGCCCTGTCTGGTCCTTTCTGCTGTCACTGGTACCTGGAGTGACAGGGGGCCAAAGCAGAAGGATGCAGGGGCACAACTGCTGAGCTCCAGAATTCCTGCTGAGCTTTCGGGAAGATTTGTGTGCACACAGCTTTGTGCAACATAAATGTTCTGTACATCAATAAAGCACAGGTCAAACTCCCTGGATGCACTTTCTGAGGGAAAAAAAATCCATCACAAAGCCAGTGTTTGACTTTAATTCATGCTTACAGTGTAAGACCTCAGGGCCTCAGTCTACCTTTTTTAAACAGGGGAAGGGACAAAACTGCTGTGAGGCTCATGGGCTATAGGATGAGATATCTAGATCAAAATCACTTATTTTGGGAGTAATCTGGTTTGCTGTGAAAGATGCTGAATTATCAGTAGTGCTTGCAGGCAATTAGAGTTGTTAATATTCTTTGTACTCGGTGTACAGCTGCCTACGCCTACAAACCCATGAATCACGGGCCTGTAATTCAGTTTCCTGCAGTGAAACCAAGGTATTATTAACATTCCAATAATGAAAAAATCCTCTTAATTCACTACTTATATTTAATGAATTGATTTATAGAATAGAGACAGTGCTGGCACTGCAGAGAGAGTCTCCAATACTTATTGCCACTCCTGGTTTGTGTGACCAGAGTGCTCAGCACCTCAGTTTCTCCACCATTTCATATGGAAATAACCAGAAGCACCAACAGGCTGGAGCTTTAAAGTTAAATGATATTCACTGCAAGAGCTTTCAGCATTTCCATGTTAAAAGGCACAGGCTTTTAAATATTTATTTTTTGACAACACAATAGTGCCTTGATCTGAAGACACACGTAGATGGCTTGGGGCTATTAAAGTGCTGAGGAGGCCTCCAGGAGAGCAGCTCTCTCCTCCTTTGTGTCCTAGGATTAGTTTATGCAAGACAGGTCTTGCAAATACAGAGCAAAGCATAAAACATTCATTCCCTAATTTAAAGCATGAATGAACTTACCCCATAGATAGGAAAATCCTGCATTTGAACTGCCTTGTCTCCCTGGAGTTACTCCTGACAGGCTGCTATCACCAAAGTGATCCCATGCAGTGGTTTGAGTGCTGCAAAGATAAGGTCTGTCTTTGTGAACTCCACTTAATCACATTCCTCTCAGCCCACCTTCTACTCTCAGACTGCCACTCCAGCCCTCCACACACTCTCAAGTCATTATTTCAGTCAGAGATAATTTATAGTGCAGTCCAGAGAACAATTAAATCCATAACCTAATCATTGTTTTAACTATGATGAAGATTCACTGGATTTGATTTTTGGTGCCCTCTGTTGCTCTCCCTCCCCTTGCTGTGATACTTATTCACTTTATTTTTCAGGAAAACAATCCAACATTATGAACATTTAGCAGATATATTTGTAAAGCCATGCTCTTAGTCTAGTATTTCTCCTAGACACAGCAGTAGCAGTGGCAGCTGAGACCCTTTATTAAGGTCCCTGGTGTAGTGTTTCATTTGAAGAGACTGCAGGACATGATTCAGCGACACGTCAGTGGAACAACATGTGAATGGATCCAGATTTTGCAAAATAGCTGAAACATCCCTGATCTCTGCCCTGATTTCAATGCTCGGACTCGTTTTGCTTTGAGGTGTGCTTTGCTCCTTACTAAAATTCCTGGGACTGCTGCTCCCTGGTGATGTGGTGGCCAGTCAGAAGGTGAGCTGGGGTCACCACGACGACTGGCACTTCAAGACAAGCCGTGGTTTGTGCTGCTGAGAGATCACCCTGCCTTTTGCTCTCACCAAACCCTCGCGTTTTCATCCCCATTTGGACGCGGAGCCAGCGTGGAAAAACATGCCGCTGCTTGAAAATGCGGCAGAAAAAAATCGCAGCTCAAACCCTTCCTTGTCTGGAGCATATTTCTTGGCTCAGTTCCTCCCTGGGATTAGGGAAGTGGTGGGATCCAGCCCCGCACCGAGTGTTTCAAACCAACCGGGACCTGTGAACGTCTCGCTCCCTCTCGTGGCCACAGGGCACTGTGGAGATGGGCTCTTTTGGGTTATTCACTTACATTATGTGCAGATAAATCCCATTTACAGTCAGGAAAGGCCATGGAGAACATCACTGCTTCCCCACATTCCCAAGTGTCCATCCCCACATCAGTCTGCTTTTCTGTCCCTCCCTGTCCTCCCCCATTTGAAACAACCACTCATTCCACCAGCTTTTGTTCATCTGTGCATCTCCTCCACGAAGCTGCCTGTTTTTAGGAACACAGTACATAGAAAGGGAAAGAAACCACATTATTTTATATCTGATTCCTCCCTAAAATCAGAGTCGAAATGAGACTTTTCCCATGGAACTTCAGGGGGGTAGTATTTCTCATTTTGTTCATCACATGGATGAATAAAATGAGAAATTTCATTCTCAAAGACACACGAGTTTATTCCCAGAGACAATTTGTCGTTTACAGAGAACTGGCTGTGCCCACATGCTCTGTGTGTTCCTTAGTCCCTCTCCCTGTAAACCCAGGCAAGTCCTGCCCCACCTTGAAGATGCCCAGACAGCTCCTGGCTGCTGTCAGGACACAGCAGGGCCTCAAAGAGTGCTGGGTTCTGCTCACATTCCAAGCAGGTGTGATCTCGGTCACCTGGTCAGGATTTAAAAAAATTAGGACACGTAAATTCTTACTGACAGGCATTTGCTTTATCTACATAAACTCACAATCAAAGCAGTGAAAGCCTTTGAAAGTATTAAGAAAAACTCCCAGAACCATTCTGCAGTAAATGAGACTGAGTACACAGTATGTGTGTTTTTCCCCCCTCTGGCTCCACTGCTGTGTTGCTTTCCTTTTATAACTGTTCTAGTTAAAAAACACTCCTGACCTAAGAAAACCCTACGTCAACCTTATAATTTTTTGTTAAATACATGGTGGTCAGTCACAGGTTTAAAAGTAGTACAGAGTGGGCATTCCATATTTAACTCTGAGTCACTCCATTGTGTGTCACGTCGAGACAACTGCTGGCAGACTTTGGGAAGAGTTTCTCTGGGTGAAATGCTCCCTGACAGAAATCCCAACTCCAGGGTGTCCTCAGGATCGTGCACACTCCCTACAATCAGTTCTTAAACCTGTTGCATTCCATGAGATTTATGTTTTCAGGACTAAGTCCCCAGAGAATTTCGCTGTCTCTGATGAAAGGCTTATTGAGGAAGCAGCTGAGAAGTTCTGCTCCGGGGTCTTTATAAACAACCAACACTCATATCCTCTCAAGAAAGGCACTGCAGACCATCCACCAAATGTCTCTTACTCCCTTCACACCAGTATTTTGTTTCTGGTAGGCAGTGGTGTTACTCCTGAGTAAAAAATATAATTCAGGCTTTTGTGTTAAACGGCCCAAATTCATCTGCTTCTAATGAAGAACCTTAAAACGTGAACAATATCAATTTCAACTTTGGAACTTCAACATCTAATGACAGACTTTGATATATTATAGAGAAATCTTGACATTTTACACAGATCAACTCACTCTGTGTAAAACTCCTGTGCAGCCCTCTGTGCCCTTTCCCTCTCCCAGCACATCTTAATCAACTTTTCATCCCTGACTCAAATGACATCATGGAGAAAAGCGACTTGTACAAAGAACAGCTGCCCATAAATCTCCAAGGAAACTATTTGAAGCGTAGAGACTTTCTTCTTTCCCCTTAAATACGTTTATTTTGAAAGTCTTATTGATTTTGGTGAAACTCTGAGTTACCCCAGCTGGAAATCCAGCCCCATCTCTAAACCTGACTGACAAAGATCATTACTGTTGTAGCTCAAGAACTCCAACTTCAAGCATTGTTGCCATTTGCTCATTCATAATCCCTCTTCCCCACATCTGACAGCTTGGGCTGCTCACAGCTCTGGGCATATATTACACTGCCAGGAGCACAGATGGGCAAGGAACAGGATTGGATTTATAGCTGCTGAGCTCTTAAAAAGCTGCATAATATGAATATTTGAGCCCAATCTCTTACTATAGGAAACTAAAACCTCAGTGGCTCAAACCCAAAAGCTACGATGAAGTGACACCTATTTGAGGCCTGTGCAAACCAATGACAAGATAGGATGGACTGGAACTTTAACAATTTGGGAATAAGGGAAGGTAAAAGCCATTCCCGAGGGCAAGGAGCTGTAGTTCTGCAAAAGCCTTCTGCAATTCCACACCTCATCTGCTGGAATGTCACCTCACAGTAAAGCAAAGTTGCCTTGTGGAAAGCAGCAAAGAAAATTCAGAGTTATCATTTGGGGTCCCCTCCTCTGTCAAGTAATTGAACTTTTGCTCAGACTGGATCATGTGTTTTTTTATTTCAGTACCTGCCAAAAAGGGTGGGTTTGGCTGCAAAGGGAAAACAGGAAATGGCTTGAAAATTAATAAAGCTTGCAGAAAACAGCTTTTATGCTTCTGACCAAATATTGCAGGGCCCACAGCTGCCCCCAGGGTACAGAAACAGGAAATTTGGCAACAGAAAGAGACAGCATCGTTTGAGTTACAGGGGAGGTTTGCTAAGGATGTCATCAAATGAAATGCCTAATTTACACTTTTTGAGTGTTTTTAGTGAAAAGATAGAAGGGGTAAATATGGGTTTACTTTGTGCAGACTGGAGATGTTGTAAGCTAAGATTTCCCTTGTATTGGAGATAACTGATGAGATGATTCTGTGGAAAGACGAATTTTAGAGCATTGGAGCTGTACTATCATGGAAAATCCTGTAATAAGTAAGGCAGAACATTCAAATGTGTCCCCATGCTGTAACCTCTGACAGCTCCTGGGACTGCAGAGGGGTAATTTGAATATTCCTCTGTGCAGAGAGGAGCCATTTGTGTGGCCCTTTTTAGATGTGAGTATAGAGAGAGTCACCCCCGTGTGTACATGCACTGCTTTGGTCTCTATGGTGGGCTTTAAATAGAGTGTGGATGGTTGTGCTCCCATTTTACAGGTTATTTACAGGAAGTCAAAGCCCATTTGTGATCAGAGGGAACCTTGGATTGACTTCAGTGCCCCCGGGTTCATGATTGATCCGGGGGAAAACATCATCCCACACGGCTTCGCCCCTGAGGCGGAACAGTTGGCAGGATACAGTCACCACTTCTCTACTCCCCCAGCTCTGGTTCATTCCTCACTCTCACTGAACCAGACCCAGCCCAAACCTCTCACAAGACTCTGCAAACCACTGATATGACGAGACGGAAGGAGCCGATTATGAAACGCAAACACAAGGGCTGCGTGGACTCAAACCCCTCTCCACGTCCTCCCCCAAACCACTGGGATTGAAAACACAGACCTGCCTGGCAAGGAAAAAAGAAAAAGAGTGACCCATGCACTCATATCCTGGCAATTTGTGGGAATTGTCATAACACACCCAGACCAAATGACAGCATCTCTGCGTGGATCTGACACTGGTGGCACGGCAGCACTGGGCACATGTGCATGTCCCCTGCCAGGCACACCCATGGGATGTGCTCACCTCCTGCTCTCTAACAGACACACAAATAAGGGCTGCTTTCAATGCAGATGAATTGTTAAATCAGAACCTATGAATAACCTCTTGGTTTAACAGAATTACAGAGCACTGAACTGCAGTTTCATTAAACCCCCTTAATCTGGGACAGTTCAGAGGAAAACTGCTCCCTTGTCCCCCTGGCTCTGTCCCCTCTTCCAAGGGCACATTGGCTCTTCTGAAAGAATTTTGTTGCTGTTTTAAATCAGCCTTAATCTCCTTACACAGCAACTGTCCCCACTGGAAGGCAAGTTCCTGTCACAGTTGTCCTTCAGGAGCAATCCCATCCCAAGATGACAGTTAGGAAGGAGCTTTTTCACCAGCTTGTTTTGCATCTGTAGGCACATTTCTTATGCCCTTTGTTGCACTTTGACACCCTGATAGAAGCTGATGTTATTAAATTCTTCACAGTTCAATAAATTTAGCTAAGGAGTTTTCCTTTGAAGAACAAGTCCAAACAGGAGGAACAGGCTGGTATAGGAGAAACTATTCCTTACTGGGAAAAATAATAAAAGTATCGAAAAGTGTTGGAATAGCCACTGGAATTGGGACATCTCCAGTCCCTGAAAGCTCAAGAATCCCAGCTCTATACCCAGAAGACAGTACAGCTTAAAGAAAGAATTTATTTAATTCAGCAAATAGCTCTTCCTTTAGAAAGGCTTATTGCTAAACCTGAGGTAAGTTTGTTTATAGGAATAATTGTAAAAGGTCTCCAGAGTGCTTTTAAAGAAAACTGAATGAAATCCTAAAAATACCTTCTTTTTGCTCCTGTTGAAAATTTGTTAACATTAAAAAGTCACTGTTTGCACCAGTTTGTCTTTCATGGTGTACTACATTCATTTGTTCTAAAAATACATACAGAATTCCAAACATTCCATTCTGATAAGGTAAAAAAATATCTTTCAAAATAAATTCCATTAAAACTGACATACTCCCTTAGCAAGATTTAGTTTCATATGAGGGGCATTTCCCCCAAAAATAAACATTCTCCTAAATAAATTTGAAGCTGCATTATTGAGAATAATTAATCCCAGCTTTTAATATGCTGAAAGATAGTACAAGGCAATATTTATTTTACTGCTTTTCTGGAGACAATAAGTCAATATTGCCTGTTGATTCTTGGCATTGGTGTCAACTGTTTTCATTCTGCCCTCCTCTTCATCACAAAGAACACAATTATAGCACCACAATTTATAGCTAAGAAATTCCTTTGGCACCCATCATTTTGAGAGGGAAAGAAAATCCCAGTGGAAGGTGCAGCATTTCCCACCTGCAGCCCTTTTTACATCATGTCTTACGTTCAGACTTGCTTTGGTCCTTTATAGCACCAAGTGTTGTGGGGTCTTAATGACAGCTCTGACTCATTCCCTGAGCAAAACAACCCAGCCATGGTTTAGGGGGTTGTTTTGGGGGTTTTTTGTGTGTCTGTATTTAAAAAATAACAAAACCCCTGCCACAAGTCTCCTCTAGCAGAGGTTACCTCCTCCACAGCTGTCAGCAGAAAGGAAATAAATCCACGCTGCTGCTTTGTGAGCCTGAGGCCCTGGCACTGCAGGACTTGGGGGTGCAGAAGCTGAGGGAGAAGGTTCTGCCCTTCCTCACTCACTCTGTGACACGCTGGTGCAGTCAGTTCACACCTGAGCACTGATTAAAACTCACCACACTCCTAAACAGAATCACAGAATCAACTGAGTTGAAAAGACCTCCGAGATCGTCAAGTCCAACCCTTGATCCAACCCCACTGTGGTTCCCAGCCCATGGCACTGATGCCACATCCACTCTCACCTTCAACACCTCCAGGGACAGGGACTCCACCCCTTCCCTGGGCAGCCCATTCCAATGCCTGATTACTCTCTTGGGAAAAAATTGCTTCCTGATATCCAACCTAAACCTCCCCTGGCACAGCTGAAGACCCAGCCCTCTTGTCCTACTGCTGTTTCCCAGGAGAAGAGCCTGTCCCCCACCTGGTTCCCCCCTCCTGTCAGAGAGTTGTAGAGAGTGAGGAGGTCTCCCCTGAGCCTCCTCTTCTCCAGGCTGAGCGCTCCCAGCTCCCTCAGCCTCTTCCCACAGCACTTGTGCTCCAGTCCCTTCCTCAGCCTCACTGCTCTTCTCTGGACCTGCTCCAGATATGTATAAATAGATGTAAATCAGGAAATTATTACTTGCCCAAAATGAGGGAAGATTCAGAATAGGGTTGATATAAATAATTTCTCTCCAAGTTCAGCCCCAGTTCCTGCCTGAGAACTGTTATTGGTGAGCAAAGGCCTGTCTTACAGATGTTGGTGCCATCCAGCCTTGCACACCTGCCCTGCAAGGCTGATTCCCACAAACATGGACGAGGAAAAACTAATGAGTCTTGCACAGACTCATTGTAGGGCTGTACTGCTAATAATAATACATATTAAAAGGAAAAATCCTCTCTCTGAAGGGTGATATCAGCACTCTGAGACCAGCAAGCCTGTGGGCAGAGAGAAATGGTCGAGCACAGCCAGGGTGTCACTTGAGGACACGAGCTCAGAGCCTCAGACACACAGGAAAACTCAGACACTATTTACTGCAGAATTAAATAGCCTGTCCTAAAACTGTTTCAGTGTCCCTAAATGCACATTCAGTACCACACTTGCTTAGAAAAACATGGGGGCTCACTTAGAAATGAAAAAACCATCAGTTCACCGCTGGAAATAACATGAAAAATGTCCTTAGTGTTGTTCCTTAAGTATTTTTTAAAGACAGTTTGCAGAAGGGAGGGAGCACCTCGCTCTGCCTAAATTCCCTTTCCCCACTTTGCTAAATAAAAGTCTTGTGAAAGCCACAACAGCTCCTGTAACTTTAAACCTGGGCTGAGATCATAATTTTGGTGCTGACCAAACAGCGTGCGGAGGGCGGGCCTGGCTGCTCGTCCAGGACCACCTTGGGCTGCTCCCACCCCTGGGCTAAAGAAAATAACTCCAACTCCACTCAGTTTTCTCTAACTGTACAGTTATCAGCTGGGAGAGCCTTCCCCCTCCACGATACAGCAGCAAAAGGAATATTTGGAATACCAAAGTGTTTTCTGTGCAGTGATTTCTTTCTGGGATCTCCATTCTCCGCTGCCTCTAAATAAAAATTAATCCGAGTTTGGATCCATCTGGTCTGGGGATCAGGAAAAGCGACTCTCCAAGCAGATCAAAGATGTTTATGAAGGTTCCATTCTTCATCCTCGTCCTAGGGAGTGTGCCCTTGGCAGCACTTGCTGAAGAAGGTAAGGAGAAGCTTTGGTGACAATTCTTTCCAGCCGTTTCCTGCCCTTTAACGGTTTCTGTGCTCGCTCCCAGGTTGTGGAGCTGCTCTGTCCTGTTTGTAAAACTTCCTTTGGAATTCTCAAACTCCAGATGCAATCCGGGGAGGAACACAGCAGGAGTTTTCAGCTGGGCTGAGTTAGGCTCTCTCAGGAAAGGATTTTCTGTGTGTGGCTGCAAGGGAGGGAGAAGGGACAGGCAGGGAAGGCATTCCAGCCCCAGCCCTTGGAAATGAGTCCCCCTGTGACACACACAGTGCAGAGTGCAAGCAAGAGGTTAGTTTAATTGACATTTAGGTGCTGTAACTCTACCAGAGTAACTTATAAATATTTCCATTCAGGAGTTTAACTTATGAGCTTAAAGACATTACAGCCACTTAGGATTTGAGCCCTGCACAGGGCTTTGCTAAGCCTGACTTAGCCATAAGCAATGTATTCAAACTAAAACAGGGAGAGTTATTACCTATTTAAAAAGTGTTATGTACCTACTTAGAAAAGATTAATTTGGCAAATTATTTCCTTTGAATTTTATAAAAAAGACACACTTTTACGTAAAAGAGACATTTTCTTACAGCTAAAGGGGAAGAGTCTGATTTATTAACAATAAATCAGAATTACCCTGACCAGTACTTGATTCCAGGAATATCACTTTGAAATTCAGACTTTCTGTGCAGTGTTTGACTCCTGATGAATGAATTGGCCACCAGGCAACGTGAAGTGTCTCTGCCATTGCCATGGAACACATTCCCAGTACCAGTGCTCTAAATACATCAACTTGAAACTCAGCCCATCAGTCTTCCAAAGCATAACTAGACTTGTCAGACTTGGATTTGGGGACCCAAACTGAAAAAAAAAAAAAAAAAAGACCTGATTTTGGCCTGATAATACTCAGTAGCATTCTTCTGGATAGAATGGAGCTATATCAATATATACAGCATGTGTGGGTGTTGACTTGAAACTTCTAATGGAGTATGTCAGAATAGGAGGCTGAAAGTTTGGAGCTGTGCTTCAGAATTTCACAGAAAATCTAAAATCAGCACATATTAGGCAAGACACAAAAATTGTTTTCTAGGAAATTGGGGGAAATTCTAAGAATTGTTTAAGGACAGCTACCTTATCCTTAAAAAGCATCACTATTAAATGTACCAAAGTTTAAAGCCATTAGAAATGAGGCAAAGCCATCACTATTTTATAGAAGTACCTTAAGCAGTTTCTAAGATACCAGAATTATGGGTAAAAAAGGTGTTTCATCTCCAGGCTTTTAGGGAATTTTTAAGCATATCTTCTCTCAACTCTGAGAGAAGGAGTCCAGCAAGGATCAGGCTGAAACCCTACTAGTCAGAAAGAAAAATAGAGTATTTGCTGCTTGCAAGATCCCACCTCTGCTTTATAACCGGCACTGAACTCCACAGCTGGATCTGGAACATGGTTTACTGCATTTAAGACTTTTGGGGTGTTTAGGTTTTATGACTTTTTCTTCACATGGAGCCAGTCATGTAGGACAACTTCTGAAGGATACACCTGGGAAATGGACTCCAGAGGTAAAATAAGAAAGTATTGAGTATTTAAATATGTATTATTGGTGTTTACTGACAACCATCAGCAATTATGTGTTAGAACAGACTGGAGATGACAGTGCCACCTTCACAATCTGTGCCTGGCTGACAGGGGAAGGGAGAATGTCTGACTTGAATAGTCCCTGGGGGAGTGGGGATGTCCAGATGTCTGAAACTCTGGGGTGACAGTGTGGCTTTAGGGTTTTAGTGGAAAAAAGTCTCCTTATCAGATTCTGATACTTCTTAACCCAATGAGGCCATAAATAAATCTGCAGCTCCCCTTTTCTTGCAATTGGGCACTACAGGTTATGGACTGAGACTGATTCAAGAAAAGCAGCTTTGTTTCAATCAGGAAGTGTATTACCAATTTCCAAAAGGATTATTATTATTATTATTGAATGATTAGCAGATACATTTTTGCCTTTCTGTGATGGTTTCAGCATATAAAAACTCAGGCAAGGGTTTGGATCAGACCAAATGAGTAGAAGTGGAAGTTGGCCTCCACCAGCATCCAAACCAGTGCTTTTCAGAGGCATTTCTTAATTCCAAACCCTCTCCTGTGGTGAAAATATCGTTGCAGAGATGGAGATTACTGCAGTGGCTGTCACATAACATGAACAAAAATTAACGTGATTGTTGACAAGATACCACATGTCACTTGAGCTGTATCAACTGTCCACGTGCCTGATGTTACCTGGAGGCAAACACTAGATTATATCTCCTTATGCAAGTCAGGTTTATCCCAGATCATGTAACATTTGGTTTGGACTGAAAGTAAGCACATTGACAGGATAATTCGGATAACAAGTGTTTATATGAAACATTTTGAGTCCATTTTCCAGAAGAAAGGAAATTGAAGTTTACAGTCAGCCCTGAAAGACTAAAAAGTTTTCTATGTTTTTCAAAATCATAAAAAATAGAATTGACAAAACCACCAGAAAAGTTTTTTTTGGAAGTGTCTTGATTTACCCAAACTGTTGCTGTTTCAGTGGCAAAACTATAATAAAGTCAGGCACCTCTAAACTCACCTGAAAATCAAATTCTGTAACTGCTGGCTATAAACAAAATGTACAACCAAGAGGAACAGTCACATTTGACTCAGAAGGGAGCCAGTTTTCTACTAAATAAGCACCACAAAACCTTTCACCCTGCATCATGAATGATGAGTGCTCTCACATGTGTCCCATATATGCCTCTTCATGATATAAATCTAACTCTACATGTCCAATACCCAAAACAATTACCACAAAAAAGGGGAAAATCATCTTGCTGAATCACTATTAGTAGGTAACTTTACAAACAAGGAAAACAGTCATATATAAAGGCTTACAAGTGGACCTTTCATTACCTCAGGCTGCACAGTAAAATCTGGGAACAGAGAGGCCAGATCCTCCACTCCTGTCGTTCAGCAGTTCCCACTGAATCCGTGCACATACCCCAGACCCAGGACTGTAAATCAACTGGAAAAAAAAAAAAAAGGCAGTTAAAAACCTAGAGAGCATTTTACTAGATAATAAAAAGCAGTGAAGGAAGGCTGCTGGGCTCCGACAGAAGCAGGCAGTGTTTCTCCATGTGTCACTTGAGGCGAGCCACACGTGGACCACAGAAATGCCTCCTTCCTGCTGCTGGGGCAGATGGGCTGTCTCAGTGGCACGTTTGTTTTGTTGGTTTGTTTGCTTTTTGTCTGGATGTGGTCAGGGACCGCAGGATGGAAGGCAAATGCTGCCAGGTCCTGCCCCTCCCTGCATCCCAGCTCCCTGCTGCAGCCTCTCAAAGGGCCCCCCTGCCTCGTGTGGCCCCTCGGTGGGGATTAACCCCCCAGGAAAGCACAAACTGCTGCACAGCAGTTCAGAACAAGATGTGGGATTTGGGAGTGTAGGTGTGCTGGGATGTTCTCAAGAGAAACAAATGAGGAAAAATGAGAGACAAAAGCATTATTGATTTCCAACTCCCTGTCTCAGAAGCTTGGCCAAAGGCTCTCCAAGGACAGAGAAGCTGATGCTGAGCACATCCTCGTGTTGCTTTATGACTTCCTCATGTTTTTTTCCATCTTTGTTGATTACAAACACTACAACATCCAGCACAAATTGGATCAGAATAATCCTTTGTGAGGGAATAATTCAGCTGTTACACCATTTTCAGGCAAACGGGGTCTCTTAGGAGGGCTTAAGTAGTGTAGGAGATACTGCTAAATCTGTAAAGGGGACACACTTAACTCCAAATGGACATTAAAATGGTTTTATGACTATGAAACACATCCAAATATTAGCTAGTACATGATTAATGTAGGATAAAAGTCAGACTAAACATATTTGAGTGGATCTTGCTTGCTGCATGGCAATAAAACGAGGTAGCCAAAAATCACTCTGTGAGCAAAATTAGCACCTAAGAGTCTCCAGTTCAGTGTTTGGTGGGAGTATTTCAAACAAATAAGTTAAGGAACATGCAAAGGGTCCTGCTGGCAGACACAAGGGGTCGGTAACCTTCAACAAAGCAGCTGTGAAAGGGCACGTGGTTGTAGCCTCAGAGTTCTGGGGAAGAAGTGATTCAGGGAAAAAAGATTAGTTTATTACTGTATTAGAGGTCATTTCTTAATTCCTCTCATCTGCATTTACACATCCCAGTATTTGCACACAGATATTTGCTTTCTGCTGCACATGTGGAAAATCTGCTGCTCCCTGACACAAAGTTTGGTACTTTCCTCCTTATGTTGGCTGAAATGCTCCTTTTTTGTCAGCCCTGCAGCGACAGCTCTGGAATCCTGCCCCTGACAGAAAGGTGCAGCAGATACTCACACCTTGACCACAACTCCAACCTCGTGGTCCCAATCAAACCCTCAAAGAAAACAATTGAACTATGAGTAAAATTGCCAAGGAGCACAGGGCAGCAAATATCAATAACAACATGGTTTTATCCCACCCTCATGGGATAGCAAGTCTGAGGTCAGTGTGCTGAGCAGACAGGAAAGCAGAGGTTAACACAGCAACATTCTTAAAAGCATAAATTTGGGATATTCATCTCTAGTTCTGCAAAGGAATATTTTAAAGGAATGTCCCATAATGGAGTTAGTCCCTTCCTAATGCCCACAGCTCTGTGGCTGATCTTACCATGCCTAAGACAAGGCTTACTAAGGTTCCACGTTTTCCCCTGGTGGTTTTGTTTCCAAGCCCTTGAAGAGCAGCTGCTTCTCTATATCTGCCCAGTTCAAGTATATTTTGCTTTGCTTTTCTGTCAGTAGAACACTGTAACATCCAGGGGACATGTGATTTGCTCGAGGAGCAGCCCAGTGGTTCTTTGCCACTTGGCACTGTCGGTTTAAAGCCTGGCTTTGTTCCTCTGGCTGAGCCAGCCCCAGCAATAAAACCCATCTGGAGCAGGGTGTGGTGACCAAAGGAAATGGTTCTGACAATTCAGCAAAGCATTGTCATCAGGAGCTGCAGGGAATACCTGAACAAACTCAGTCATGCTCTAAATAAGGCTGAGCTAAATCCTGCCTTGTGCTTCGTGACCAGTTTTCAACTGGCAGACACTTTCCAAAATTCCTGGTATTTTGTCATCCAGCTTCCTTTGTTATATAAAGCAAACTGTCAGTCTTTGCATAAGGAAACTGCAGAAAGCACTTCAGGATTTAGACAGTACATACTTTCTCCTGAACAACAGAGTCTAGACACTTAAATACACACCAGGGGATTTCTTATGGGATGAGACATTACTCCAACTTCCAGAAAAAATTAACAGAGAAAGAAAAGGCCCCAAACAGGCCAAAGCTCTCAGGATACTGCAGATATAGTTTTGCAGGATACAGATGAGGTACAAATGAGAATTTCAGTTCTCATTAACAAACTTCCCTGCCTTTCTAAAGTCTGCAAATTTTAACTGTCCAAAGGTTCAAACATCAAAAGACAAATCCCAGAATCCACTATGTTATATTCTTCTTATATGTTATATTCTTCCACTATGTTATATTCTTCTGATATTCTTCTTATAACCTCATATTTTCAAAGTCAAAAAGATTTTGTAGCCTGGATCTGGTGCTGTTGAAGCATTTCACAACAAAAGAGACACCTGTATGCTTTTTTTCCCAAATATCCAAAAATAGAAAAATAGTGGAAAACTATTTTCAGACAAAATTCAGCTGATGATGTAGATTTTGGATTCTGGAATACACTTAAATGGAGGATGAAGCCAAATAACAAAAAACAAACAAAACAAACAAACAAAACAAAAAAATCAATTTGAAAATTACAGAGCTACTGTATTTAAAAGGCAGATTCCTTACAAATCACATATTTTTGTTAAACCTCCACCACCAGGAATAAAAGTTTTCACTGAACTACTACTGAACTAATTCCAGAAATGAGACACAGACTAAGACTCAGTTTGCCCACAATCATATTAAGGTCTCTGAGTGAAGAATGCTCCCTCAGAACGGGAATTCCTGTATCAGGACATAAATGCTGAGTCAGATACAGCCAAAACAGGATGGATAACACACAAATCCATACCCAGCCCTTCAAACAACACCACTTGGGCTGTAACAGCTCCGGAAGCAGATCCTGAAAGCCCTCAGTCAGCTCCAGATGTTTGCTCAGTTCATCTCCAGCAGGAGAGTGACACATCCCAAGTGACCCATCCTGCTAAATTCTTTCCCTTGCTTTTCTAGAGCAACATCCTCCAAAGTACCTATTTAGCCCAGCTGGATGGGATAAAACATGATGTTGATAAGACACAGATAAAAATAAACTTGAATTTTAAGATCAGAGCTTTTGTTTGACAGTTAACCTGCTAGTTTCCTTTTTTAGCTGTTACAAATAACTGGAGCTGGTTTCCTTTTTTATGAGAACCAGAAGGCAACAAGAAAAAGATTATTTCAGTTCTTGCTAGAGGGAATCCTTTAAGGTTTGCCATTTTTATCTCCTGGTCTCTTATCAGAGATGGAAACTCTCTATTTGGAGGGCTTCCTATTCCAAGGACTAAGCTAAACTACAGGCTTACTACAACTGCCTTTGCCCACCAGTGTTTGGGTTTATTCAGCTTTATACCAGGAGAGAAACAAGATCCTACAACATTTTTCATCTTCAGAAGTATCTTTGTTGGTTTTGGAGATACCTGAAAGCAATGCTAATGAACAACAGTTTTCCAACTCCCTCTCCTTTCCAACACAACCGTGCTTTGAAAGCCTCCCGGAGAGGTTTTCCCAGTGAACTGTCACTCGGGGCACGTAAGGAGTGAGCTCATCTTCCCCTAAGTGGGTCATGGGATGCTTAAGCACAGGAGGGTTTCAAAGCAGTATTGAACTTTTAGAGACAGCACATTTTCTCCTGGTGTGCAGCCTGAGAGCAGCTGGGGGCTTTGAACTGAAAGGCTCCCAGCTGGAACTCTGGCAGGAAGGGGTGCAGTGATTAATTCCCAGGCACAGCAGCTCAGAGCTGCAAACAGAGGAGGCCCTGGTGCTCCTTGGAGACAACCCCAGCACTGTGAGGCAATGTTTTTATTTACAACCTCCTCGAAGATAATATTAGGAACACATGCAGAAGCCCTGCTTAACCCTGACTCTTGCTACAGTTGGCCCACATCAGATGGAACCAAGGACTGACAGGAGCACACCCCCCCTTTACATCCCATTTGCATTCCCTTTGATGTCAGTGGTGCAGGGCTCGTACTGGGAACGGGGAAAGAACCTTCAAGCCCAACAGTTTCTCTCAATTTTATTTAAATATTTAACTTCTGTATGACTTTCCCTGACAAAGCTGTCCAATATCCAATTATCCTTCCCACCCGTGCACTACACTGATAACAAATTCCCTCCCAGCCTTTCTTTGGGCAGTAATTCAGTAGTGTCTGTTTAACCACCACCCAGCCACCTCCACTGTCCACCCAAAACGAACCTGGAAAGACTCCAGGGATTATTCTCCAGCAAATACAGGACCTCAGCTTGAAAACAGGGTTATACAGGTGGGATAGGACTGAGTCAAGACCTTCAGAATGGCAGAAATCAGTTTGATGTGAGCTGGGGCAGTTCAGAGGAGCCACACTCCAGCTTCCCTGTCCAGTTAAGGAAAGGCAGCACTGCCAAGGCTGACCCAAATCTCAGGTGAGCTGAGTTACCTCCTCCAAGTATTTATCTTTCCCCACAGACTGCGAAGGAAGATAAGGGCAAGCAGACACTTTATTTAGGTGCCTTTATTAAGAACCTAAAATTAGGCAAGATTAATCTGGGCCACCTCCTTTTGCCAGTCACTGAGAGGGCAAAGGCACTGAAATAGGTTTTCCACACGTCACTCACGGCCACGAATCCCAAGAAGTACCACACCAAGACTAATTATTTTATATTTCCTTGTGACAGGCACTGTTTCTGCCCACCTTTGCTGTGTGACACTGTTTCCTTTGCTGCCTTCACTGTCAGGCAGTTTTTCAGGGCCATGCCAGCAGCATAAGCAGCTTCTCCCAATAAGCTGCTTGTTGTTAACCTGCAAAATATATTTCACTTTCTGCTGGGGGATTTTCCTCTGGTAATTGGTTTTCTCCATCTGTGCTTATTTTTCAACTAGCAAATAAAGGATGTTTTTTTCACTTCTGACTGGGATTACAAGGTAAACTGATCCATACACTATTCACATTGGTGAGTTCTACTGCTATTTTTCCCTTAAACTTAGCATTTACATGGCCAATATTTTACATCCACTATTACACTCTAAAGTCATTACTTTATAAGCAAAAAATAAGTATTATAAGTAGTGCTATATCTTAAATCACACTGATATTTAGAAAGTGTCTAAATATACAACTAAAAGTCAAGCCCCTTTTGTGCTTCCTCAACAATACATGGGGTATTTAAATAAAAAAAAATGACCAAAACATTATTTTTGCCATTTTTAACTTGGAACTCTGATTTACCCTGGCCTGTTCTAGTCTTGCTGAGGATTTTCGGTGATTTTTGGGACACTGACTGGCTTAATTAGCCTCTAATTATACCAGGAGAGAAACATATATTAGGCCTCATGTTGGCATCACATGAATATACTTTCTTCATCTGCTACTGCCCAAAGTACTCCCTGCACACCCTTTTGGCTCTGAGATAGAAAGTGTATCTGTGTTCAGGCTTATAAAGGTACAAAAATATAAAATTCTGTTTACCTGAGTAAACATGGAATTAGAAATCTAAGTTTAGTTCAGTGTTTGGTCTCCTGGCAATGGGACAAAGCTCTCAGTCTTACATTGGTGGAGATGGATAAAAATTTTCTAGTTTGGTTCAGAAAACAGTTTTGGGAGCAAAGGAAAAATATTTGCAGGTTTCCAGTAGAATTCAAATGAGAGTTTTGAGCAAAACCAGATTTTTTTTCTCAATCCCAACCCATTCATCCTTTAAGCTGCCAGTGCATTTTTTTACTGATTTCAAAATTAAATACTGGTTTTTTTAATGTGAAATAACATTTTTATTTTAAAAGGGGCAGTTACAAATGAACAAAAGTGAAATGGAACTCACAATTAAAGAACAATAATTTACAAGTGATATCTGCACAGCTGATCCAAAGTGATTCTATGGTTTTTTTTCAGTTTTTACTGATATCAAGCAAAATGCCTATGCTTACTCATTTCAGTCACAGAACAAAAGCTGTTTTCTTGCCTCTGTATCACACACAACACAGGTAGGGTGCACTTAGGAGTAGTAAATTCTTTTATAAGAAGTATTTGGACCTAGTCAAACAATTCAGATATAGCCTAACTTCATATGCAGAGGAGATGGGAATATTTTTAAGTGACTACATAAAAAGTGAAATTAGTAGAAACAGTGTTAATTCAACAAAACCAAACAGGTTGTGAACATTTCCATAAAATATTCCAGTGGGACAGTAATTCTCAGCTTTAAAAAGAACTCCTGTGAATAGCTGTCCTTCTTTTGGTCTGATTGCTGAGATAAACAGAAGGATGTTAATGTAGGGTGAGGTTTATGAATCAGCAAGAAACTTAATCAAATGACATTTATGTTTTCAACATATTCTTGCTAGTGTCTTCACCGGGTCGTGTTTTTTGTGTTCTACCTTGTTCCAGCTTGTTTTGTCTCTGAATGAAGTCTGGCTGTATTTGTAAATAAACAGCATTATGTGGGCCAAAAGGGAAATGTCCACTACACCAAAGAGCACAGATGACACAGAGGTCTAAAGTAAAAAAAGGAAGACCTTACATTGGTGCCTAAAAGAAAATCAAATTATGGCAGCTAAGCATTTGCAACGTTGGATAAACCTCAGGGCAGATTTGTGTAGGAATATTTTCAAACTATAGCTACACCCATAAACATTGATGACAGTTCTAAAAATAAAGGTTGCAGCTGAGACTGAGCTGAAAGCTGGGAGAAAGCTCTTATTATTTTAGAAAATGGAAGATGTTTGAAGTAATTTATCCCAGTGCATAAGCTGGAAATCTGGAGGCATCACATCCACTCTGGGGGGAGAGGGAACCTTTCCTTAAAAAAAGAAATAATTTCTTGGACAAAATGTTCGTAACCAATATGTCTTAAGGTTTTGCCAGGGTTAAATGATGGTACTTAAGCTCTTTGTCCTACTGCTTTGGGCAAGAGTAAAGCAGAATTCATGTTTATTCCAAATAATTTCACAAACCAAAGTGCACAGGGGCAGGGACACAGAACAGTGCACAGAGCTCGTGTTCAACAAAGTTTTCATGTCAAAGTAGCCAGAACAGGTGACTAAAAAGTAAAATCCTGACTCGTTTTCTACAATTTTATTCAGCAAGCTCAGTTCTAGAAGGAGAAGAAAGTGCAACGATTGATTTCCGAGACAGAAATGACACAGAGTTTGAAGCCCTGCCAACCCTGGTGAGTAGAAAATGCCAAGTAAAGGTTCCTTTCTGCTACCTGCCTGTTCACTGCCACTCGCTGCCTCTTCCAGCTCAGTGTCTCTCACTCAGCTTCAGTGAAACCAAACTGACAAACCAGTGTAAAAAAAACAAAACCAAAAACAAAACACTGAAAAAAGGCAGGGCTGCAATATTCTGCAGTCTCTTTTTGCAGTCCTGCTGAGAAGTCATCTCGTGTAGAAAAGCCTCCAGCTGGGAAAATCAATCAGCTCCTTTGGTTTGTTTTGGGCACTGTACACGAGTCAAAGGTGATGGGGGACAGCTCAAAAAGCACCCCCGAGATGGGGATGAGCAGGGAATTTAAATGCTACCTTCATACATGCAGACTGAGTGTACTGAGGTTTTCTTTTCCCTCTTTTCCCCCCAATTCTTGTAGTTGCCCACCAGGCTACACAATGTAACAAATCTCTTGCAGTTTGGACACCTGATGACCACAGAAAGTGCTTTTGTCCCGGATGGAGACGGTGACAATTCTACTGGTTATGGAGTTAACACAGAGAGTGTCGATGGTAAAAAACCTCTTCATTTCTGTTTTTCTACATCAAAGTTCTACTGCCATCTACTAAATAATATCTGGAAAATTCCAATACCAAGTTTAAGGTGTTCTCTTTATAAATAGACACAGAATAGTTCAGCAAATACACTCAGAGCAAGGTGAAATTTTATCAGCATACGCCAGTCTCAGACAACTAAAATCTGATTTCTGTCTTAATCATAATTATTTCATACCAGGTATAAACACCTTATTGATCTTAATGTGATCACACAAGTTTCACTAGTATATATCAGATAAATCAGTCCCCTAGGTTTTAATTTCTATTACTTAGGAGTTTTTTTGTATTCACTCTCCCAGACTTTTAATTTGCTCCCTTCCTATCAAAAGGACAACCTCAAACCATTGTGACATAGTTGATAAAAGTTTTCCTGCATATAGCATTACAAATTGAACTGAAAAACTCTGTACAAAGCAGAGTGAGTAATTATTGTCCTTCTGGCTTTACAGGTGAAGCGAGTGGGGAACCAGAGAAAACTGAAAAAGGTATTAAACAGAAGATTTGCTTCAAAAGACAAGGGGGAACAAAATTGCCAGGGAATTCCCTTCCAGCAGCCACTGGCTGTGCCCAATCTGTCCCTGAACTGCCTCCCCTGGTTCACCTGATCACTGTCTCCATGTCCACACCCTTATGGAGCCCTCCAGCCCAAGGGCATATTTTCAGGCTGCTGAACTTCCCAAACCTCCAGCCCAAAGGCACGTTTTCAGGCTGCTGAACTTCCCAAACCTCCTTGAGAGCTCACAAGACAGAAGGGAATTTCCCTGAGGAGTGGGATGCAGCAGAACAGCATCGGTGCTGTATCAGTCCCTCTTACCAATGGTCTCCCTGAGAAACACACTGACATTCCCAACTTCTTCTTTCAGGTGGCCTGGAAACAATTGCACTGGTTGGAATAATCATTGGAATTGTGGTTGCAGTTGGAATCCTTGCAGGAATAGTGATTGCTGTCGTAAGGAAGATGTCAGGCAGGTACTCGTAAGTAAATTGCTAATCAGGCTTTTCCAACAAGCCCCATCCTCTGAGCAGGGTCACAGGAATCACCTGGGAAATGTCTGCTGTTCCTATTTTGACTAAACAATCTATTTTGATGTTACACATTGCATCAAAATCAGCATCACAATGTGGGGGGTCTAAACCCACAGAAATCAGAAAAAAAAATTGCCAGATATTGTTATAATATCAAGTGCATGGGGTTTGGAATTACTCTCCTGCACAGAGGTAAAATTATCTAGGAATTATGAGAGGACCAAGTCCTACAAGTACTGGAAAGCAGCTGAACATTGGGAATGATCTCTGCCTTATTCTTTGGTGCCATGCAAATCTGAAGTTCTTTACAAACTCCAAAGGACTAAGAAAACCCCAGGACATTTAAACAGATCCTGTGCACCAGAATTAGGAGAAAGGAAAACAGGACCTGGGAAGAGAAATAAAGTGGTGATAGGAAAGATAGAGAGGGAGGAAAAGAGATCAGGTGTCTAACATTTGGGTAAGGATGAGCAATAAATGTCTGCTTGTTGTTTTCCAGGCCCTGAAAACAGTTGAAACAAGCAGCCATGTCATTCTATGCCAGAAAATACAAGTGCTTCTTATTTTATAAGAACTAAAGACTATTCCTGCATTTGTGTGAGAAGATGATCCATGGAAAATACGGTCAAAGCATTCCAGATCTATGGGGATCCCACACAGCTCTAAGGACCACCCCCACTCTCCCTGATTCCAGAGTATGGAACATTCCATAGCATTTCTACTACCCAGGATTTTACCAGAAGAAAAAAAGATTTTGCAGTAAGAAAAAACCCTGCAGCAAACAGATGTACACCTGAAATGTGATTTACAGGTAATATATGCTTGGTTTTCAAATGCAACCAAAGATTATGTCACATTACATTTTATGGATTTCTTTAAAAAAAACAAACATATCCAGAACATATTCAGAATCTTTTAAGTGTTTTTGACTGGTTAAGTGCTTGTGGCATGTTCATCTACCACGTGATGTATCAAAAAGGAGGAATTAGCTTCAGAGAGAACCAGTTATTTACAAATTAAATATCCAAAAAATACAGGATATTGGAAGCTAAAATCTTTCCACTATTGATACAGATTTTCTGCTCATGATACTTATGTTATTCTGTGGCAAAATAGGGTAGGCCTGGCTGGAACTGACCTACCAACTGAAAGCTTGCTCTGCTGACTATTGCATCAGGAATTTCCTGCCTTCTCTTCTTGCAGAGACATGCAGGGATTGAAATAAACATCCTGAATTAAGGGGTGCTTGGAAAATACCCACTTTTGATGGGTCACTTTAACCAGTTACTCAGCAGCTTTGGAGCTGACAGGTAGAAGCTTTTGAATCAGTGTATACAAACTTTTTCTTTCTGAGTGTCTCGTTTTCTAAGTGTGCCCTCGGTTTGTTTGACAACGTGTGCAACGCCAGGTCAGAATGTGGCACTGAGCTATAATGCAGCTTTTCTGTGGCATTTTTAGTGCAGCAGGACCTGAATGCACAGAGCTCAGAGCAAAGGCTTTGCATGTCCAATGGCTGCAGTGCATCAGATTTTCTAAATCAGTGTTTGGTGCAAAAATCATAATCCATGAGGTCGATGATTGCTGAACGTGTCAACCTCTCTGTATTTGCTTTTCTGTTTCTTTTGTGTGCCATGAACTATCATATCAATCCAAGCTTTGGAAATAAAAATCATAATATAAATTGTCCTACTTTACAATAATTATTCTTTGTTTTCTTTAAAAAAATTAAAATATTTTAAACTTCCTTCAGTTTTCCTGACTTATTTTGCTACTTATCAGTGCAATGCCCACAATCAATTCATTTGACATTGCTAAATGAAACTATAATTCAAAGCTAAACACATGAGAAAAAGTAATTCAGGAGTGTTTAGTTAGTTTTTGAGTTGATGTAGGGAAGCAGTCAGTTTGTGACCATGAATAATAAGCTTTATCTTCATGTAGAGTCATATGGAAGCAGGAAGATTAAAGCTTCTTCTTGTGGCAAAAGAATAGTAATTTCTGCTAGTTTAGATTTAACAATTTCTTGTCTGTACTGGCAACTGTCCCATAAGATGCATTAATGCCTTCCCAAATGCTTGGCATATGGAATTATGAATTATTCACCCATTGTAGGGAATAGCACAGATGTCACTGGTTTCTTCTGCAGCAGCTCAGTCACTGCTAACTTGCAAATACCACAAAATCAGAAAAACATCCTTATGCCAGCTCTGAATTTTGGTTAAGCCTGAAGTAACAAGAGAAATTTGAGAAATGTGTGGCACTGGAGCAGACAACCCCTGTGGGCAGTTCTGAGTTTTCCTGGATCATGGACAGAGCACCAGCTGAAATTCTGCTCGAGGACACTTTGCTTTGCTCCCACACCAGAATCTCTCACTAAAAGCCATTTTAACTTCATATACCAGCTATCTAAATTTTCTGGGCTTAACTGTGCCTTTATAGTCCACCCTCTAGTTTAAGGGAAGTTTTATTAATCTTAGGTAAAGATCAACCCCTAACCAAGCAGCCCATGCTCCTCTGAAACATTAATTGTGGGCTTCCAGCCCTGGAGACTGAGTATGAAATGTTGTGCTGGGCTAAATCTGAACCTGCAAAGACGTGACAGCAATTTCCTTCTGATGATCAGCTGGAGTGCAGGACACTCAGTATATGGTAGAGGAAGCAAGGGGTCTGAAAAATCAGAAGACATCTATTATTCTGAAAACTTGAAGAAACAGTAACTGCTGCTACAAAGATGCATTTGATATTCTGATGATTCATACACCTTGCTGCCTGGAAATCTCAAGTGTAGAACATTCCAGTCAGCTTCAAGCAAACCTCAAGAAACAAATGGCTTGTTCATTACAATCTTGTCCATATTTGGTTTGTATCTATATGTTACTGAATCCTTAATTTAATTAATCTGTAATTCCATGATACAAATGTCCTGGAAATGCAGACTAAAAATCCACACAGAGCTCTGTGTTTCATATGAAACTCCTGCAGTGTTCTGGGACTGAGCTGTCCTTGCCCTAAAATCCAGCTAGTTTAGGACTTCAAAACGTAGATTGAGCACAACCTATGTGGGTTTTGGTAGAATTTCTGTGGAAGATGGGATCTTTTCTGCTTTGTGAGAAGTCAGACAGCACATTGTCCCAGGGCAAAATCTTCTGTGAGCTGAAATGAGTGATCAGCTGCAGAAACAAGGCCCAAGGTCAGGAGGCTTCCTATGCATGAGAACACATGAGGAAACAGCAGCTCCATACTTTGACCAGCTGGCCAAGTTTGACTTTTATTCACAGGGAACAACACTCAATAAATCAACACTTGCTTTTAACTTCAAGTCCTCACTCCTGATCACATTCATTCCTTTACAGTTACTAACAATAATGTTCCCTTTTGCAGCTTGGCTTTGAGTCATGAATGTGGCTCTCCCAAACAGACAAGCAGGCACCAGGCTTCCTGTGAGAGTGCCAGATGTCACTAAAAAACATCATAAACAGAGCTGTCCCCTTGCATTTGTGTCTGTGGGGAAGATACACAGCAGTCACAACTATGAAAGCAAGCTGAGCCATCAATATTTATAATAGTTCTGGACATCGATACAGCAATTCTTACATGAGTTCATTTAAGCCATGTTTTTACTGTAAGAACAGAAAATGAATTCAATAAAACCAATAATAATTAAGTTTGCACTGGAAGAATTATGGAGATCAACTTACCCCTATAAATTTAAGAAGTGTTCATTTGTAGTTAAACACCAATTAAAACATGCAGCTCACTATTTTAGGAGCACTGCAGAATACCACTGCAAATATTTTAACCACATCTTATTTCATTAAAAAAATAAGTACAACCTGCACATTAACACCTCTGTCAGGGTTTCAAACTCAAATGTACTGAAGCATCATTCACATGAGAATGGCAAGTTCTGCCTTGATACTCAGATTAAGTGACTTGCCAAGGGTTATAACACAGGTAAGGGAAAAGCCACCAACCCAGGAATCTTTAAACATTAAAGCATTAGTCCTGTCACAGCTTCTGACCAGTTCAAATGAAGTGGTGTTCAGCATCTTTTATGGTAACATCATCCTTAATATTATTTAGTATAAGACAGGAATAAAGGACACAGCAAAAAAGCAACTTATTGAATGTACAAGGCCCCTCAGGTCACAAGTGTGCTCGGGTTGCTTTTGATGAAGAACCATTCCAGCTAAAAATAATTTCTGCTCCACCAGCCTAAGTTTTGCAGTGTAGATGTTACTGAACCACTGCAATTTAAAACTTAAATCACAACTGGCCTACACCACATCTGAAGACATTGTTATACCTATTTATACTCCACCAGATGAGGTATCAGAATATCCCTACCCATCCTTTTGCAGACAGCTTTTTTAAGCTGAAAGATTAATCCCACTGAAATTCCCAGCATTTTGTTTTGTTTGACAACTTCTGATGGACCCAGAAGGTAACAGGGGATCTGCAACTTGACACCAGGTGCCAAAAGCAGGAGGCTGAATTAGTGCTTTGTCCATTTTTTTACAGCTGCAGCGGGGAGGCATTTATGTATAAATAAACTGAGCATCTCACTGGCCATGTGTCTTTGTCCAGGCCTTGTGGATTTAGGCTTCAGACCAAACCCACAGGTCCCCCTGCTCTGCAACAAACAGTTGAACTCCAACACAAAGATCCCCATTCAATCATGGAGTTTGTTCAGCTCCAGGCTGGAGAAGTCAGATTTTCAGACTCTGGTAGATGTTAAACTGGCAAATGTCTCAGCAGGCAAGGAGAGCTGCACATTCCAGGCATATCCAAAGTTGTGCTCTGGTTCCAGAAAGCAGCTGGCAGGAATGATTGATTCTGGCAAGTTCAAAACCAAACAGTGCCATCCAGGAAAAAAAAAAAAAAAAAAGGAAATGGAAGAAGGAGAAATAGAGAACTGCAACACATTGTCTTCACTAAAATTTCATTTCATTCACATTTCCAGATTGAGCTAAAATTGAACAATGGATTTACCAACCTGGGGGGCTACTTCAGGTGTTAACCAACATCAGTGTTCAGATAAACTTGGGGAAGAAATTCTTACAAATGTTACAACCTTATCTTCCAGTAGAAGAGGCAGTAAAAGTGACACATAAGAGTGATGCTGATGCAACACAGCAACAATTCCACCAACATCCAGGGAAAAATAGAAGCTCCCTCTGTTTTTCAAGGGGGAAAAAGGTAGAAAGAATCAGTTCTATTCTCTGGAGAACCCCTCTCACTTCTTCCTCCAGTGCAGAACATGAAGCTATTGATGCTTTAAGAATATAGATTTGTCTCTATTCCATAAGCCCTTTAACTAATTTTTCCTGATGGTAATAACTTCACAGCAATACTGAGCAGCAAAAATGACTGGCAACTGAGTTATTTAATAAGTCATTGACTTGTTTAAACACTTCCTCCTTCCCTCCAGAGTGACTAAACATTTTCTAACAAGGCAATTTTAAATGTAGTGGTGTTTGTCTTAGGAAATTAGTACTGTATGTCTCATTTGAGCTGGGAAGCAACTCCATTTCCTGCTTTTATGAAGCATGTTAATCCTCAAATAACACATTCCTTTGAGTCCTGTGGATATTCTGCCTCATGACATTTGATTCATCCTATGCAGGAAACAGGGAAGGAATTAGCAGGTTCAGCAGGTGTGCTCACGGGAAAAGAGAGAGGAATGTCAGCTCTTCCTCATTTCCTATCTGCTGGAGGAAGAAACCCCAGAGGAGTTGAATAAGCAGCAATAACTGAGCATAGTGGAGGAAATAGCAGCTTCCTCCTTGAAGGAATGTCCTCTCCTGTACCAGGCACTGAAGCATTTTGCTGAGAAATAAGGGACAGCCAGAACTGTCAGTGCTTCCCTGCCTAGACCCCTACAAGCTGTTTAGAGAAAGAGAATTGAGAAAAGTCCACTTTTCACAACTCACACAGAGCTTTAGAAAGCAGTGGTACAAGAGATTCTGACCTAAAAACCAGCCCTTAAAGGCAAGTTGTGTATAAAAAAATAATGTAGCAAAGGCTGCCTGTTAAAAAGTAGTGAAAGAATTTACTTGGTATAAGTTGCTGCATAAAGTTTCCTCTGTGATCCAGACCTGGAATTACCCTGGGCAAACTACTCCTGGCACTAAGATTTGTCTCTTTGTAAGAGACAAAATATTAATGAGATTATGAAAGCATAGATTACTATTAATCACCTCTCACAGGGAGGCAAACTCTGCCATCTGTTCATTTAAACCTGGAATTGCCCAAGTTAAGAAATGTTTAACTCATGATTATGAAGTTACTCCTTGAAAACAGTTTCCCTGATGAGTTCTTCTACCTCATTTTGTCAAGATTAATAATTAGCTTACTAACACAATAAACATGCTTGATTGAGTGGAAAGTAGCAACAGAAGGATCTGAGAAGGTGAAGCATGTCTGCATTTCATGGAGAAAACTGAGCAAGGGCCACAAGAATGACTTGAGATTTCATACACCTGGCAAGAAGGAATGTATAAAGAATGTACAAGCAGACTATTAAAATTAAAGGCTCCTCACTGCAGGCTGATGCAGATGCACAATGACTGCTCTCTCAGTAAGCTGTACCCGAGCCCCAGCTAGTGGTGGGATTTACTGATGGCATTTTTACAGCAAAAAGGAACACGTTCAGAACAGAGAAGCTGCAGATTATTGTGTATTATCTCGTAGCCATCGAGCCTGGTTTTATTTTCAAAATGCTTCCAACAAAGCTAAAGTTATATGTTGGTTGCTCATAGTGTGCCTACACCATCCACAGAGCACCTCAGTGGTTTTGATTGATCCAGCAGCTGGGAGTTGGAAGCAGGAATGCAGACAATGGATGCTCTCTCCATTCTCAGTGCTGTTCCATCCTCTGAGCCAGCTTGTCATGACACAAGTGGTAGATAACCAAAACAAGGGTTGAACACTATTCTTACCTGCTTTTCCTTCCATGGAGTACTGCCAACATCTTCTCTCAATAGAAATATTAAGTAAATTTAAGTATATTTAGGTATATTTCTTGATTAATTCCACTAAGGAACTCATGGCCATCCATGTCCTGGGGTGAGTCCTGTGGTGCTTGAATCAGTTTACAGAGGTAGTCCCAAAACACCTGCTGCAGTTTGAAATGGAGGCTGACTAATGTAATTGATAAATTTAAATTTAAATGGACCTTATCTTTATCCCTTTGCCACGGTTGGTGTAATTGGCACAGATGAATCTTAGCTAATTAGTGTGAGTAGTACTCTGGAAATGGCTGTTAAATCCATCTTACTACAGCTGCCCCATCCCTGGAAGTGTTCAAGGCTGGGTTGGATGGGGCTTGGAGCAACCTGGGCTAGTGGGAGGTGTCCCTGCCCATGGCAGGGGTGGAATCAGATGGGCTCCAAGGTCCCTTCCAACCCAAACCATTCCAGGATTCTGTGAGGTCCTACATAACTTACCTGCTGGACTGCAGACCTCAGCAGCTGCCACCTTCTGGAGAGGGCAATGTTCAGCCTTGGCCAGAAGTAAAATGCTCTGTGAAATGGAGAAAACCAAGTGTCAGGTTCCACAGGCTGTGAGCAAGAATTGACTTCACTGATATAACACCACCCCCCTGCCCCATCAGATATCCTGGGGATCCTTTTGCATATGGGAATTGTGGGAAAGCCACTTGGAAATATCTAAGACTAACCAGGTATTACCTGTGACCAGTTCCATAAAGTGGCCTGAAAAGGGACCTCTCCAGAGCAGAAAAGCAACTGTTTCTGGTTCAGCAACTTGTGGTTGTATATTTGTACAATATAACAGGTGAGCAACCAGCACAGACTAGAGTGACAAGCAAACCATGAGACATTTGAGTAGTGTAAAAGGTTGGACGTTGGTTTATTCTGTGAAAAATTAGATTTTTATAATGAAACCTGCTACTGGTGCAAAAGTGAGCCAGGCTGTAGAAAGCAGAAATAAAAATAAGGACTGTGGTGGACCTGGAGGTTGGAAAGGTTCACCTAAACCAGCAGGGAAGGAGCAGGAATACTTAACAACTGAGTTTTAAGAGTCTCATTCCCCAGGACATTTCAAGCACAACCTCCTGAAATATCTTAGCAGTTCAGTCAATTCATCTACCAAAAATACACTTATAGAAAAAGATGGTAATATTACTTAAACTCAGAGCTATTAATAACCAGGAACCCAAGCAGTTCAACTGTATCAGTTCTTCCCAGGGACATTATTAGTGAGAGCCATAACATGCAGCACATTGTCTCCTGTGTTTGTAGGGACAACTAGAACAGCACAGAAAGTTGTGATAAAAGAGACCTTGTCCCAGTTAACAAGAGAAGAACTGGCCCTACTGGTATCACTGGAGCCCAGCTAGTTTCAATGCTGCTTTAGACCCTCTGATAAGAAAAATCTTTTCTAGAACTATTTTTTCCTGCCATGGCTCACTAAGATTTCCACACACAAGAATTTCCTTTTCTCTAACTCTCTCTTTTAAGTCACCCTGAATATATATATATATTCAGTCACACATTCAAGATTTACAAAAGAGCTTTTGCTAGTATTTGTTTCTTCTGTGTGCTGGTATCATGTTATCATGTCCCTGTGTGCTTGCACACACCCAGGGAACCTGAAGAGCTAATTCATCATTTTAGAGAGCACAATAGCAGCAATACTGATATTTTCAGAATACAACAAATGAACGGTTCAGCACTTCAATCACCTAAAGATTTGCAGGCTTCTCTGACCACCAGAAAGTGTAAATTGAAAGTGCAAGTCCCCTGGAACACCACCAGATGGTAGATATTCTCAATGTAAATGCAGGGAAAAAAAGATGACTTGTACACACAAGTAGAGAAAAGTTATAATTTCTGTTATTTGTGATACTTCTGGGAAACTTTATATATAATCTTGAAGGTAGAAAGGTTTATACTTTAGCTAATAGGGTATGTAGTTTGTTCTATGTTTTCAACTTCCCTGTTACACAGGCTCTAACATCTAAAATGGAAGACTTGATTTTTTTTTTAAAATACAACATCAAAACTTAGAGGTGTAATTACTTTAGTTTAATTATAAACCTTAATGTTAATACAGGTAAATTAGAATTCTTTTAAGCTAATAAGTTAAATTAGTTTAAACATATTTGAGATTTTCTTACTGCTAAAATTATAGGTTTCAGAACTGATTATGGTGTATCTAAAACAACATTTTTTAATATAAGTGCATCCTGAGTGTTCCAGTGGGAACATCAGTGTGTTCATCAGAGTTATTTCTCAGTCTGCTGTTGCTTACCAAAGTTAAGCATCACTACAGAGGTGTTCAAATCCACTGTATTAATGTCTTCCATTTTCTACAGGTTTAAGTCAGCATGTTTTCCTCTGGGAAAATGGCAAATTCTTAATAATTCCAGGTCAAATATAGTCCTACCCCGTGAGGATTACATCTCTGATTGCATTAAGAATAGAGTATTCAGGTGAGGTAGAAATTAAGGGGAGAGAGACTGCAATACAAATACAGACATCTGCCAGGAGGTGATTATGGATATTTTTTTTACCTCTCAGGTACTTGCTTAGAAATTAGTGAGGAAAATTTGGTTTAGATGGGAGAGGACAATGTATGTGGAGCATAAAAGGGTCCCAGCCCAGGCCCCTCAGGGGGTGTGAGGGTCAGTCCCCACATCACTTAAAGTGACTCAAATAATTTGCCCTCAGCCACTTTGTTGGTTTTTTTTTTCGTTTTCAGTCACACACAAGAAAACCACCGAGCTGCTGAGCTGCTTTAGTATGAGAAGGTAAAAAACAGACAAAAAGAAAAGAAATAAAAGCAATAGGGAAAGTGAACCTGCTCTCCTCGTTGTCTGGGAGATGGTGATGGCTGGGGCAGGAGGGAACTGGGCAGGGCCTGGGGGGGGATGCTGGGGGTGAAGAGGATGAAGGGGGTGAAAGGGATAAAGGAGGTGGATGGGATGAAGAGGATGAGGGAGGTGAAGGGGGTGTAATGGATGAAGGAGGTGAAGGGGATGCAGGGTGTGCTGGGGGTTAAGGGGATGGAAGCGGGTGAAGGCAATGAAGAGGATGTTGGGGCTGAAGGGGGTGTTGGGGATGGAAGGGATGGAGGGAGCACGGGAGATGAAGGGAATGGAAGGGGGTGAAGGGAATGAAGGTGGTGTTGGGAATGAAGGTGTTGAAGGGGCTGAAGGGGGTGTTGGAGATGATGGGGATGTTGGGGATGAAGGCAATGAAGGGAGTGTTGGGGATGAAGGGGGTACTGCAGGTGAAGGGAATGGAAGGAGGTGAAGGTGATGAAGGGGGTGTTGGGGATGAAGGGGATGCTGAGGGTGAAAGGGATGCTGAAGGTGAAAGGGATGCTGAAGGTGAAGAGACTGAAGAAGATGAAGGGGGCATGGGGGATGAAGGCAATGCTGAGGATTAAGAGGAGGAAGGAGCTGTTGGGGATGAAGGGGATGCCGAAGGTGAAGGGGATGCTGAGGATGAAGAAGATGAAGAGGATGA
>NW_021940578.1:2849610-2941315 GCF_001715985.3 Manacus vitellinus | reverse complement strand
TGGTGTGAGACATGCGGGGCAGCTCTAGAGATGTGTCTTCGGTACATTTTTAATCCGGAGCCAGAGCAGCGTGTGGAGATCGCTGATAACCATCTCATGGCAGGCACCTGGAGGCTCCAGTGAAGTTTCCAGTGGTTTCAAATTCATATGGAGCTGCAAATTTTCCATTTTGAAGTAGTAGAGGAAGCTTTAAATTGTTTTCAGCTGTTGAAGGAGGAAGGGAAGGTGGTGTGGCTGCACCTGCTAAATCATTCAGTGGCAAGAGAAGTATTTTTCTTATTTTACATTTGAGCAGCAGTGGACAGCTCTTGCAGCAGCAGGGGCTGCCTGTGCTTGTGATGCTGCCCCAGTTTGCTGTGTCCAGTCTGTGCTCTGGACTGGGGACATGTTATTTGCATGCAAAGTCTTTTTTGGCTTACTCAAACATACTGAGTGGATTAAGGGAACTCGAGATGTACAGCAGCGTGGTATTTAATTAGTACATTGTTCTCTTCTGGCACTTGCCAGGTTTCAGTAAAAACGATGGGCATGTTAAGAATTCAGGGCTGCTTTCCTTGGTGTAGACAGAGGGATCTCCAGCTGTTCCAGCTGTGGAAAGGCACGATGGTGACTCAGTGATAGCATCAGCACTTTTCAGACAGAGACCTGCATCACTGATCCATGGGGGAGTGACTTTTAGGAAACAAAAGAACTCTTGGGCTTGCAGACACAGCAGTGAGGGCCGTGCAGAAGCACCTGTTGGTTTTCAAGCGTGGAGCTCCCAGGGTTTGCTGGGGCTGAAGTGCCTCAACCATCCATGGCACAGATAATAAAAATGAATTTCACTTACAGTGAACCCCTCGTTGTGTTAAATGAAAGACAAACCATCCCTTTGGATAAAATATCTTGGGTAGAAATGCCATGATGAGTGTGGTGTTTGGAGATTTTCCGAGTTGGTGCCTGTTTAGTGTGGTTTCAGCCTTCCTTCTGGAGCAGGCTGGAACGTGGGGAAGGATGTTGAAGTACTTCTCCACACTTGTATAACCCATCCTTTTTTTTTCCTATTGCATATTTGCTTGAGAGTGGAAGGGAAATAAAGCAGAAAGTCTTTTTCTGTAAAAGCTGAAATGGCTCTGGAAGTCCATCCTGCAGTGCAGTGATGTCCCCATTTCACTGTTATACATAAAATACTTGATCCTTGGGGGTAAACAAGTAATAGTAGTGTATAAAAAGATCTGAATAATGCTTCTTACTGGGTGTCTGTCAGTTAAAAACAGAAGTTCAGAGAGATTTAGAGATGAACAGTAATGTATTCCTGCCTTGGCAAACCTTTAATTTAAAGCACTGCAATGTATTTGCTGTTGAACTTGTTAGCACAGAAAGGACAGAGATGAGCCTGATAATTAATGACTCCCCCTCAACGAAATAATTTCTTTTATCAATGTGTTTTTTTCTCCAGTTGTATTTTTAGCTGAAAAAATATTTCTTCTCTGCCTCTGTGTAAAACATGCCTGTAGACAAAACTGGGAGGCTGAGCTGTGTGTGGTGAAAAGAAATGACTGAAATGGGTTTTTTCACATCGTGGTCCATCAGCAATGTACTTGTCTGAGAAAATTTTCATTGGGTTTTACTCTATTTGCAAGTAGAATTAAAGTGCACTTGTATCTGAAGATTGGAATGGTATTTCTGTATATTTGCAGTTGTTAGAGACCTGTTATTTTCTGTTGACTTCTCTTGACTAGTTGCTGTTTAATTAATAAACTCTTGGGTTTGTGTTGTGTTGGTGATTTCTTGGCTCGTTTTCTTGGTTACCTCCATAAACCTCTCCAAGTTATAACAGTGTATTTGGTTATGTGGCAGCAAGCAAAGGCTTTTTTCTTACTGGACAATAGGTAATAGATCTCAGTGCTCAGAAAATCACTGCCCATTTTTTTTTCTCTGTTCTTATTCAGGCAGCCTTGAGTAACTGAAAATGTCTTTGCAGCCTGTAGAGAGAAACAAGATGCACTATCAAATACATATTTTAATCTTAGTGTGAACTTAATTTTTTTTAATTGACAACCTTTGTTTCACCTAACAGATGGAAAATTCGTGGATTAGGGTATTTAAGTGTTGCCCTGAATAAATAGAAATGTCCTGATGTTTGGAAAATGGTCAGAATCCCAGCCTGAACCCTGGTCATTAGGAAAACAGGCTGGGGAGACTTGCAAGTTGTTCCTGGTTCTCTAATGAACATGTTTTTACTGGAGCAGTGACGTAATGCATGTCCCATTTTCAGCTTCCAAAATAGGGTTGATACTCTCATGCCTGGTTTTTCCTTCCTCTGAACTGGAAGCAACAGCCTCTTTCAGAATGCTTTTTGATTCGGGGATTTAAAAAAACCCAAGCACACAGAGAAATGCTAAATATGGCTTATAAAATCAGAAGATAGACTATAAAACCTAGAAGTACTGATTTAGTTTGAAAGAGGTGATCTGCAATGCTTTGTGTAAAATGACTTGCTTTCATTTGCAAACTTTGTTCCCAGAAAGTTATATTTTTTCTGAGGGAATATTTAAAACTCTTAAGTGTAGATTCAGAAATCAGGTCAAAATACTTTTTGTTTCGAGCATTTTGTTTTAGAGTGACCACAGTGTTTCCTTAAATACAAAAGCCTTGTATTCTCTTATCTGAATAAATATAATTTGTTTCCTGGAGCTGAGCTTTTCTAAGTACACTTTTCTGAGAGTCTAAGCTTGGATGATGCAGCAGATCCTCTTTCTCATGTGCTCCCCAGATGCTCTAATATCTGCAGTAAGTGTGTGGTATTTGTGCACTCAGGAGACACAGTAGTAGGTGGAGGTTTGAGCTCAGTATGACTTGGTGATGTTTTCTGGGATGTTTAAATGTTTAAAACTCAGGGTTGCTGGTGCCTGTGCTTCACTTATGGCACAGAACCTTTACCATTCTTTTTTGGGGGGGGGATTTCAGTGAGTTGTCAAAGTTCCCTGTGGTGGATGTTATGAACAATATCCAGGCCTTTATAAGTGCAGCTTTGTGTTGCTGTTGAGTTTGGAGGGAAGGTTGAATGAGAACAGTTGTTGTTTGATGGAGCTGCTGAGTGAGCCTTTCAGAGTCCCGCTGCAGTTGTGGAGCATTACCGACTTCAAAACAGACTGAATGTGGCCATCACCGAGTCTTTAAATTGAGTCACGAATTCCCCCGGTGACACATCAGAACAGCTTCACTTCCACAGGGGCTTCCCTGGGAAATCTTGCCTGGGACCTGACTGTGTGTTCCAAGGAAATCATCGGAGTGTGGAGTGAAAGCTCGTTCCTGCTCGCAGTGATAAGAGTAAATACCTTGTTGGTACTCAGTGATCGTGCTGGGAATTGATATTTGTGCAGCAGTTGTACAATTTGTTTCATATTTTCTGGGGTTTATTGAATTTGTGTGCCAAAAATTAACCCCCAAATTACTGTTGCAGACGCTTCTGTTGTTGTCATGTTTCATTTAGGCAGAAAAAACCCCAATGACTGCACACAAGTCCATATAGAGTCTTAATTTTATTGATTTCCAGTGCAATTCATCTTGCTTTCCACATAGTTTAGTTCATTGTTAACAGAATAAGGAACTTGGAGGAAGGAGAAAGTGCAGAAAAATGCAGAACTGCAGGTATAAAATTTTGAAACTAATAGCTTTAAAAATGCTTGTTGAAGCTTTGGGTTTAGTGCAGCTTAATTTCTCACCTAATTGTGGTTTGTGGGCAGGTGGTTCCTCTTGTACCTTGTAGCTGAAGGAATAGAGGAGTGCAGTTTGTGAGGGATCTGCCTAAACTGTGTTATACCTGGATGTTTAACTGCATTAATATGTTTTATCATCTTCTAAGAAACACCCCTGGGAGGTTTGGAAACAACCAGTTGTATAAAAGCTGAATAAAATATTTGTAAAACTTTGTAAAAATACCAGGCTTGTTTTTTGGTTTGAAAATTCTTTGTAAGCTATTAATTCTAAGCAAAATAATTTAGAGCTAGCATATGAAATACAAGAAAAGTGGTTTTTTTACAACTCCAGTGAAACAGTCAAAAGGTTTTGTTCTGTTTTTCAAATTTTTAACTGATTTATTTAACAGCTGAGGTAAGAAAGCTCTGCTACCCAAAATATTTAATTTATAAATTGACATGTGGGGATGGTCCCAGTTGGCAGTGAATAAGGGCACTGGGTTTTTCTCTCGTGTTGAAGCCTCAGCTCAAGTACAGACTTTTATACTGAGTCCAGTGCTGAAATAAGTCAGGAAGTTGTAATAGCACATTCCAGAAGAAATGCTTTTCTTTGGATGTGTTCAGGTGTTCACATGGAGCTCCTGATCCCATCCCTGGGCTTTGCTGGCAAACTCTAAATCCCACAGAACCAGCTGCAAAACTGGACCTTAAATCCAGAAGTTTCAGCCCTTTGGCTAAATGCTCCCAAAGTGTGGAAATCCCAGGACAGAAGGAGCAAATCCTGGAAGAGCTGAATACAACAGAAATATCCTTTCCAAGGACATTTTTCCTTTTCATATGGATTTTTTAAGCAATGCAGCATTTGAGTGATGCTTGGCACAGGGGATGGTGTACAGCATTAATTTTTTCAGTGTGAAGATGGGAAGGATTCTGTGAAATGTATTTGGAGTATATTTTACTAGAATGTATTTTAAATTAAACCTTAGTATTTATGCAGAGGACTTAGTAAAAAAAAAATCAGCTAATCATTGTTATAATAAGAAACCTAAAGACAGGGAAGAAATAGAATAAAGTGCTCTGAGTCAAGAGGGATCAGTTAACTTCCAAAGAAGGGGGATGCTAATTTATTGAAAATAATGTATGACAGCAGGAAGGAAAGTGATTCCAGCCTAATTTGCAATAAGGCTTTTTTTGTGTGCATTAAAAAAACCAGAAAGGAAGTGAGTTGGTGTACAAGAGTCTTGGATATGGCATCATTCTGATTTAATTTTGTCTTAAGTTGTGGGTTTCTGAATTTGATGCCTACTTGATTTAGGAATTTTTGTTAGAAACCTTGTGGAATCTCAGGCTTCTGTTAAACAAGAAGGCAAAATGCTTTAGTGTAATAAAATACCTTAATAAAATGCTCTGCTTTTAAGGAATATTGTCCTGTTTCTGACATGGGGTAATAAAGGCTCAGTACATGCATTTTCTTAATTTGAAAAGCACAAAAGGCCTTTCATAATGCTTTGATATAAAATTCTGGAGAGATCTGACTCCTAAAGTTCTTAAAATACTCAATCTTGAACAAACTCACTCACTTTAAAAAAAAATGGAACAATCCTTCCTGGGCACATTTCTGCTACATCATCATTTAAAATGGGAGAAAGATTAATCCATCTTGAGATTATTCATACACATTTGAGCTACAATAACAAAACTGTAGCTCAGAGCAGATTTTTTCTAAAGAAATATACTCCTTTTTGACAGATGATTTAGAAAGAGAAGCTACAGGTCTGTGTGCTTTCAATTCAATGTAAATTTGTAGGTAAGTGCATGTTACAATTGTCTGTTTTTCTTTTCAGGGCTCATGTAATCAAAGGAGTTTCTTTGTTGTGAGTATCTTTTCAGAACACAACGGGAATTCAAAATGAATCAGGTGAGTATGAATGCAAGACTTTATCAAAATCCTTAGAACAGTTAATTATTAATAAAAAAAGTAAATCATCCACTACAAGAGAAATGGTCTTTAAAATCTTCAGTCTCATTAAATTTCCTGATCATCCTTTCTACCATGTGTGTGCTTGTGAGATTGTTTTATTTCAGATTGAAGTGTTTTGCAGTGTCTAAGTTATTACTCCTGGCACCTCTTACGAGAACACCTCTCCAGAAAAATCTATTTCCTCCTCAAGCTGTAGGTAATAATTCAGCTCCTTATAAAAGTGGCTTGAAAATTGAAGGTTTCCATTTTTTTAAAATCTTTTTTTAATGACTTTCCCATTTCAAATGTGCAGTAAACAACCTGCCAGGGGAATTGATTGATTGGGAAGTTTCACACTTGTCTGAAATCTGAAGTGTTTCTCCTGGAATCCAGTGGAAAGACTGGGAGAACACAGTTCCTTTGTGGTGCAGTACTTTGCTGTATGAATTCACAGATATCCTGACTGGAAGGTGTTGTTTTAATCAGTGCCAAGTGTGGAGCATTTTAATTCTGCATTTGTTTTTATCCAAGTAGGAGTTGTACATCAGTTTGTCTATCACACACAATTGCATTACTTAAAGATACAGAAAAAGTACACGTGTCCTTACATTTTCCTCCTAAGTCTTTCTCTCTCTGGCTGATCTTCCCAAGCCCCTTTGGTGTGGGAATGTGACTGCAGGAATGTCATTTTTACTTTGCTAAAAAAGTCAGCCACGAACAGAAGCTTTATGAGTCAGAAAACCACAGTCATGTCAAAAGCTTTGTATACTTTTTATTGGTGCCTGTAGCTAATGTGTGCTTTTATTGCCCTTTATACCCTTATTTGATCAGCAGCAGCCCTGAATACAGTTAACACTTTAGTGAAGTATGTTCTCTCTGAATTCATAAGTAATTACACTGTGAAATGGGTTGGTGGGATGTTTCCTGTTGCTTTTTTCCTCTGATTTAAACTAAAAGGCCTTTGAGATATGTGTACACACTAAAAAGGTAAAAAGCAAAATACAGTGTCTGTCAGAGCCTTGAAATATGTCTTCTAAAAATACATATTTGTATTATATCTGTAGAGAAATACAAATAATGCCATTTGCATTATCACACTTTAAAGCATCAGTAGTCTTTTTTCAGGAGTAGCAAGTTTAACTGTTGCTTCACAATTTCTGTTGAGACTTGAAATGTTTCCACCTGTAGGGTTTGTTTTGATGCCCTCAGTGGCACAGAGGGAGCAGCCCATTGCTCTGTCTGCTTGAGGAATAATCCTGCTCTGTTGGTCCTTCTGCTAAGCTTTGGATCCTGCTAAAACTCTGACAGCTGTAGCTCCTCACCTGTGATTGTTACCACTGACTGTTTCCTTCCCATCTGTGTGTCCATGTCCCCTCGTGTCCTGCCTGTCCTGGTGTCCCCCCACCCCTGACCTGTTTCTAGAGCTAAGTAACATTTCTCTGCTGTATCAAAAGATACCTGTCTTAGGGGACTGCTGCTCATTTCTGCAGCCCTGGGATGTGACACAATTCAGGAGTGAGGTGACTCTGCCTCTGGGAACACTTTAAGTAGCTCAGAGTCCTCCTCAGTCTTTCTGGCTTTCACATTTAGTTTCCAGAGCTCACATGGCTTTTTGTTGTTCTATTACCATTCCTATTAAGTGTGTATTTAGCATCAACCCTGTGGTGTTTTTTTCTTGCAGTGCCTTTGTCATTTCATTCACTGTTGACAAGTTGTAGTGCCAGGTCTGTATAAGAAATGTTTTTGCCTGATGCCAAACACCTTTCAAGTGTTCTGTTCTCATACTTCTTTCATTCTGCTTGTCTCTGCTTTTGGTGTGACTTCAGTGACCCTCAAACTAATTGGGCTGGTGTTAATTTGGTTTGTGGAAAAACTGCTGGTTTTGTGGTTTGTCTTGTAGAAAAGTAGCGAAGGAAAACCTTTTCATAAATGCTGTGATATGTTGTAAGGAGAAGAAGGATTAAAATTAAAAAAATCAGCTGTTGGGTTTAATATTTTTGGGTTTCTTGGAAGGTTGCTCTCTCAGGATGGGCAGTGTGCATCCTCTTTTTTAAAAGATCTGCCTTTAATATGTGAACTAGTTCATCAGGCCAAGCAAACCTGGGGTTTGACTGGGAGCATTTCCTGCACCTCAGACTGCAGTGAGACAGAGCAGGAGGAATTTGGGGGCTACCTGGAAAACAGCATGGGCAGGTATTTAAGAAGTGCTGGGGCACATGGTAACAAATTATACCTGTGCTGGTACTGAAACTCCCTCCTCCCCCCATTCCTTCTGAATCTTTCAATGATTATTTCCAATATTTCTGATACATCTTTAATTTTCAAGCACACAAAGGGAAACTGTGACAAAGAGGGGTAGCCAGGCTTGGACAGGGAGAGACCTTCCTTCTTTCCCTTTCCTGTGCTGCCTGGCACGACTCCCTTTCCTCAGCTACCTCTTTTAACTCCTCTGCCATCTCCCTCTCTCTCTCCATGGCATCCTTTCCTTTATCTCCTCACTTCCCCTAATCCTATCTCCACCCAAACCCTGAGTGCTGGCAGTCATCCCACTGTTCAGGATGGTTTCTTCCTATTTTGCTCTAATCTCTGATCACCTGTAAACATCTTGTTGCAGGTGCCTTTTCTACTTGGCTTAAATAATGTTTGTAACATTATAGACTAATTTGTAGTTGGTCCATAGGGACAATTGTATTGAAAGCTGTGTGAAAAGTTGCTTAATGTGTTGAAAGATGCTGTCAGAGTGAATGGACTCTGGATTTGATGCAATCAGGAAAAGATGGTTTCAGTTAAGGCACCACTTCAACTCTCAGAGAATTCCCTGGCATTGTTCTAAAGTCACTTTATGCTGGATAATTTGAATGCCAGAAATGTAATTTTTTTTATGAACTTCAGAGTAAGAAGCTTAGAAGTGAAATGACCTTCAGGTGGTTTTGTATTCAAAATTTCTGTCTTGGAGGGAGCGAAAAATACTGCATTAAGGCTTTCAGTTAAATGCAAAAGTTGGCTGTAGGACAGGCACAGTGCATTACCCTTATCAAGAAGTGAACTTTTTAAACAGAAAAAAAGATTTAAATGTGACTGTGAACTGTTGGGGGAAAAGTGTTTGAAATACAGCATTTCTTTTGGTAGACAGACATTCCTTGGGGACAAGCTGAGATCTGGAAAACGTTTCAAGTAGCTCCATCTAAATTGCAAATAAAAATATATTGCACGCATTTGACTGAGCTAAATTGTTTATTTTAGTGTTTTGAATTTGGTTACTTGTTACCATTCCTTTGAGGTGTGAAGTGTATTGTTGTGTACAAGGCCATATCCAGGTTTGTAGTACTTGTGAAATCCATTAATCTGACAACTGTTAGATGAGGCTGAGTACTGTGTTCTCTGAATGTCCTGCTATTCTTTGATTTATAACAATAAAGTTCTCACTGTATTTTACTCCATACAAATAGACTTCTTAAATGGTAGAACAGTTTGGGGATATTTATGGCTGAAAAGCATCATGATTATTAAGGAATATGCCAGGAAAATCGAAGATATAACACAGTTCTGTACACTTCTGTCTGAATCAGTTGAGTCTGGTTTAAGTTTTGGTAGGTTAAAGTTTATTTTCTGGCTTGAGATTTTTAACTATTCATGCAGCAGTTGAGATTTTTGACTGCTCATTTAAAAAGCCAAACTGAAAACAAACCCCCCCAAAAGAAACCAAACCCCAAAGTGAAACCCAAACAAAAAAAACCACCCCACTTTTACCTTGAAACTGGAAGTGCCTGGTTCAGAGAGCTGTCACACAGCCCCCCTCGTCTGTGCCTGGATATAATTTGTTAGAAACCACTGGGAAAAATAGCCTTGGTTCTCCCCTGCTGAAATGCTGGGATAATGTGCTGGAGAGATGTTTGGGTTTCTTTGATATGCTGAGAAGAAGGTGTTTGTTTTTCATCTCAGACATGGCTTCTTGCATATCAGTTCAAGGCTAACAGATGTCTGAAAATCAGGCTTCTTTCATCACTATTTTTCCTTTTGGGTTGTTGGAAGAGCAAAATACATCTTTGCTCTGCTTTGAATAAATTTCAGCTATTAGAACTGAGGAATAAATATTTCTCCCCCTCCCTGGTTTCTTTGCTCTCTTGGATGGGAAGGGATTTCTGGCATTCTCTTCCTTCCATGGTTTCCACTTTGGGGGGCTTTCTCCCCTACAAATAGCTCTCTGGGAGCTCTGTGCAGCTGTTAGGGCTTACCAAGGCAGCACCAGAATAACTTTGCTCTGACTCCAGTTTGATCAGTTTTCTTGTCCTTGCAGAAGATTTGTTCTTGTAACTTCATTTTTGTAAATGTAGTGACTCATTGCCATAGCAGCACCCTCACAAAGAGTGGGTGCAAAGGCTGACAAGATTTATCTGTTTTGCTTTAGAGATAAACCCCTGAAATTTGATAGCATATCAAGATGGATTTTAAAATCTATTTCCAGTAGCCTTTCAATATATTTCATAAGTGCTCCCTGGAAAAACTACTGTTGTATCTCTGCTTTATGGTTATGGGTAAAGGCAAGAATCATTTCCAAAAAGTCAGGGTTTACTGAGACAAATTTCTCAGTTAAACACCTCCAAAAAATTGGTTCAGGGCTCAAGTATAACACCCTTAATGTTAGAATTGTTCCTACCATCACCCCCAGTATTGGTTTCTAACCAGAATGATTAAAGTTTGTTGTCAGAGGGCAGGTGGGGTTTTTTAGGGCATGTGGTTCAACACATGCCTAGTTCTCACCAAGCACAGTCCTTTCAGAATGTGAGCACATTTTATGGAAGCTTTTCATTCTTGTAACTTTAGAATTCTGGTCGTTTTTATAAGAAATAGTGGTTTTAAAGATATAATTAGGTAATAAGGAGCTGGGTGTTTAATGACACTGTGTGAGTAGCATTTACTGTTGTGTTATACAAATAATAGTATGAATAATATTATAAGCAGCCTGTTGAACCTTGTAGGCTCCTTAAATTGGAACTAATCACTTGCTAAACATTTGTAAATCGTTTATTAGCTTTCTGTTGCCTTTCAAACTTTAACATAAAAATACCTTAAAACCTTTTGTATTAATTATAACCTACTGGCTAAGGCTTCTGAGCTGTTTATTGATTTAGGAATTATGATTAACACGTGCAAGTTCTGGTATCTACACTGGAGCAGTTAATTTACTGCAACACCCTTCTTTCAATAGGTAAAACAATTAAACTTTTCACTTCTGTGAACTTTATGTGCTTCTTGGAACTTTGAGTTTGGTTTTCTCCTAAAGTTGCTGTTTAGTCTTTCTCACAAGTTACATGTTTTCACATAAGACAAGATCAGAAGCTATTTTAGGTTATTTTTTGGAGACTGATTAGATTGAGTATGCCTGGAAGCCATCCTTAGAAAAAGGGAAATAAATGGTTACTAACATATGTGAAATTATCCTCAGTGTGGCGAGTTTGGAAATTTTACTTTCGTTTCAAGTCGGGAGGTTTTGTAGCTCGTGTGGGTTGATCATCAGTTGTTTTTATCTGTTAATGCTTGTTGGCTTTTGGACTTGTAGAACACAACTGAGTCTCCTGTCCCTGTGGAGACCTTGGATGATGTACCTGAGCACGTGCTTAGGGGCCTTCCCGAGGATGTGAGGCTCTTCCCCTCTGCTGTGGACAAGACACGGCTGGGTGAGTGCTCCAGCTTTGAGAAGGAGGGTTTTTACACAAGCTCACATAAATCAGAGTTGCTGTCAAAATTTGGTGCCCTCCTGTGCTGGGTAGAGATAATGTTTGGTTCACTTATCTGAAATAATTTCATTTGGGAAGAGTGGACAGCTCCCCGTTTGGAGACAGACACACGTACTGATCTCAAGAAATATGAATTGGGAGTAGATTTGCTTGAAATAACTTAATTAGTTTTAACTCCTGATATGTGTCTCCTCAGGTGTCTGGGCAACAAAATCAATTTTAAAAGGCAAGAAGTTTGGACCATTTGTTGGTGACAAGAAAAAAAGATCTCAAGTCAAGAGCAATGTGTACATGTGGGAGGTAAGAAATGGCCTGTAAATGGGAAAAGGTGTCTGTCACTAGGTCAGTATTTTGTATTTACTTTACTTTTCCCACAGATTTTACAAGTAGACTTGATGTAAGGTAATTGCCATCTATTACTAACAGTTATTTATAGACACTTGGACTCTGAATTACAAAGTTTTCAACTGTTGGCACTGCTGGAAATTGCTGTGTTACTTTTTTATGTGCTGTGTGTGGATCACACCTGCCCTGAAGAGTCTCTCACTGGTAGAGCTTTGCTTTGTTGGCTTGAACCCTGAGTGCTCTCCCTCTGCAACTGAGGGCTGTCAACTGCTCCTGAAATCAGGGAAATGAGGAGTTTGTGGAATCTCTTAAGGAAGCCACAGCACTCCTCCTCATTTAGCTCTTTCAAAACCAGCTTTGTTATGGGAATGGGTTTTCCTTCTGGAGCTTTTATGAGTTCTCAACTCCAGCAGAATTTCTTGTGCTGCTTGTGTTTGGGCTTGCCTTGGAGCAAGTGCTGTCTGGACAGCTGAATAGCTGCACTGAGAGTCATGAGACTTGGGATATTATGTGCATTTGCAGAATGTAGGTGGCTTAATCTGGAGTTGAATCCTATCCACAGTGTCTTTAAGGCAGTTCATAACCACTTCCAAAGACTCCTTCAGTCATTCTGAGGACAAGTAGAGCAGGTGGTTTTAGCAAAGGGAATAGTCCAGGAGGGGAGGGATGCAGGAGCTGTGGCAGAGCATGTTCTGCAGCACAGTTTGCTACTTTATGGATTTTTAGGCTAAAGATCCTGCTAATAGTCATCCATCCTTCTGGCCCCTGGTCTGCAGACACTGAACTGTGTAAAAAACTGGACACACATGCAAAGCTTAGTGTTAACCTCTATCCAAGGATTTGATTCAGGACAATTTCCCCTAAATGCAGGTTCCTGTTTAGAAAAGTAATCAAGTGTTCAAGTAGAATGTTCACTGCATTGAGCTAATGCTGCCTCAAACTCCCCTGCAAAAGGTATCTCCAGTTTTGATCTGGTGCAAGAACATTTGGTGAGATTGAATCAGCCAAGTAAATTATTGACCTTGCAATTGTGTTTCTCTCAGTGCTGGGTTTTGAATGTTCTTTGGGGATGTTTTTTCAATTAGTGTTGAGAAATGATAGTTGCAACCAAGCTGTTACAGAGTTTCCTAGTTTGCAATGCAAGTGATAAATGGGAACCCTTGGTAGATTCCAGAGTAATTGTGTGTTGCTTTAATACTGATTTTGGAGTCAGGAAAAAAGCAGCTAAAATGAGACAACAGCAGTTGGTCCCATATGGTGATACCTGAAACCAGTCCAGGCTCTGAACTGTTGGAATATATAGTTTGTAGAAGGATGGGGGGGTGTGGGAGCAGTTCAGTGTGTGGACCCCAGCTAGGGGAACAACCTTTTCCACAAGCATCCCGTTTGCTTCTTTAGTCCAGTTAATCTGAATAAAAAGTAAGGCTTCTAAAACTGGCATCTCCAGTCAACTGTAATGGTTTTGAAGTGTCATGGTGGGGGATCATTGTGCCAAAGGTGAGCTGTGTGTGGCAGTGTGTGCTTGCTGGGTCTGAGGAGAGAACTTTCCTTTTCCGTTGGAGAAAAGCCCCAGGTAGGAAAAGGAGAGCAAGTGGCTGAAAAGGGAGGGAAATGCTGTCAGCAGGTTTGGAATGACTGGCACAGCTGGAGGGGCTTTGTTGAGGTTAATGGGAGTCACAGCCAGTGTTATACAGAGGGGTTGGAGCTATTTTCACAGTGCACAAGGCCTTTAAAAATATTCTGTACATTAGAAGGTTTATCTGAAAAGTAATCACCTGTTCTGTTTTGTGAAAATACCATCATAAAGTAATATAAAAACATATTAAAGTAATATATATATATATATAGAACAAGTAATTAATAATTACATTTTGACATATAGTCCATATCTGTTTAACTCTTCCACAGCATTGTTGGCTTTTTTTCTTCCATTTTAACCAAAAGAGTTGCTTTTGCAGTCTCATCTGTGATGCTGTTTATGCTTTCATATTGCAAGGGCTGGGTGTGCTGGGGAACATTCTTTCAAAAGTCAGCTGGAATAGTTTAAGAAATGGAGATATTTTCTGTTTGCTTGGAAAGAAATCAAGATGATTGTGGTATATTTATTAAAATTTTACCTTTATTGATAAAATTCTGTCTTTCTAAATCAACAGTATGTCAGCATAAAAGAAATCAAATTTATTAAATAGGGGGTTTTCTAGCTGTTGTAGAAGTTTTAATTGAAATTGAAAATGGAAAATGGTTTTAAAAGCCTTAGCATTAGTTGTAAAGTGTCAGAACCAATAAAAAGCTACAACACTGTAGATTTTTAGCTTTTTAGAAAAACAAAAAAGGAAAAGTACCCAGTGGTTGCTCTTTGTACAGGCATCTAACTTGGATTATAAGAAGACTGGGAGATGCATAACAGCTCTGGAAAGAGAAGCAGAGCTGCCTGTCACCAGAAAATACTGGAGATGTCACTTCCCTTCTTGCTTTATTGCAACCTGTCTGGAAATGTAAACCAGGAGTAGGTGTTAAACTTTTCTTCAAGAATAGAAACCAAAGAATTTATATCTCAGAACATGCAGAAGGTTATTGACAGGGTCAATTTTTTAAGGTGAATCACAAGATTTCTGAAAGGTTAAGATATTCTTTTATAACCTGAGAACCGATTAAATATAAATTATGCTTTCCCATATCTTTCCAAATAAAGCAAATGCTTCTGACTTCTATATAGTTATTTTTTCCAATTCACCAGATAGTAAAAATAATTCTCTGTGCCTTTTTGTCTTAAAATCAGTCATTTTACTCAAGGCAAAATGTAAAGAGTATAATTTCAAGCTTGCCAAACTGAAAACATGAAATGTTTTAAGGATTTTGGCTTTTGAGCTCCAAACCTTCAGAGAAGGGGTTGCAGGCCAAAAGTTTGGCTTTTTTTCCAGTTGTACCTGACCCACTGAACTCCTGCAGAAGAGCAGCAACACTGTGCCAGCCCAGCCCCTGCCCCTTCCCTGGGGGCTGCCTGTGCCCTCAGATGGGAAGGGTGACTTTGTGGGGCTGTGAAAGGTGTGGTTCAGTGCACATGGCCCTTGGTTTAATGCCATTTCTCCCTCAGGTGTACTACCCAAACCTGGGCTGGATGTGTGTGGATGCAACAGACCCAGAGAAGGGCAACTGGCTCCGATACATAAACTGGGCCCGTTCTGGGAAGGAGCAGAACCTGTTTCCTCTGGAGATCAACAGGACCATATACTACAAGAGCCTAAAGGTATCACTGTCTGAGAATCAGTTCCTGCTTTATTATATTTTATTATTATACCTTTTATTTCCCTTTATTAAAATAATTTTTTCCGCTGTTGGTGTTGAACAGATTTTGAAACGTTTTCCAAAATTTATATTTACTTTATATTTGTCTTCTTTATATTTACTTTAAAAATATAAGTAAGAAAATATATTTGAAGCATTGCAAATGCTACATTTAATTGGTATAAATTTTTCTCTGCCAGTACAGTTGACATTAAGATCTACTGTTAAAATATAGGATATATTTCAACAGTCAGTCTGCCTTGTTGGTCAATGATTTGCAGTAGCACCGAATTTGATACAAATTAGAATGAAAAACTATAGCAGATTATATAAAATAAATGTTCTTCTATTTTTTTGGATACCAAGATAGTTTCTACTGAGGGTTTTTTTGCAGCAATCAGTTATTTTAGTGGTCTGTGCATCAGATGACAAAGCTTGGCTGTCAAGACACTTTTATAGGTAGCTCCATGAACCAATTTTTCATGGGTTTATACCATTTCAGTTTTGTTCAGGGAGTGAGGGGGAGGCAGGGAAAAGGATGTAATTCCTGAAGCATTTTATCTCCCAAACCAAGAAAAAAAATGGCTTTAACTACAATGGTGGAGCACACTGGGGTTAGAATATTGTGCCTGGAAAGTATTGACTCTGAGCAAGGAGCTCCTGGCAGTGAGTGTGTGCAGCTGGACTTGGTTTTTATTTGAAATGCTTTTGGGGGTTGGTGCCTATGCAGCCTTGTTTTTGCACTGTTGCTGTTCCTTCCATTTCTTTGGGAGGCCAACAACATCCATAAATAACTGATCTTTGCTTAATGCAAGGGTGAGTTGATCCCATGCAGTTTTGAAGTTTATAGGGCAGTACAGCAGTGTGCAAAACTGTTCCATTTTAGGTCATTCGAGCTGTATTGAAAAAACCAAACTTCTAAACACTTTCTGATCTTTCTGATGGCTTTGTGGTAGAAGTTCACTATTTCCAGCCAGACTACTGCCTTCCCTGCAGTGTTTGTTCCCTGAGGATAGGCTCCCAATGTGAATCTGTAGCCATCCTTGCTTCCTTTAGACACTTTATCTTGGATTTCCTCTGTCGTTGCCCATAGTCCCACTAAGTCATTAATTAAGTGTATTTTTTGAGTCACTCTGACATTTTATATTTCTCTCTCATCGAATCTTTTCTGCAAAGGTTTTAGTCCTGATAATTCAAGCATTCACATATTCCAAATTGGGTTTTTTTGATGGATAAGATTGCACTTTGGAAAATAACTGTGCTGCTGAAAGAGGCCAAGCACTGCTTAAAGAATAACAAATACCTTGTCACAGCACTGAAATATCCTTTTGTTCCTTTGGCTGTTGGCTCTTGCAACTCGATGAATTTTATTCCAGTCACACCTTACTGTTAACTGAGACAAAAGAAGGCATGTAGTATAAACCATCTTAAATGTCCTCTTTTTCTGTGTATAACGTGTTATGGTCTAATTTCAAACCTGCTGTAAATTTACCAGCCTAGGTATGAACACACAGTTCTTCCTGATCTTTATCATAATTCATAAATTTAGGGGAATTCCACTTGCTGATAAATAAACAGCACAGGTTATATCTACCCCCAAAGGAGAATTCAAGTGGCTTGTGTGTAATTTTGTTCTTCTTTACCTTGAAGCATTTAAAATATTGTCATGGCTATTTTTTTTCCCAGGGTTTTCTTGAGCTTTTTGTGGGTTTCTCATCTGTAAGTTAAACAGGCTGATTTCCAAGCTTTCCAAGCCTCATTGCTAAGATAAGCAAAGTCCAAATTTGCTTGGTTGTAGAACATCAAACCTGCACAGAGCTTTAACTTCCCTGTTCTCTGCTGCCAATGAATAGTTATAGAACTTTTAAGTGAGCACAAGCAAATATTTTTCTCTTCCATCTTCCCTTCATCTTCAGTGAAGGGCTGAGGTTATTTGTAGGCTGCTTTGCATCTGCTTTCCCCAGGATGCATATGAGAGCTGGGATATTTCAGTGAAGCAGCTTAAACTCATGATGGGGTTTCAGAAGCTCTTCCTGCCTCTGCTCATGAAAGGAGCTCGTTGATCACTGTTGTTCTGCACTCAGGGCAGGGCTTTCATTCCACAAGAGGTAAAATTGCAGTGAAAACACAGTTTCAAAAAGTCTTCTAAAGAAGCCTGGCTGTGAAACTCTCCTTGATTAAAGTGAAATTAATTTGCTTATGGAAGAATGTTTTGTCAGACGGGTTTCTAATAACTCAGGATCCTCCCTGTTACACAGGAGAACACAATAGAACCTTGGGTTATACCTTGTGAAAGTTTCACCCAACTAAATGTCACTTTGATTGCTTTTGGGGATGTGAGGCCACATCCAGGTGCAGAAGCACAATATCACAGTAAAATACAGTGTCTGTGTGAAAAATAAATATTCTGCTAAGGTCAGGCAGGCAATGCCTGTCTGTCTGTACAGCACACATTGCAGTGCTTGTACAAGGAACTGAATTTTAGACAATCTGGGCTAGAACTTCTCAGGATATAATTTATTAGGATACTGCTCTAAAAAATAACAGATTCTGAAATTACTTTAAACCTTTTGAACAGAAAGTACTCAGATTAAGGACTGTTAAACGTTGTAGTTAAAACACAAAGCTCAAAAAAGCATTAACCTGAGGAGCCTTTCCAACATTCATGAGCCAAGCTGTCCCCACCTGACACTGCCACACCAAGGATCTGGAGGGAATAGTTTGGGGGAGGTTGGGGTTGGAGTTGTTATTAGAGGTGCTGTCAGGAACAGTAGTGATGAAGTGGCACTTGCTCAGTGTGGTCCTTTTCTCACTCCAGTTGCCAGTGGGGGAGCAGTTTTTAATTGCCTGCTCTTGAAGCTGCTGCTCCACCTCATTTTAGAAGCTCAAGGTTAGAGGGCTTAAATTGGATTCTAGAGCAGTCACCATGACACTAAATTCATCAAGCTGAATAATCCAGCCATGCAGCCAACAAATTCTGTGCTGGTTATCATCCCATGTTTGCATTGCCTAAAACCTCAGCCAGCTCTTTTCTCCAAGCTTTTATATTTTTTAGATGATAAGGGGTTTTTTTGCATCATCAGACAACTCTTCTGCATTTTGCTGCTCAACAGCTGCAAAATGGGCCCATGCAAAGAGCTTTGCCTCTGTTTCTCCTGTCAGGCCTCTGGGACTGGGGGAAGGCAAACCTTGGGCTTTGCTTATGTCAGAACTTAAAAACTTTGCCCAGCTGGAATCTTGCATCTCTTGTTGTTCCAGTGTCTGGGGGTATGAAGGTAACTCTCACCTTTATTGAGTGCTGTGGGGCTCACTGAAAAAAAAAGTGCTGTAGAGGAGAGAAATCATACTGTTGTTCTTGATACAAAAATCCCCTCTGGCTTCAGACTGGAACTAAGTCTAAGGACACCCTTTGCTCTATTGGAATGACTAAAAACAGGATCTGATCTCCACCAGCCCCATGGGCATTAAGCCCTGAAAGAGGGGGATTGTAGTTAAGGCATTTAAAGTTTTCTTGGGTTTGGGTAGAATGCTTCAGGAAACGGAGGAACAATGAGGAAGATTTACAAAATAAGTACAAATACATCTTTAGTCTGCAAACTTGGGGACTTAGTAATTTGAGTCTGATAATATTTTAAGGAGCATGTGAAGTAAACTGATCAATACCAGTTTCTTTTATTGGCAGTGCTGGGAATATGAGTAGCATTTGCAGTGATGCCTATTTGGCATTGGTCTTTCCTGTGATATTTTTTTTTAAATTGGATTAAAAAAAACCTAGAAATAGTCAATTTGGAATGGCAATCAAACCTTTCATTACTGTGATGAAGTGGATTTGTTAAACATGCTGTAATTATCTATATTGCCATTAACCCACTGTGACAGTCTGTAGATTTTGTTCCAAATCCCAGCTGTAGTGGCTGCCTGAGCAGTGTTACTTATTATTATATTAGATTTAATTAATGTTATTTAATGCTTTGTGTAAGGTAGTTGTGTTTGGCTGGTTGCTCCCTGGGAAGAATTAACTGTGAATATCCATAGAAGTGAGCTCAGGGATGTCACTGTTTGCAGGGATTTAAATCAGTGTCACTAATTAAGGCAAACCACAGTTTGGGATGTTGGAGCTGGAAGTTCCATGCTAATAATAATAATAATAATAATAATAATAATGCAGGAACTGTATTAATAATTAACTATTTAACTGTATTAATGTTAACTACAACTATATTAATATTAACTATATATTGTCAGGAACTGTAGCATTAGGACAAGGAGTAGTGGGTACAAATTGATTTCTGTGATTTTTTGGGGGGGATTTTTTTTTTGTTGATTTTTGGTGATTTTTTTTTTTTTTTAATTTGGTGGTGCATTTTGGAAGGGAGTGACTTTTGTATGTGTTTTCTGTGTGTTTTTCTGTGATTTCATTCATTCCCGGGAGCAGGGTTTGGGGTGTCTGTGATTGATGAATTCATTAATTATGGGAGGTGGGGTTTGGGGTGTCTATAATTGATTAATTAGTTAATTAATTACAGGGGTGGGGTTTGGGGTGTTCTGTGATTGATTATTAATTAATTATAGGGGCAGGGTTTGGGTTGTTGTCTGTGATTGTTCTATTAATTAATTCCCAGGGGGGGCGAGGTTTGGGGTGTCTGTAATTGATCCATTAATTAATTCCTGGGGGACTGGGTTTGGGTTGTTGCATGTAATTGGTTAATTAATTAATTCCGTGGGATGGGGTTTGGGGTGTCTATAATTGATTAATTCATTAATTAATTCCTGGGGGCGGGGTTTGGGGTGCCTATAATTGATTAATTCATTAATTAAATCCCAGGGGGCGGGGTTTGGGGTGTCTATAATTGATTAATTAATTCCTGGGGGGTGGGGTTTGGGATGACTATAATTGATTAATTAATTCCTGGGGGGTTGGGTTTTAATAATTCCCCGGGGGGCCGAGTTTGGGTGTCGTAGATCTGCATATAATTCATTAATAATTCCCGGGGGCGGGTTGGTGGTGTCTGTTAATGATTAATCATTTAATTAATTCCGGGGATGGTTGCGTATGACGATAATTGATCATAATTAATTCCCGGGGCGAGGGTTGGGTGTCTGTAAATTGATTAATTCATTAATTAATGCCCGGGGGCGCGTTTGGGCTGTCTATAATTGCATTGAATAATTAATTAATTCCCGGGGGCGGGTTTGGGCTGTCTGTAATGATAATCATTATTAATTCCGGGGCGGTTGGGGTTCATATAGGTTGATTATGATTAATAATAATGCCGCGGGCGGAGTTTGGGGTGTCTGTAATTGATTAATTCATTAATTAATTCCCCGGGGGGCGGAGTTTGGGGTGTCTGTAATTGATTAATTCATTAATTAATTCCCCGGGGGGCGGAGTTTGGGGTGTCTGTAATTGATTAATTCATTAATTAATTCCCCGGGGGGCGGAGTTTGGGGTGTCTGTAATTGATTAATTCATTAATTAATGCCCGGGGGCGGGGTTTGGGGTGCTATAATTGATTATATTAATAATTCCCCGGGGCGGGGTTTGGGGTGTCTGTAATTGATTACTCTCCATTAATTAATGCCAGGGGCGGGGTTTGGGCCTTGTCTAATTGATTAATTAATTAATTAAAGCCCGGGGCGGGGTTTGGGCTTGTCTGTAAATTGTCCATTAATTACTCGCGGGGGCGGGCTCGGTGTCCCTCAGCCCGCGCAACCCTCCGGGCCGGAGGGGGCGCTCGGCGGCGGCGGCTCCGCGGAGGCCCGCGCGGGGGCCAGCGCCGGGGCCGCTCCCGCTCCCCGCCCCGCCGCCTCCGCCCCGCTCCCGCCCCGCTCCCCGCACCGCCCAACCAACGCGCTCGTCACTGGCCCGGCTTCCGTGTGTTTGTGTCCCCGCAGTCCACAATCGCGGCGGGCGAGGAGCTGTTGGTGTGGTCACAAGGCGAGGACGACCCGGCCATAGCGGCCGCGATCGAGGAGGAGCCGAGCGAGCGCCCGCAGCCGCCGGCACTCCCCGAAGGCCCGCAGAGGTACGGGGACCGCGCCCGCCGCGCCGCCGCACCCGCGGGGCGCCCCGCGCCGCGCCGCACCGCCGTGACCTTCCCCGGGGAGCGGGACGGGAGGGGAGGCCCGGCCCGGCCGGCCGGCGGCGCCGCGGGAGGAACGTGGAATTGTGGCGGCTGGAAAAGTTGGGAAGAGGCGGCGCGGGAAGGGGAATGGCCGCGGGGACACGCGGGGATGGGGCAGGGGCACAGCGATCTCCGCGTGCGGGCGGGGGCTAGCCGGGGAGCCGCGATCCCTCATCGGGAAGAGGGACTGAGCCGGGGGAAGCCGCGATCCTGCCTCGGAAGATGGAACAGCCGGGGCCGCCGTGATTACTTCCTTGGGAAGGGGGAACTGAGCCCGAGGTCCACAACGATCCCTCCTTTGGGAAGGAAAGGGGGAGGCTCCTCCTGGGGCCGCCGCGATCCCTCCTTGGAGAAGGAGGCTGATCCCGGGCCCCGCGATCCCGCTCTGGAAGGGGGAGGATGAGTCCGGGGCCGCCGCGGTCCCTCCTTGGGAAGAGGGGACCTGGGCCCGGGGCCGGGGGTGCGTCAGTGGAGCCGAATGAAAACCGCCGGCCTTGGTGCTCCCTGCGGTTTTTAATTCCTTGTTGTTTTTAGGCTGATCTGGTGGCTGTGGAATCTCGAATGGCTGCTCCTGCCTGGCTTCGGCCGAGGAGGGACGGTGGGAGAGGCGTTTTGGGAGGGGGGGGTACAGACACGTTATTCCATGTAAATACATATGTCAGAGCAGACATCCACGATTTTTTCCATGACTAATTCAAGCAGCAATATTTTTCGGAGTGCGTGTGGCCTCCATGCGTGGCCTTATATAACTGACATTTTCACCAGCGTTTTAGGCCGAAATCTCAGTAAAGCCTTTGGTTACAGGGAGTAAATAAAGAAAGAAAACATTCACAGCTGTAGCACAAGGATGCCGATTCCTCTTGCAGGGAAATATGTGCATTTTGGAATTCTCTGAATGTTACAAATGAACCAAAAGAAAGGTAACATTTTAAGTGACATCATTGTAGTATTTAACTTATAATTTAGGGCCTGATCTTACAGGTTGTGGAACTCACATTGGGAACAAGCTCAGATATCGAGGAGAACAGTTATTATGTAAGTTTTTTTATTTTAGAGATTGAAGAGGGGGCTGTGGTGCAACACAATTAGTTCTTTTGAACAGTAATTTGTGGGTTAAGCAAATACAAGCTGAAATTCAAGCACTGATTTTTATTTACCTGCCTGTAATGAAAAGCATATTCAGCACATATATGAGCAAGGCTCAGTAAATTACAGGCTGTATTATGGTTTTTCCTAAATCTGCTTTATCTTAGCACATGGAGTTTGTGTGCCTGTGATTTACCTGAAAGGCTAGAAAAACAACCTGCAAGAATTTGATTATATGATAAATCAGAGAAGCCAGACAGAATTAATTTCCAAGGTAATTTTTCATGGCACAGAAGTTTGATTTGCATTCATGGAGTTATAGGTAAAAATATCAGTAAACTAACTTGGTTGCTGGGTTTTGATTTTGTGCTGGTTTGTAGGTTTCAAGTTTTAACTGTTATGGGCTTTGCAGGTTTCATAATTAGGAACAATAAATCTTTTCCCCCGTTTTATGAACACAGGCTCTGTACCAAGGCTCACAATTATTAAATAGAAAGCAACCCAGCAAAAAACAACTCCAAGCACAATATTGATGAAGCATTTGAGAACAACCAAGAGCAATTTATTTATGGAATTATACTCTTGTATCATGGAGGAGAAAGACCAAATTCTTAGCATTTAGTTGATTTGAGTTGTTATGATTCAAGTTTCAGTTGTAAAATGATAAAACAACTGAAACTGTATAATTCTGTTTTTCACAGGATTTATTGGAATTCTTTTCTCTGCATTTATTCTCAGCTGTTTTAGTGTTTGTAGTAACATCTGCTAATATTTGCAATTCACAGCAATTTTCTTGTAAGAAATATATTTTTTTCCTCTGCAGATTGATAGCAGTAGGTGCAGTGAGGATTCCAGAATGGTTTCTACTGCTATCCCTGGTTTTGTAGCTTCAGCTGTATCCTTGGATATGGAAGTTTCTTAACCCCAAGCTTGAGAGTTGTTTGGAAAATAAAGGATTAAATGAAGGAGCAGGATTAAAAGTAATTAATTTAAAAATAAATAATTCTAATTATATGATACAAGAGTGGTGGCAGGAGAAGGATATTGTGAGTTAACTTGGTGCATGTGGAAAATTAGGAGTCAGTACAAGGTAATATTTGAGATTAAATAGCAATTTAAGAAGTCTTCTAGAGAGAAGCTCCTCCAGAGGGTTGTGGAATTTTAATTTATTGGTGACCTAAACAGATGAATAAATTCTTTCATAGTAAACTTTATTTTGGCCTGTGTTGCACATTGTTGTCTTACACATTAAGGAGAAAATAGAAGTAAGAACTGCCAAGTTCTGTGAACAAGTGTGTCCTTTAGGAACAGGTTTTCCAGAGGAGTAAAGTGACAGTTTAATACCTTAGGAATGACTAGCAAGATATTATTTGAGAGATGTATTATAATTCAGTAGTTCAGAACATGGAGGTACTAAATAAAGCTCATAATTTTTCTGTATTCAGTAAAACAAATATCCTTTTGAATTTTTAATGCATCTTGGGCCTTGTCCTTGGACAAATAAGATATTTACCAATTAGCAAATAACCTTGTTCCTGCCATTGATTTAATGAGCCCTGCTCAGAAAAGGTGACCATTTCACAGGTGTTAAAAATGGGCTGGTTTTGCCCAATTGCTCAAGGCTTTGATTGCTGTAGAACTGTCCATGTTGTTTATTTCTGAATAAATCCCCTGGGCTGTAGGTGAGACCGAGATCCCAGAAGAGGTAGGCTGGACTAAATTTGGGAAGTGGAGGTGGCATTTAAGAACCAGCAGCTGCCCAGGTCTGGGGCAGACCCAAAGTCCAGCCTGAATGTTCTCCTTGCCCTTGGTGTGACCTGTTCCCAAGTGATCCCTGACACAAGGTCCAGAACCTCCTTCAGGGGGGATTTAGGATGGCACTTCCTCCAGGTGCCACCTCTCCCTTGCATAGCTTTGCTTTTGGGGTCTGCATTCAAACCCCTTCACATCCCCCAGGTGTTGGATGACTCCTGCCTGGCTCAGCCATAGCTTTTCTGAGCTGGAATAAATCCTTTCCCTCTTCCTTCTCCCTGGCACAGCAGCTCAGGAGCCCAGGGGGAAGAGGCAGCTCTTACAAATATGTTTGTACATATTGAAACACTGCATTTTGTTCCCGAGGTGGTGAGTGCATTTGAGATTTAGAAAGAAATTTAGTAGGATAAATAGCTGTTGAAGAGGGTAGAAAAAAGGAAAACAACTTGATGAACTTGGGGAACATCACAGATTTTTAGCAGAGCCAAGCTGTTACTTTTGCCATGATAACTAATGGTAAAGAGCTCCCAGCTGCTGGTGCATGACCAACAACCAGCTGAAAAATTACCTGATTCTTTATTTTGTTGCTTTTGCATTTTCTGAAATTGCATTTTCTAGTTAAGCATTTCTCATCTGCTTCTCCCAGGTCGTAGTTAATGTGCTTTATTCTGCCTGCCAAGCTTGTAGGGAATTTTGTTCAACCAAATGCATTAACACAAAGTCTTTCATTAATTCTCCTTCTAAGGAAAAAAAAGAACAGCTTGGTTTTTACTTTACAGTTGAATTCATGTGTCCTTTAGAGGAGTAGTGTAGATATTTTTTTGTAGATATTTTTTTGTCTCATCAGGGCATTTCTTCCTCTGCATATGACAGTAATAATTTGTAGCAGTGAGCAGTAATATCAAAGATTAATGTTTCCTTCCAGAAGGAAGACTTGGTGTCTCTGGCTTCAGACTCAGTCTTTCTTAAAAAAGGAACTTTACACTGACTGAAGTATTTTTTTAAAGAAAGGATGGTCATAAAAAAAAACAAAAACAAAAGGTAGTCATACATAAAGATATCCTGTGGATTTATCAGGATATAACCTGCTGCAGGGTGCTGCCTGGGCTCCAGTGTGATCAGACAGGGCTAAAATCTCATTTCTCTCCTGGATTATGTGGCAGATCAAAAGTCTGGTTTGGAAGAATAAAGATACTGATGTTACCCAGGATAAAAGCTTGCCCTGCTGTATGCTTGTGAATAATACCTCTACAAAAGCCTTTTTTGGGGGAGAGGAGAGCAGTGCTTTCCTTCTGCTGTGCTTATCCTGCCCGTGCTGGTGCCTCACTGTGCTGTTCCCTGTGTTCCACTGCTCACCCTGCCAGGCAGCAGAGCCCTGGCACAGCCTGTGCTGGGGCTGCACTGAGGGCTGCCTGTGCTGCTCAGCCTGTCAAGAGGGGGGGAAAAAGGCTGTAATTCCATTTTTCCAAAAGCATGTGCTGCACAATGCAACTGGAGTGGGTTGTCACCAAACCAAGTGACCTCAGAAGCACAGTTGTGTCAACTCTTAAAATGCTTCTCCATTGTGGTGCAGGCAAAGCACCTGCATCAGGGTCACCTGTGCCATGGGGATTATTTATTATAGTCCAGTTTTGAAGTCTCAGACCATCACTAATAAATCTTGTAAAACTTTGTTACCTTAAATGGTTCTGCTGCTGTCACAGTTTTGGTGTCCCCATAGTTCTTAAAGGTTTGAGGGAGAACATGAGCTGTAGGCAAACTTAGTGACCAGTACTGGCCCAGGGACAGCATGGGATTGAATTATGAATCAGTTATTATCTGTTATAAAGAATTTTTTGTGCCTTGGTTTGTATCAGTGTGAATGCAAAGGGCAACTTCAGGCTTCTGCTTCCCAGATTCTAAATAAAAGCTGCCATCCTAAAAGTCACATTGGTTTTTCTTCTGTCTCTAAGTGTAATTATTGCTGAAACAGTGTCAGATTGCTGCTGGAGGAAGGGGAATGTAAGGATGAAATCAGCAGGTTGAATTCTGGGATAGTAGAAATAGTGCAGGTTTTTTTTGTTAATACTTTCTTAGGCATTCTCATGTAGTTCCAAATAATTAGCTGTACTTCAGAGTCCCATAAATATGCATCCTGTTTACAAAAGGTGGGCCTTGGATTGCCAGCTGGATGTCATCACAAATGGAAATCATGGCCAAATGATGCCCTGATTGTCTGGTTTTTTAAGGTACAAGAATTTATTAGGCTTGTGTGCTTGGAATAAGTTTAAAAGTTTGTTTCTAAAGAGAAAAGAGCTTGTGAGAGAAATGATTGTGTATGAATTGGAATGTAACTTAGAGAAGGATGTGTAGGTTGTACATTTGTAGCAAGGATACTGTGAAACTGTATTCTTATCTAAGCTCTATTTCCAGTAAATTTAATGAAAAACTTTCATTTTCTAACCAATGACTGGGGAGAGACAAGCAAGGAAGGAGGAGTTCAAACAAGATCATCTGGAGCAAAGTCTTAAAACTGGAATTTACTTTGATTTCCCCAAATCACATTGATTTACAAGAAGGTTTATACAACCCTCATTCAGAAGCTGCATTTGGGATGTCAAGGGCAGATTCTATCTGGAGAGTATCTAATATGTTTGAAGTCTGCTAGGCAGTGAAAGTTTTCTCTTATCCCTCATATATGGTACCCTTTCAATAGGAGACTGGTATTACTTTACATTCCCATCTTCCCTTCTCCAGCAGTGCCCCCAGTTCCAGGACAGCTGCTCTGAGATTTCAGAACAGCACAGGGAAGTGGCTGTGATTCATTCCAGCCTTGCTCCTACCTGTGGGTTTAAAAATGGGAGAAGACAAACCTTCATTTCGGGAATAAAGCATCAAATTATCTATATTTAAAAGAAAACTTAAAAATTCAGCACTAAATTGCATGTCTTGACCCCTTAAACTCTGTGTTTCTAAGTATAAACTTTTGGAAACAGGAGGATTTGGCACATCCAGACATTTCTTGAGTTATTAAGGAACAGCAGTAGTTGTGCTTTGTATGGGATTTCTGGGAACGTTGGGAACCTGTTTGGTGCTGGGATGGAATGACAAGGCCTGGGAGGGCTGGGGGGTGTGGTTCCTCTGCAGAAGCCTCAGTTGGAGCAGGGTGTCCACATTCCCTTTGGAGTTCCCACATGTCCTGACTGTGCCTGGGTGGGGGATGTCACTGGGAACCAGTGTCACAGAGGGTCTGCACTGGCCCTGGGCTCAGGCAGCCCCCCAGTTGGTCTGTAAGTCACTGCCTGGTGATGGCACCAGGAAAGCAGAAGCCCTTAGGAGGAGGATTGAGCTGGATTTAGTGCTCAGGGCTGCAGTGTGAGGGCTCAGTGCTGTTCTCAGCTCATTATTAAAACAAGGACTACGAGCACTTTGCACACTCTGTTACTTCATCTCTGGGGGGTCTGTGTCTGTAACTTAAAATAACAGTCTGCCCTTCCTGGTGGTAACAAGTTGGGGTGTTTCAGCTGCTTAGTTCTTAGAGCAGATGTCTGCAGTTATCCCACAGAAGGAAAGTTCTTGGGTTATTTGATAATTGCAGTTCTAAAGCCTTCCGTGTTTTTCTTCGTACTTTTGCTTCTTTAGCCCCAGTTCTTTAGACTGCTTTTCTCAAGTTAAAAAAATAAAGTACATCTAGGCCACAGTTGTGGCATTTCCCAGCAAATTTGCTAATGCTGTCTTTGGTTACATAACCCACAGTGCAGAGTGAAATAAGGCACCAGGCAGCTTTCTAGTATTAATCAATTTTTTCCTGTTGATCAGGGTTAGCTGTGAAACAAGGAGTGACCTGGAAGAAAAGCAGCTTGGTATTCCACTGCTTTTTTTTTTTTTTTTAATTAATCCAGTGTGTTTGGAGATTATTCTTCCTTCTTGGGAAAACACTGTTTTAATTTTCCTGAAAATAAGTTCAATGTTACTAAGTTTCTCTTGAAATACCAGTTTCCTTGTAGAACTGTTTTACTGTATTAGGATTTTCCAGAACTTTCTTAGACTGTTCTCTTCTAAGAAATCACACAGTTGCTTAAACACTGCTGTGTAGAAGATGTAGAGAAAATTTGGTGATTGCTGTTTTAGGGAAGAGCTTTGAGACAGATTTGGAGGATTTGTTCCAAAATAGGAAGGGGATGAATTCCTGCAGAGTAGGAGAATAGACACTGCTTTCCAGAGAGAAAAAGTGCTTTTCTTTTTTTATTCCTTGAAGTATTTTGTGATTTAGAACTGTTACTTGTAGAATACAAGAGAACAAACTCCATGAGCTGCTGACTGCCTCACATCTCACTTAAATCTGGGTGACTTTCATTGCCATGAATAATCCTTTTTTAATTCCTTTGCATTACCTCACATTAAGTCAAGGCTTTACCAGCCACTGTTGATCTTCCTGTGGTTTCCTGACCCTCCTGTGCAATCTCCCACTTCAGTGTTTGTTTCCTAATTGGAGACTCTGGGTTTTATGGTGGATACAAGGTACAGTCAGTTACTGGCTTTCAGTGTATTCTTATTTTATTTGCCTCCTGCTGGAACCATCTCTTAATTTAGGGAAGGCTCCAAGTTCTTGTAATGAGAATCTTCTGTACCTCTTAATCATTTTTACTGCCTTTCCCTGGATGTTTTCTTTGTTACACTTCATCTTTTCAAAACAATTTGAACAGAATTAATATGAGTAATATTGTATCATTAACGGTGCTAAACTTTTTTTAGGGCTTTTTTTATTCCAATTTGCCATATTTTGCACTGACTGTTTATTTTACTTGAATTGTTTACAGGGAATGTTTCACACTGAGGGCTTCTCTGCAGATGCCCCATGTCCTTTATGATGCAGTGGTGAACAAGCCCATCTAACTTGTGTGTGCACACAAAGGTTTGATAGCTGGTTTCTTCATGGAAGAGATGCAAACTCCACTGGAGTTTCTTGGCTGAGAGCTCTTTTCTTTAATTGAGATCTCCTTTGTCAGGTAATTTGTGTTTGCCAAGTCTCTGAAGGTTCTCATGTCACTGCAGTACAAAATACCAGAGAAATTTTATATTTCACTTATTAACTATTTAGTACATTTTTCAAATGAACAAAAAAGAAAACCAGTTGTCAGACCAGAGTGTGTGTATCTTTTTCAGTCTGTCAAACCTTCCAATTTATTCTGTCATTCCTGCCAAGAGCCTTGCACAGATTGACAGGAATGACTTTGTTCTGAAGAATTCTCACCGGCCTACACTTGCTGTGTCAAGTTCCTCAAGAAAATGTTACAGCAGACTAAGTTTCTACTTGGGTTTATCAGTTATTGAAACAAGACTCAGGGATGTTGCAACATTTGTAGCTAAGAAATTAGATAATGTCTGACCATTCTCTAGGAAGGATTTACTTACCTTTTCTACACTTTCCCCCTGGACTAAGAAATCACAATATTTATTTGGATCACCGGTGCCTGAGAGTTATTTAGGATGAAACTTTCAGGAGCACTCAAGAGCTCACCAGAGCTGCTGCTAAGAGTTAATTTTGTTGTCACACTTTGTTATCAGAGTTCTGCAAGAGCATTTGATTGACTGTGATTAATGCTGTAGAACTTGAGAGAGGCACTGTTATTAACGTGCTGATTGACATAAAGTTACTCTAGTGAGAGTATTATAATAGCTGGAAATCCATCATCTTGATTATTATTGCTGCAAAATGCCATGGAAATGAGGAGTCAGCTCTCCATTATTCTGAGCTGTGTTGGGAGCCAGCTGCCTCCCTGCAGTCTGTCAGATATGGATCTCCTCTGATTTGGCAGCCCAGCAGAAACAGTGGGACTGTGAGTGGGAGAGGCCTGGTGGCTGTGGAAGTGACTGGATTCAGAGAGGTTTGGGTGAATTTTCTCCTGCATCACCAGTACTCAGGGCCAAGTGCAATGCAGACTTCCCCACCTTGCTGCCAGTGAACTGCAGACTGAGTGTGTGGCTGGTGAGCTGTGGTGGGAAGCAGCTCAGTGCAGGGAGAGCTGACCTGTCTCCAGCAGTGGGTTGGGATCAGAGTGTCCAAACACCCCCCTTTCCCACAGTCAGACCCTCAGCCAAGCCTTAGACTCATCTTGGGCTTTTCCCAAGGAATGGGTCATACCAAGTTTCAGTGAGTTGAGTGAAAAATTGCCTTGGCTGCAAAGTGTTCCCTTTGACATTGCAGGTAAAGAGCAGAGAGTCCAGCTTTTCCAATCTTATGGACCCTTGGCAGGGATTGCAAAAGCAAAGTGGACTTTGTGCTGAAACTTGGCCACAGCTACCAAATCCTGCCCTGTTACGTGTCACCCTCTGGTCCCTCCACTCCTGCACCAGAGCTGGGTTTTTCTGGTTCCTTACCTGCAAATTAAAATGTCCAAGATACTTTACAGTGACATTTTCTTATGCTCTTAACAGGCATGTGCAAAGAACTTGTACAGCTTTAAAGTCTAATTTGATCTAAACAGGTTAATCTTGACTGCAGCAGTTAATTGAGCAGAAGACAAAGAAATATATTTGTGCTCTGACTGGGATTTATTTTCACTCTGAAAAATGGAGGAAGTTGCCATTCCCTGTCGTGCCTTTGTGAGCCTGTTGACCTTTGTTGGTGTCACAGATGAAGCAGATGCAGTTTGCCCCTGTCTGGTTTGGGCCACACTGTAAATTTAGAACTTCTCTTGTTGGTTCTGTTCACATGAGCACCAACTGTTGCTGTTGTCCTGCAGCACAGTCCTCTGCTGCATTCTGAGAAATGCACTCATTGGGCAACTGGGGGATTACAGTTCCTTTGGAAATATAATTCAGTGTATCTTGTGTTATCAGAGAAGGCTGACAAGCATTTCTCTGAGAAAGTATCAATGGGCTGCAGCTGAAATGAATGAAGCACTTTGTTTCACAGGGGAAGCCAAGCAAATCTTGCACAATTTCTCAGCAGATAACAGTGATTTGGTGACTGGACTGTACATTAAAATCATGAGTTGGCCTAATATCTATCCTCCTCCTTTATCTACTCTTATAAATTAGAAAGGACCTGCAGTGATATTCTGCCATGTGACCTTGGATTGTCACTCTGGAGCTGGAAGGATATGAGTTGTCCCAAAGTTCACAGATACAGAGAAACAAAGTTTTTGTGCTGCAAATATGTTGTGACAGGAGCTGCTTATTAACAATTAATGTTTCTTGTTAGGTTGGAGACCCAGTTGAGAAGATGCTGTAATATTTTTAGTGGGGATTGATGGAAAAACATTATGTACTTACTTAGTGGGTAGTTGGCTGCACTGAAGAAAAATTATAAGGAGGTTAAAGGAAATAAATCTGGAAATGGTTGTCAAGGAGGGGGATGAAGTTAATTGCAAAAGAGAAGTGGGTGATTTTACTGGGAATACTTTGTTTGGCTGGAGCAAAATTTGTGACAAATGACATTTTGCAACGGTAAACAGAAGGATTAATTTGGGTAAAAATGAATAACAGGGCAAATCTGAGGGACTGTAAATCAAATGTTTGAGTGTGATTTTGTAGGAGTTCAGTTTTCTCCAGGGGGATTTACTGTGGTGGCAGCGCTGTCCGGACCCTGCCTCTGTGAGAGGCTTTGCTCTCCTTTCCTCAGCCCTGGGCACTCCTGTTGCAGTAATCCCAGGGCTCCAGCTGACACAAAGGCAGGGCTGTTCCCTGGGAATTGTAGCCCTTGCACAGCTGTGTTCTGCCAGCAGAGCCCCAGCCCGGGGCTGCACAAACTGTTCACCTTTGCTTTTCCAGCCAGTGGCAGCTTTTCACTGACCCTCTGAGTTCTGTTTGACAGGGGAGGCAAAATTGCTCTGGAGAGCAAGAGACCCCCCTGATGAGCTGTGTGTGAAGAGCTTTTGGGTCTGCACAGGGGCTCAGAAGTCCTTTTTTTAATTCTTATTAAAAAATGTCACTGAGTGGTGTGACCGGTGCTGAACTGGTACATACCTGGTTTGTCAAACAGCAGAACAAAATGGCAGGTAGAGGTCTAAGGAGTTAATTTTAAAGACAACTTAACTAAAACCAGATGTTTTTAAATATTTTAAAATTTTAAATTCAATTTTTAAATGTAGTATTTTAAATATTTTAAAACAGTTAACCAAAAACCAGGTATTTTTGATCTAACCCTTCAAACATTCAGTGATCCAAATAGGGCCAGGACAGATATTTGGGTTATTTATTACAGATCTATAGTGATCATTTTAAACTTTGTGCTCCAAGTAGTCATGGAAGTAGTCTTTCATTTGCATTATTCTGTAAGTAATGTCAAAGTACCTGTTACTTCAATTTTCTGTGTGTAGCTTCACGTCAGGGTCAGACAAACTTTTTGGGGATAGCACTAGAGAATGTAGAAGCAACACTTTCTGGAGTTAGATAAAATCTCCTGTTGGTTCAAGAGGAGATTTAAATTTAGACTAATTCTCTGTATTTAAATACACAATTTGGGTGCTCTATTTTTAACTGAATTGTACATAAAAACTGGCTAAATATAGAGAGCAGCAGTTATTTCTGGAAAATGTCTCTGCCAGCTGACATTTCTCTTGCTGCTGCTGCTTTTGTTTTAATACTTAGCAAAACAAAAGCTGATGGGATAGAAGTGCAGAGAAGAACGTTCATCATATTTTCTGTGCTGGGCTGGCTGTCCATTGGCAGCTCTGGAGTAAGGAATCTGTAGTGGCTGGGGGAGGCTGTGTTTTTAGGGAGAGTGGGAAGCAGGAATACACAAGGAGCTGAAGTGATTGAGAAAGTCTGGAGCAAGCCTGGTCCCCTTTCTGCAGTTCTAGAAATACTGGTGTAAGGGCAGAAATAACATTTTTAAACCTTGCCAAGATAAAAGCTCTACATTTAATTGTTTACACTTAATTGTTTCATCACAGCTCATGTGTGGGTTAAAATTGCATGGAATTAAGCCCTTGTTTGCCATGCTTTGTAACTGTTGGGTGACATTCTGTACTACTTAAGTCATTATGGATGAGTAAGTCTTGTAGTCTGTAAACTTACAACTTCCTGGGATCCACACTCACGTTAGGCAGGAGTCATAACTCCTGCTGGGGATTTGAATGACATCCTGTTGCAGACAGGTAATATAAATGCTTTTGTCTCTCTTCTGCTAGAGAGTTATGGCAGGTAATTTAATTTACAAGACATAAATTGGATGAAGCAGACTGGAGACAGCTCATATCTCAATTGGTAGGGATTGGTGGAATGCCACACACTGAACACAGGCTTCCCACTCGTAGAACTTTTCAGCCTTAGTTTTTTTTCATCTGTTCATCTGAATTTTGTGAAAAGCTGCAGCTTGCCTGGGCTCATGAAGAACTCCCTATATTGGCAACATATTCCCTTTTGCTTCCCATTGGCATGGCACACCCATGGTGCCATCCTCCCATTTCTCATACTGTTAGATAATTTCAGAAGTTTGTGGTGCCATACAGTGACCTGATCTTCAGTGCTATCATTAAAGTGCAGACTTTGCCAAACATTTGCAGAAATTGGTGTTTTAAATAGCCCAACTCCGAATTTTCTTAAGCTTTCCATGGCAACAAGTTCATCTGTTATGCAAATGTCACCTCAACAGTCTCTGTCAGTGCATTGCTCTGTTTCTTCTCTGCAAAGTGGGTATTTAGTGCTTGGTACCCACACTTTAATCCACACCCCACTTAGGTGGATGTGCCTCTGTCTCCAGGTGTCCTGAAATACCTTCCCAAGGCGAGCCTTTATTGCCCCTTGGTCAGTCTGGTTGGCAAATGCAGTGATTCAGATGCTGCTGTGTGTGAGTGCAGTGATGGTTCATGGGCAGCAATAGGCTTATAAAACAGGCACTTTGGTATTAATAGAATTGCTGTGAAGTTTGGCTTCCTCTTTCTCCTCCTACTGTGTAAGCTTGAAAGTGTCTTTTTAAGGAAGAGGAGATGCGAGTTCTGTTGGAAAAAAATGCCAGAAGAACCTTTGCTCACTGCCTTTGCCCTTATCCCATAGATAATTCACAAGATTTTCCCATTTTATCTGTAACATGCAGCTATTTGTGTTGTGCCTCTGCAGCTTTAAAATCTGTATTCTGCCTTCCCACCTTTAAAATCATTTGACACATTAGGATTGGGCAGAATGACTGTGCAGAACTAACATCTTCTGTAGCTCTAAATTATCCTCTTGACTCTCAGGAGTTGGAGGTTAAAATTCTGTTGGGATGATCTTTGTTCACTGTCAAACAGCTCATGTCAACTTTAGTGTTTCATCTGCTTAACAACACCTGAAGTCCTGCCTACACAAACCAGCTGTACATGATAACTTCATAATGGTGTTGCACGAAAAAATGCCCCACCAATTACCTACAATAATGATAGACTGAGGAAAACAGCATAAAAAAGGCATTTACTTTTGCCTTTTCCTGCAGGTTTTCTTACCTACTTGACAGCATTGTTAAAATAGGCCTGCTAATGATCCTGTGTGTGGAGCCTTTCAGGTTTAATTGACATCCCCTTTAATGAGATGTTTGTTTCCAAAATTGATCTATGGCTTGAATTTTGCCCTTAGAATTGCTGGAATATGAATAAAAATGTGCTGATTTTGCCTCCTTTTTACATATTTTTTTCCATAATGTTCAGTTTTAGAAAGATACAGTCCTGAAAATGGAGAAATCTTTTCATGTTGTCATACTTGGATTGTACTTTCGAATCAGAGAGACAGAAACCTTCCTACCTTGGGAAAAGTTTGTAGGTGGGTGTTAGAAGGGGTTTTATGTGTATATGGTCACCAGAAAGTGGGATGATCTGTAGTCAAATAAAAATAAAAGCTTTTTCTGGCTTGTGTTAAAAAACCTGAGTTATCACCAAAGGTTCTGTGGCAGCACTGGAATTTCTGAGCTCTGGGGTCTTGGGAAGCATCCAGTTGGGTTCTGGAGCAAAACAAGACCTTTTTCCCCTCAAAGCACTTGGTAGGCAGTGGTTTCATGTTTTCTTTCATTTTAAGTTGGAAGGTTTAGAGTTCCAAAGCCATTCCCTCCCCAGGTAATAACAGTGTGTCTGTTCAGAGGTACTTCAGAGCTCCTCAGCTGAGCTTGCTTGAATCAGGTTTCAAAGCAGCACTTAATGCAAATACTTAAAAGGAACTTTGATATATTGTTGTATTAACAGTAATATTATGGAAGAAATATTGGAAGCTGATGGTATAATATTTAAGTAATGCTTGTTTAAGTAAAGCAGAATTGTTGGGCCTTTTTCTTTCAAGATTGTCATCTTTTTATTGCCAACCTAGTACTTAGTATCTTTGTGACTTATCCCTACTATTTTTAATTTTCCTTCACAATTATTCCTCTTCTTCCAGTAATTTGTAGTGTGACATTTTGAAGAATCCATTGGAAGAACCTCACCTATCCTAGATCACAATTCCCACAGTCCCTGAGCTGGTGGATGCTGTCACATATTTTTTGGGGCAGGCACTGGAGTTGTGTTGCTTAAAGGGCAGCCCCTCTGCCAAAATAATGAGCACCACACAATAAACCCCTGCTATATCCTTCAAAATGTGGCTGTTGGCTTAGATCTTTAAATAAAATATTTGTATAACCTTGTGGGTTCGAGATCATGTTTTCAGCACATTTCTGTAATCCCCATGATTATACCAATAACCCTCAAATACATGTATTTACATTTACATGTCAGGCACGTCGTGCCTACCAGCTCTGCCTAAATATTGAGAGTTCTTGGCTGTTCTCAGGGGCTCTGGGCAGCCCTTCCCACACAGGTGTGTTGCCCTTTATTTAGCCAGGTGGTTTTGGTTTGGCTTTGCTCTGGGAGCAGGTGCTGGTCGAGAATAATGAAAGGTTTTGTAAACAATGAAAGAACTTGAAAAAAAACCCAAACAAAAAGCGAAATGAAGATACTTAAATGCAAACAGAGGAAAATATTTAAAAAACCAGCCTTAGTATTCTTAGTATTCACATCTTAATAATAAATATTTTGATTGAAATACCATTTTTTGATGCTTAGTTAACTGAATTCCATTTGTTAAGTGTGTAAGGTCTTTAACATCTACGTGCTGTGCCAGTCACAGTTGGACAAGATTCTAAGAAGTCACTGCAACATGTTCCTGCATTTTTTTCGTGCTCCTCCAGCCAACACAACTTTGATTTAATTTTCTGGAGCAATTTATGCTGTTGTTTTAGGTATAGCTTCCTGTGTGAGAAAGGCATTCATGTGTTAGAGCCTGTCTGCAGAACAAACAACTAAGTCAGATTTTTACCGATGCCTGAAGGCTTAAGGAATCTATTTCAAAAAACATGACACCTACCAGGATTCTGGATAGAGGAACAGATGAATTGTGGGGCACAGCAAGCTGTTTCTCAAATTAAAATTCAAGTTGCATCACTATGTTAGAATTCATTAATCAGAAGAGTATGGAAATGATTGTGCAGTTGTTTTCTGCTGAATTTTCTGAAGGGATTTTTTTTTTAGCTTGATTATACACTTAATCTTTATTTCATTCTCTTTAGTGCCTAAATACTGCCTTTTTTTTTTTTTTATATGAGATGGAAAAAAGTAATAGTTGATTTGTAGAGTAGTAGCAGCTACTGCATGGGATTGATGCAAACTTTATTCTGAACCAGTTCCAAAGGGATTTAAGTAGTGAATTTATATTATTACACTGTAATTCTCATCGTGAAGCTGTGGGGTGTTGTCAGAGTATAACATGGCAGTTTATCTCTCCCCTTCAGCCATGTCCTCTCAAAGTGCCCCCTCATCTGTGCTCTAAGAACACTTTTCAGAGGGTCTCTGAGGGAGCTTCTCCTGTTTTCCAGGAAATGTGAGCTTTGGGCAGGTACCTGTGGCACAGCACAGGTGGGGTGTGGGCTGGGGGTGGGACTGGGCTGCAGTTATTTGTTGGCTGCAGATCTCAAAGAAACACCAGTCATTTCAACTCATATCAATTATTCTTTTCCCTCATTAACCCAAGGTTTATGGGGAGGCAAATGTCCCCCTCCTGTGTTCCTTGTAAGTGGTGGAAGCAGTGTTTGAGCTCAGTTGTGAGTGTCCTTCTTACTTCATGATCTTAACTGGGAACATGTTTGGTGCTGCACTTAAAGGTTATTAAAGATAATAGCATCTTGTGCAATTGGGCAATGTTTAATTATAGAGTTCAGCTCCAAGTATATGGAAAGACTGTGTTTAACATCTTCCCTCCTGGCATCTGAGTGTGCTCATCCCAACCCACCAGAAATAACTCAGTGGTTTAACTGTTTCATCAGTACTTTGCTTAACAGAAAAATCTGAGCACAGGTAACTGTAGGTTGTTAAGAGGTGTCTTGGTTTTACCAAGAAAATAAAATATGGGCAAATAAAGATTGTTTCTCTCTTATGTTGTTGCTCTGGTGTCATCTGAACTCTCCAAAGTTAGTGGGAGTAGTGATCATCTGGACATTGCAACAGGCCCAGGAGATCTCATTCCACTGCCAGTGTTACACAGGTGTTGTGAAGGTGTAAAGGCAGATAATGCTCATGCTGACCTATCTTACAACAGGAGTGAAGGAAAGGGGAGAAAAAAGAACCCTATTTAAAGTTGCAAGACAAGTTGGTGCAATCCTCTTTTGATCTTCCTCACTGTAGACAAGAACCTACTTTCCATCTGTTTCTTTCATTCCTTTTCCTTTCCATCTTTCTTTCCCAATTCTTCTAATGCCCAGACACATATATTAAGTCCTGCCCTTCATTTATTCTTTTGGCATTGTTTCCATTTCACTTTCCCTGTGTTTCATTCCTGTATCTTTCTTGTTTAGACCAAGTGGAGGATCCAGCTGGCCGTAGCAGCCATGTAGGACCCTTCAGGAACCTGATGGTAAGTGCACGTGTGTGCTTATACTCAGGCTTCCACCAGGTTCTGTCCTCTGAGGCATTTCCCATCTCCTGAAGGCTTCTGTTGGTTCCTCTGAAACTGTGACTAAACTCAGGGACAGACCTTGGGCTACTCACTTGTATCAGAATAGGAGGTTGAAGTTTTCGTGGAAAATCTGCAGGAAGAAAACAATGCAAATCTTTCAGGTTTACATGAGTTAAAAAGCACTTTGAGAACTTATGGGGGAAGGTCTCAACAGGTGTTAAAATATCTTCACACATTCCTGAACTCCAGGTACTGAAAGCTGGGAGAGCATATCAGTGAACTGTCTCTTTACTATTACTTTATTCTTAAATTCTCTTCCTGGGCATCTACTTTTGAACATTCAGGGCCATGAAATGATGCATCTGGGACAGTCATTGCCGTGCTTGAAAGAAACCTCCTACCTAGAACAAACTAAGTCTTAAAGGAAAACATCACCAATGGGTTGGTGTCTCTGGCTGCTGTGTGTCAGCAGTTGGTGTGACACATCTGAAATGCTGTACACACAAAGCAGTTTGGCTCACTGTTCAGAGCAAGGGCAGGTTTGGTGCTCAGTGGATCTTCTTTTCAAATGCATTGATGCTTAAAGGCCAAGAACTCATATCACAGAGCAGGTTGCATCTCTTTTTAGCAGTGTGGCAGCAGAGCTTGCAAGTGATCTTCTTTCCATCAGTGTGTGACATGAGTAACTCGATTTTTGTGTGCAGATCCTGCTATTGTAGTGATTTCCCAGATTATAATTGGATTTGGGATACTATGAATTGTGTATTCTATAAATGGATGACACTTTGACACACTTGTGCAGGCTTTAGCACTTGGCATTGCTGTTGTTCCCTCTACATGCTTTACCTCACACTGGAAGGATATTTCCAATGTTGTTAAAAGGAAGAATTAATTTGGTGTTGGTTTGAAGACTTTGACAGGAACCTGTTGTTATGCTGAAATTCAGTGCTGCTGTGGCATTAGGTGACTTGTCCAGTGACTTCATCTGTGATACCATCATATGCTGCACCATGTGTAAAACAGTGTCTCTGAGCATGGCCAGGGTTGGCAGCTGAGAGGGGCCTGTGCACCAATCTTTGCCTCCTCGTGTCCAATCTCACCTGTAGAGACAAACTGAGAAGTTTGTCATTTAAGTCAAGATATTGATGTTGGTCTTCAGATGATAAGTGGTCTGCAAAAAAATCAACAGCTCTTGGGGTTCTGGCAATAAAATCAGGTTTGTTATATCACTCCTAAGGTGTGTTGTGATGCATGTTTGATTCCCCAGGAATGTTTTGTAATCTTACATTTACACCTTTCCCTAGAGATGGAACCGTTTGCTTGTGTCACTGTACATTCCCAGAGAGATTTCAGGTGACTTGGCAGATAGTTCTGGAAGCTTATTTGAAATCCTTTATACTCAGATCATGGTACTACTGGTTCTAATTATGACCATTAGAAGTGCTGATAATTATTTTTTATGTTCAAATGGGGACATTCAGTAGCCTGTCAGGTAAAGATGCACTTGAACTCCTTGTGCCTGTGTGAACACTCAAATATGTGCTAAATCTTCTGGAAGTTGTAGGTGTTTGATATAAAATCAAAGTTAAATACTGCATTGTCCAAATAATTCATTGTAGCAGGTTAGACACGGGTATTGTTCCAGTATTTGAGGATATTCAGGGATAACTGTTAGTTCACCTTAGGGGGGATACCTGTGTGTGTTCCAAAGGTGACAGAAATTCACCCTGAGTGACTGTTGTCAATTTATGAGACTAAAAACTGTTCAATTGGACTAAGAAAATAAAAAAAGGTTTGTTACCTACATGAAACTGAAACACACTGGAATTTGGAGGTGGCCTGTGAAATCTGAGCTCCTTGAGCGGAAATACAGATAATTATTTAGATAGAATGTTCAAATCCAAACAAGTGTTTCCTGTCTCTGAGCTGCTGTCTTGGGGAGTGTACTTGGGACTTCTCTGTTTGAATAGAGGAACGTGTTTTTTAAAAGGCATTTCAGTTTCTTGGCTCAAGATGTGAAAAATATTTGAGGGGTAAAAAGGAGGAACTTGTTGACAGGACTGTGACTTGGAAGAATGTGCTCCTAAATAGGAAATGGGTTTAGGGCTGTGATGGACACTTGGGATCAGAGGGAAGGGGCAGCGTGTTATAAAATAGCTTTTTGTGTGTTGGAGGGGGCAAAGGAGGAATCTGGATTGCTGTTTCTGGAAAGGTCTTGTTCCCAGGAGCTGGTGTGTAGAAATGGGAAGTTTCAGAGGAGACACAGTTTTATGTGTTCTGTGTGGAGAGTGTGGGCTGTGCAGTGAATTCAACTGGAAGACAGCATTACTTGTTATTACACACTCCTTATCAAAACTTCTGTATATTATAGGGCTGAATCTGTAAAATTAATGGAAAAAATCAGCAGTATTTTGTAGTGCAGTGGAAAATGAAGTTTTCAGTGTGTTTACATCTTGCACCACTGGTCAGCTCTTTGCATAATGCCCTTTTGTGTTCATTATCCTCTGCAACTAATACTTGCTGCTTCACTTTGCTAACAGAGAGTGTTAGCAAACTTGTTTGTGTCAGTGGACACAACAAAATACCTTTATATTTTGCTGTTACCTGGTTCCATCTAATTTGGTTTTACTGCCTTTGCCTTGTTGGTCAAGCTCATGGTGCTTTTTGGTCTTCTCAGATGTTATTGCTTTGTTGCTTTTATTATTCAGGTTTATAGAGCTACAGTAACTTCTCTGGGTTTCTGTTTCATCAGGTTTCCAATTAACATTAAGGAGTAATAGTATATGAAGAAATTTTCTATTTTCCATATATTTCTGTGAGATACAGGAATTTAATGGCCATAATAAAGTCTTGGGTAACTTCATGATGTGAGCTGGTTAACCCTGGACAGGACATTTCTCCTATAGTTTGTTCTTGCTTTGAAAGTGAGGAAAGTATTTTGGAGTCTGAGGTTTTTAGAAACTCATTGTTATCTTTAATTATGATTTCTTCTGGGCTCCAGAGGCTGCTTTGCCTCAGTGCTGTCTGTTCTGCTCATCTGTCATTTGTATTCCTCAGGAAAGCAGGGTCTCTGCAGAAGTGGGTTACATTCCAAAGCTGGGGGTTTAACTCAAGTTTGACAAATAAGAGTTATTGAACAGGAATAATAAGTGTTGGGATTTTTCCTCCCTAGGAAAGAAGAAGACTCAGGAAGGTAAAAACAAGGGAAAGAAGGCAGCAGATACAAAACAGAAAAAGACTGATTTGGATTCTACTTCTGCAGATATGAAGGATTCTAAAGAGGGTAAGTTCTCAAGTATCTTATTTTTTTACTTCTAACTATCATTTTGAATCAAAGAACACTTTTTGACATGTTTAGTACATTAGCAGGTTATGTTAGTGTAGCAAAGTGAACATGTTTATTCTTAGTTAGGAACTGGGGTATTAGAAGCACGTCACAGATGTACAAATCTGGCCACAGGAAAAACTATTGAACTGCAAAATTTAGGCATAAACTTGAACTCCTTAGAACAGAAGAGCAGAGTAGAGTTCTTATTCTAAAATATTGTCTTTGGAGCTTAGTTACACAGTCATTATTTATTGCTAGTTAACAGTGTCAAGGGGAAAAAAACCAATATTAATTCTTTTGACCCGTAGCTCTTCCATGCCTTCACTCTGTGGTCCCTTCTGCTTGCCCAACACACACACCACTGTTGTGATTTAGGAAGAGGGAGAAGCAAGGTGTAGCACACTCTGAAGAGTTTGGTAAAAATATCTCCTGCTTTTCTCGTGTTTCAGGTCATAAAGAGGAAGATGAAACGCCTTCTGCTTCTGCTGTGCTGTCCCTGGAACAAACAGCTGTGATTCAGGAAATGGTAAATCAGGATGTGCTTCCAAAGCTGATGATCCCCAGTCCGACCAACGAACCACAAGTGGTACCTGAAGACAAGCAAGGAGAGGCAATAAACTGTGCATCAGATGATTTGGATGACGATGAAGAGGAGGAGGATGAAGAAGAGGAAGATGAGGAGGAGATGGAAGATACCAATATGCCTAAAGAAAATGCTGAAATGCCTTTGATGTGCGAAGAAAAGTTAGACTCCCTGGAAGAACAAAAGAGCACGTCGGAGGAATCGCCAGAAAACTCTCCAAAGAAAAAGCTCGTGGTGAAAATCCCCAAAGCAAGAGGTGAATCCAACGGTGACGTCCAGGAAACGTTCATGTTTCCCTGTCAGCACTGTGAGAGGAAGTTCACAACAAAGCAAGGGCTCGAGCGCCACATGCACATCCACATATCCACCCTCAACCACGCCTTCAAGTGCCGCTACTGCGGGAAGGCCTTCGGGACCCAAATTAACCGGCGAAGGCACGAGCGACGCCACGAGGCCGGGCCCAGACGGAAACCCTTCCTAACCTTGACCTCATCACAACACCTGGATAACGTTGCTGATAACCAGGTAATTGTGGATGATGGTCTTAAAGACGACCTGAACGTTCCCGGTCTCGTGCAAGACTCCGTTGTCTTGGATTCTGAGAAGGCTTCCCAGGAAATGTCCAACTCCGCGTTTGCTGAGGAGAACAAGGAGCCCAAAGAGTTGCACCCGTGCAAATACTGCAAAAAGGTGTTTGGAACTCACACCAACATGAGGAGGCACCAGCGCAGGGTTCACGAGAGGCATCTTATTCCCAAAGGGGTCAGGAGAAAAGGATTCTTCACCGAAGAGCCACCGCTTCCCACAGAGCCGGCCCCGTCAGTGCAGAGCGTGTACATAGCCAGCACGGAGATCGAGGAGGAAGGGGAAGTAGATGATGTCTATATTATGGATATTTCCAGCAATATCTCTGAGAATTTAAATTATTACATTGATGGGAAAATCCAGTCCAACAGCAGCACGAGCAATTGTGATGTGATTCAGATGGAGTCCAACTCTGCAGACCTGTATGGGCTGAATTGCATCATCAGTCCGGTCACGGTGGAAATTTCCTCAAATATAAAGGTTACACAAACACATGTGAGTGAACCTCCTAAGGAACCCTCTAGCAGTGGGAGCAGTGAATCCAAAAAGAGAAGAACTGCCAGCCCTCCTCTTGTACCAAAAATAAAAACTGAAATAGACCCAGAACCTATAACTCCTACAAGTTCTTTAAATCTTCCTCTTAGCATTTCAACAGAAAGCTTATCTTTTCATAAAGAAAAAGGGGTTTATTTGTCATCAAAATTAAAGCAGCTGCTTCAGACACAGGACAATAAGAAGATAACTCCATCAAGTGAAATCCCGAAACTAGGACCTTCTGTTACATCATCACCTATTTTGCCTCCAGTATCCAGCAGATTTAAAAGAAGGACCAGCTCTCCTCCCAGTTCTCCACAGCACAGTCCAGTGCTTCGAGACTTTGTCAAATCAGGTGAGGGAAAAGCTGTGTGGAACGATAGTATTCGGAGCTCAAAAATGCCAAAGCTAGAAAGCCACAGCAGCTCACCTGCTTGGAGCTTGACTGGAAGGGAGGACAAAGAGACTTTGAGCCCTCATTGCTATGAAGAATACAAAATATCAAAAGACTGGACAGCAGCTCCAGCATTTGGCAACGTGTGCAACCAGCAGCCGCTGGATTTATCCAGTGGTGTGAAACAAAGGTCTGACGTCAAAAGTAAGACTCAGGTTCCCTGGGAGTCCGTTTTAGACCTGAGCGTGCATAAGAAGCCCTGCAGCGATGCAGAGGTCAGGGAGTGCAAAGAAAATTCCATCCAGCCAACGTGCAGTGGTGTTAAAAAGAAGAAGCCAACCACGTGCATGTTACAGAAGGTGCTGCTGAACGAGTACAACGGGACGGACGCGGCCCCGGAGGGCGCGCTGGGGGGGAGCGGCAGCGCCAGCCCCGGCAAAGCCCCGGAGCCTCAGGCAGAGCCCGACGTGGATCCCGGGCTCTCGGCATCGTCTTCCACTGACACTCAGCCCCTCAATTCTTCCGCTTCCCCTGTGCCACAGGCACCCGCTGTGCCCCCTGTGTGCCAGCTGCCCCCCTTGCTAACCCCCACCAACCCCCCCCTCCCCGCCGCCCTGCCCGCCCGTGTTAACAGTCGCTACATCGCCTCCTCCCCTGCTCCCAACCATGCCCTTACCCATTCCAGATGTGTCTGCCAGTGCCACTAACACCTCCTCCTGTCCATCACCACTCTCCAACACTACTACCCAGTCCCCACTACCAGTTCTTTCACCTACAGTTTCTCCTTCTCCATCCCCTGTTCCTTCTGTTGAACCTCTTATTTCTGCTGCCTCACCTGGCCCTCCTACACTCTCTTCCTCGTCTTCCTCCTCCTCTTCCTCCTCTTTCTCCTCCTCCTCCTCTTCATCATCTCCATCTCCGCCTCCTCTTTCAGTAGTTTCTTCTGTTGTTTCCTCTGCTGATAATCTTGAAAGTTCTCTCCCAATAATAAAACAGGAAGAAGCTGAAAACGAGCAGCAGAAAGCAAGAGAAGATCCTCACACTTCCAGCGACTCGGGAGTCGTGCAGGAAACGTTCAGTAAGAGCTTTGTGTGCAATGTCTGCGAGTCCCCTTTTCTTTCCATTAAAGACCTAACGAAGCATTTATCTGTTCATGCTGAAGAATGGCCCTTCAAATGTGAATTCTGTGTACAGCTTTTTAGGGATAAAACAGACTTGTCGGAACATCGCTTTCTGCTCCACGGAGTGGGCAATATCTTTGTTTGCTCCGTCTGTAAAAAGGAATTTGCTTTTTTGTGCAATTTGCAACAGCATCAGCGGGATCTCCATCCAGACAAGGAGTGCACACATCATGAGTTTGAAAGTGGGACTTTGAGACCCCAGAATTTTACTGATCCCAGTAAGGCCAACGCGGAGCACATGCAGAGCCTGCAGGAAGATTCCTTGGAACCTTCCAAAGAGGAGGAAGATGAAGATCTAAATGATTCCTCTGAAGAGCTTTATACTACTATAAAAATAATGGCTTCTGGCGTGAAATCTAAAGATCCAGATGTTCGTATGGGCCTCAATCAACACTACCCGAGCTTTAAACCACCTCCCTTCCAGTATCACCATCGCAATCCTATGGGTATCGGAGTTACTGCCACAAACTTCACTACCCACAATATTCCTCAGACTTTTACTACTGCCATTCGATGCACAAAATGTGGGAAAAGTGTCGATAACATGCCCGAGTTACACAAACACATACTGGCCTGTGCCTCTGCCAGTGACAAAAAGAGATACACCCCTAAAAAAAATCCAGTACCCCTCAAACAGACAGTGCAGCCCAAGAACGGCATGGTGGTTATAGCTGGGCCTGGGAAGAACGCCTTCAGACGAATGGGTCAGCCTAAAAGACTCAATTTCAATGTTGAGATTAGCAAAATGTCCTCCAATAAACTAAAAATAAGTGCATTGAAAAAGAAAAACCAGCTCGTCCAGAAAGCTATCCTGCAAAAAAAGAAATCTGCCCAGCAGAAGGCGGAGCTGAAAAATAATCCCTCCGAGTCGGACTCTCACATCTGCCCCTACTGCAACAGGGAGTTCACCTACATCGGGAGCTTGAACAAACACGCCTCCTACAGCTGTCCCAAAAAACCCATCTCTCCCTCCTCTAAAAAGAATTCTTCCAAAAAGAGTGCGAGCTCCTCGCCCGCCAGCAGTGACAAAGGCGGCAACCAGCGGAGGCGAACGGCGGACGCGGAGATCAAGATGCAGGGCACTCAGACCCACCTGGGCAAGACCCGGGCACGGACCTCGGGGCCGGCCCAGCTCCAGCTCCCCTCGGCCTCCTTCAAGGCCAAACAGAGCGTGAAATTCGTACCTTCCATGCGCTCTAAAAAGCCAAATTCGTCTTCGTCCCTGAGGAACTCTAGTCCTGTAAGAGTGTCTAAAATGTCCCACGTGGATGGGAAAAAAACTAAGGTGGTCGCTAAGAACAGTTCCTCTGCAATGCCCAGCAAAGCGTCCCGGAAATTGCACGTCAGGATACAAAGGAATAATAAAGCTGTTCTGCCAAGTAAATCTGCTGTGGCAAGTAAGAAAAAGGCAGACAGGTTCAGTGTAAAGTCTAGAGAGAGGATTGGGGGACCCATCACGCGGAGCCTGCAGCAGGCAGCAAATGCAGAGGCAGCAGAAAACAAAAGAGATGAAAGCAGTACAAAGCAAGAGCTAAAAGATTTCAGGTAAGCGTTTCATTTGAAGTTGAAACAACCCAGGAACACGTTGCTTGCTGGTTTGCCAGTTTTCTTGGTCTTTTTTTTTTTTTTTTTTTTTTTTTTCCCTTTTGGAGTTTCTCATGCTTAAATAAAAAAAAAAAAAACAGAACAAAACAAAGAAAAGTTGCATTTCCTGAACCGTGGTTGAGCAGCTCACTGATGCCGAGGTCTGATGTACATACTTGATGCATTTTGTCATGTTGTCATGAAATAATACACGGTTTGTATAGAGAATGGCTTTAATTATAAACTGAATTGAAAGCTCTGGAAAAAAAAAAAAAAAGATGTCAATACTTGAGTGCAAATAAACTTTGTCGTTAAACTCAATGTTATTGGAGACACTGACCTTGTATTTGGTATCTGAGGTGGCCCAGAACCATTCTAGATTTATTTATGGCTAAAAATCGTGACTGCATTCTTTACTCACTCAAGTAACTTGCTTTGGTTTGTAATAAAAAGCATTCTCTGCATATATATATAAGTATATATATAAAAGAAACAAACCATGACCAAATACTTCAAAAATGTATGTGCATACGGATTGAGTCAGATCATTAAATACTTAATATAAGGGAAATAGACATGTAAGAAAATTTACATGAACATGTAAATTTGTTAGAATTATCATGCTTTTATGTTTCACTATAAAATTTTATAATTAAAGTTCTATTTCTTTTTGAGAAGAAGCATTTTAATCACAAGAAAGGGTAATACTTCAATAAATAAATAAAATCTTGATCTACGTGCCTGAGTCCCGACTCACGTCTTCATGTAGTCTCTGCAATCACTAGTATATTTTGCACAGTGTTTAGAACCTCTGTTACTTTGCTCCTGCCCTGTTATTCTTGGAAACAGGTGTCTGATTTGCCAAGGAACTTTCCCAAAGCTCATGGGTGATTTTGGGGTTGGGGGTTGCAGCGCTGGCTGTGATTAACACCAGATTGAGGGGTGAGGGGGGGAGGATTTATCAAAGTCATGGCTAAGTGGAGGAGGGGGAGGAACTGGCAGCCTCTGGCAGAACAAGTGTCCCTGAGCAGGATCTGTTGAGTGTCAAAATCCAAACTGTTCACAGCTTGTGTGTCTTATGGTGGAGGCTCCGAGGTGGAAATTGTGAGGAAATGCTTTGTAAAGTAAAGGTTCTCTATAGCAGAATTATTCCCAAGGGCTGGAGGGGAATTTAACTTAAAATAGTCCATACCCAAATTAGGATGTGTTGAAGGAAAAATATCTTATTGGAATTTGGAGACTAAGGGTGTAAAAAATGCCTTTTAGGAACAAGAAATGTCTCCCAGGCCTGTTCTCTTGGGACATAAACATCTTCCTGTTAATTCTCATCAGCTGCTCTCTCAGTGTTATGTGTGAAACTGTATTTAAATGATGCCAGAACAGATCAGAATAAGAAGCCAAAATGACACATCTTTCCATCCAAATGAATCATTTGACCTCAGGCAAAATAACAAAGTACTTGGAAATCAGTGCATATGGGAATTGTTCTGTAAGATCTGGGGGGAAATATCCATTGACCAGGACTAAGATTTCCTTGGCCTGCTCAAATACCAGTACTTTGCAGTCTTGATCAGTGTAGTGAGCAGTTTCACTAGGAAATTATTTTTGTTTCTGAAATAACTTTCATAAATTTAGATTGTCTATTAATCTTTTTATATCAAATATGAAGAATTTTTTTTGCCTTCATACACTAATGTCAGCACAGTTTAAGTTTGATTCTCCTCTATGTAGGCACTGTTGGGTTTGGTTTTTTTTTCCCCAGGAAATCTCAGTATTTTTCCAACACTTCCTTCATGTAATACTTATTTGTTTTTCACCTTTCAGTTTTTCTGTGTAAACATACTCCTATCACAAATCGTTTTGTCGTTTATCTTCAAGTTTTTGTTTTTGTTTATTTTTATTTTCTAGGACTCTCCTGTAAAAAACAAACCAAACAAACAAAAGTCCCTTACTGCCATGGTAGAGCTGTTGCTCCTCTTAGGATAAGCACTACGCCAAGGGATGGGAAATGCAAGCTTGTGAAACCCTCAGGAGCTGACTCACAATCACAAAATTCCCTGCAGGCTTCTTGCTAACGCTCAGTGTCAGGCCTAGATTTCCTTATTTCATGCCTGCCACGCACAGGATGATTCAGATTAAAGAGGATGCTACTTAAAACAATTAAACCCCACGGGAAATCATCAAGAGAAATAGTGGGATTAACTAAACCAAGTCTCTGCTCTGGTGTTTGCTCAGCTCCTGCTTTGGTCCAAACCTTCGTGGAGTTCATTGGCTGCTTGGCAAAGCAGTGTGTCCAGAACTCAGTGTAGATTCAGGGACAACAATTGCTGCACTCAAAAGTATTTTTGTCATGTATTAAGTCTCTTAAAGCCTTTTGTCTAAATGAATCAGTAGAGGCCAACCCAGCACGGCAGAAATCTCTTTTCTTCCCACCTTCTCCTCGCTTCCTGACTCTTTTCCATGTCCTGCATACAATGGGAAAAAAAAGCCTCAATTGGGTGTTTTATGAATTTTCCAAGTTCGTATTTACACACGCCAATAAAACTTTCTATAGCAACAGTGAGTTTCTAAACAGCAGATATTTCATGGATGCAGTGTATCTTTTTATGGATCAGAAGGCCAGAGCAGGGCTGCAGACCTGCATATTTTGCAAGTTAAATCTCTAATTACTCTAAAAGGTTGTACACCTCTAATGATTTAAGACAACAGATCGGTCTATTGTTCATAACAGCTTTTTCTGGAAATGCCATTTGTCACGTGTTCCTAGAGCTTTCAAGATTAATGATGGAATGGATGGAAAGTGACTTAGTTTCTTTATACAGCCACCCCTTATATTTTTGTTCTTGACTTAAAAAGTAATCTACCTCTTAAAAAATTTGTAGTTTAATACTTGTTTGGTGAATTTGTGCCACTTTAACTTTCACTTTCACTATCATTCCCATTTTGTTACATTTCTGTTATGGGGACTTTATGTTGAAATATTGTATAAAGCATTTGTAGCAAGTTTAAAAAAAAATAAAATATTTAAAATTATTTAAATTGTTTTGGACACTTCAATTGTACTATATGTGATTTGCATTTTACATTAATTTCATTTTGTTTTCATTTTGGGTTGTTAATCTTGGAGCATGTTCCTGTATTAAAGTTTGCTGTTAGTTATATTGTTTCTTCTATTGGAGAGTGCTATAAAGACTATTCTAATGAAAACATTAAAATTACAATTTGACATAAAAGTGGGGTTGTCCTTGCTTTTGAACACTGTAGCCTTGCTGAAGGGGCTGTAATGCAGGTAAGCAGCTGCAGAGGGATTTTCCTCCTCCATCCGTCCATCCTGTAAATTCCAGCTGTAGTTCCAAGTCTGTGGTGTTGCAAGCACTTAATGACCAACTAGATGGAACCATCATGGCACATTTTCTATAACCAATAAAGGAAACTTTTTAAAAACTCGTGGGGAACTTGCCTTTTGTGTGTAAAGCAGGAAAACTGAAACGATGTACATCTAGGAGGAATTAAGTGTTCTTGCATCCTTCAGTTGGCTGTGCCCCAGTTCACTGAAATGAATTTATACCAATTTGCCACTTCTGACTTAGCCTTAGGATTTTGCTTTTTAATTGTGGACACAGTCAATAAATTCAAAGTATTTAAATAAAAATTGCACGCACCATTTCAACTTCGGATATTATAGTGTTTTTCTGATACTACAGTGTTCTATTTTTATATGCTTTAAACTTGTGAAACAGTTTAATAAAAAAATTACATATAAAGACTTTGGCTCTGAGAATTTTGGAATGTTTTATTCCACCATCAAGATAAATGTTCTGCCTCCTGCAGTGGAGCTGGAAGTATCTGTGTCCCACAGTGGTGTGGGATGGAATAATGTGACATGGATAAGCCTGAGAGTGTTACAGCAGCCAATTCCTGCACATGGTCACTCCTAGTCCAGTAGTATTTTATGGAGCTGTCTATTCAAATTAATGCTTCTGTTTAAGATTCTCTGGTAAGAGCTCCCAATTAATTTTCTCGTGTGCTGTGTCATTCCTTGAACATGTTCTCTCTGTAACAAGGTTTGCCATGGGTTTTGGCTGAAGGGAGGATGTGGTGCAGTGCTGCAGAGGTCCCAGTGCTGCTCCTGGAGTGGTTTTGCACTCACACTGCAGTTCAGGAGCTGCACCACGAGGGAAGAGTTGAATCCTTAGTCTACAGCAGCAGTTCCATCAATGGTAGGAAGCTACAGTGAAGCTTTTTCAGTCTTGACTAGATTTTACTCAGTTTACCCAAGTGAAAACATGCTTTTGCATACCCATATTTGTATTTGGATATTTTATAAGAATTGAGGCACAAAAAAAAGTTTAAAAACCTTGGTAGTTTCGAGACTACTGAGGGCAGGAGATAAACTTTAGTAGCTGTTTCACATCTTCTGTTGCTGACAAATGAGATGCCAGTTGGTGTTTGGTCTTTGCAGTCTCAGTATTTCAGTCACCTTGTAAGGATTTATTGGCTGTGAATAGCAGTGAACTGATCATAAAGCAGCCTCATTCCTTGATGTTCTGGCAGAAATGTTGCCATTGTCTTTGCTGTGATATTAAGTCCTGTTGTGTACCAAGGACGTGCCACACAGATGTTCACCCTCATTTGCACCCACCAGTTCACCAGTGAGGGGATCTCAGCTCCAAAATCAGAGTGGATCCTCAGGGGGGTTCATTCCTAAATAGGTGACTCGTGGCAGATACAAACATCCAGCTTTCACAGTTACTGTTGCATCTCATCTGCATAATTGAATTTCCCTGGCTTTTATAGCCGCCTCTTTATGATCTGAAGCAACAATAAAGCTGTGATGTTGCCCACAAAGTGCTGACACGTCTTGAAACACATCCAAACAGGCAATGAAAACAATTAAACTTGTCCTGTTTACAGAGACCAACTGACACGCTGGGAGAGATCAAATGAGTGGCAGTGTAATGCAAACAGCGAGGCAGGAGCTGATGTGGAGACAGGAGAGCTGACATGTTGTGTTTACCTTTTTATTTTCCTTTAGCCAGTTTGTTAGAAGGTGTTAAAACCAGCTTGTGGCTGGGACTGTGTGAGCTGGGCTCAGTGCTGGCTGTTCCAGGGCAGTGCAGGTGATGCAGCCAGACCCTGCTGGGCCAGCTCCTGGCTCTGGGAGCTGCCCGAGGTGCTTCAGGCTGGGCTGACTCTGCTCTCTGCTCTGTCAGCATTTTCTATTGCAAGGCTGTTATTTAAAATCCTGCTGTAGTTCCTGACGATTTTCTTGAGTCTGATGTCTACATGTTCCATTCCAAATGCAAGTAGGAATGGCACTTGCTCCATTTGCTGTGGTTTGTGACTTCACTTCCAAAATTATTGTCCAATTCCAGCTTTTACTGGAGTCAAGTTCAGCCGAGAAGCTGAATTGCACCAGCAAACCTGTGACAGACAAACAGCTCATGAATGACCTTAAAAAGAGAACTTAGAAGACTTTCCATACTAATTCTGGCTTTGATTTACCCAGTGTGAGATCTGTGTGAGTCACATGATGTTGTGCTTCTGTCCATGATGAAAAGGAGCTAAAGAACAGTTTTTGAGCAACAAGTGCATGCTGGTTTGGATCTGAGCTTGTGTGGTAAGTGAATGATGAGAGAGGTGAAATTCCACATCTGTTTAATTAAACTGGTGAAGAATAGCAGCTCTCTGATGGAAGAGGGCATGTGTAGGACCTTCCAATATTTTTTGAAAGAGTGGGATGGTGAGGAAAATAAATCTTATTTCAGAGCAAGATGCAAATAAAACACTAAGAAAGGCATGATATATTAAGTGTACAGTTAATGGTCTATTGTGCACACTAAGTGAGAGTGAAAAATTATTGTTATTAAGGAGGGATCTTATAGGTATGAAGGAGTTACTGTCATTTCCAAAGCTTTTTTGGGGATTTTTCTTTGCAATTTAAGTAATGTCTTAGAGGTGTTTTTTGAGTGAAATGAATACCAAGGTAACACTGACTGGAGCAGAAGTTGATGCTGCTTTGTGCCCATCAGTCCCCACCCAGAGGTGTAAATGCAAGTAGATGGTTAGAGTGGGAATGGGTGTAAAGAATCCAATGTCTAGCACTGGATTCCTGACAGAACAGAGGAGCAGGAGGTCCTGGAGTCCTGTTCTGCCTCTGGATCACAGTCTCCAGCCACCAAAATCCTCTTCCTTAGTTCAGAGGAAGCCTTGCTGCCAGAGTCCCCTCTCAGTGCTGCTGCTTCCCACTCACACTTCACTGCTTTCCATTCTCATTTTGCTGATCCTGCACCTTCTCTTAGCAAGTCTTTAAAGATGCTTTTGGTAGAGGATGCACTGGACAAAGAGCACTGAAATACTGCTTGCCTTTTTTTTTTTTTTTCCAGATACCAAGCAGTAAAATTGAAACTCAAAGGGAAGCTTGAGCAGGCATCAAGTTGGAGGGAGGCTTTTTCTTAAGAGATAGGTAGCTGCTTCATTTTCCTAATTTATTCAAAGCTCCAGTGGTTTGTGGAGCCCGGTGTAGCAATCAGCAGCGTGCACTTTGTTTGTGTTTGTATTGCTCTGTTTAATTTTTTAAGACTTTTATGTTTCACAAGCCAAACAGGGTCTCTGAGTCATGCTTTGGATGACAGTACTCCCAGAAACTGCCAAAGGGTTGTGAGAAACAGCTTTGATTATTCAGTGGGTGATGTTCCATGTTTCAGAAGTACAGGCTCAGCGTTCAGGCTGAGTGGTGCAAGGCACTGTGGGACAGCAGGTGAGCAGCAAAACTGAGACTTACAGCACTCAGAATGCCCTGAGCCAGTCAAAAAAGAGGAATAACCTTATATCTGGGCCTGTTCCAGCAAAGCCCTCCTTGATTCCAGCTGAGGGAGCTGGGGGGGCTCAGCCTGGAGAAAAGGAGGCTCAGGGGGGACCTTCTCACTCTCTGCACCCCCCTGACAGGAGGGGGGAGCTGGGAGAGCTCGGGCTCTGCTCCCAGGGAACAAGGGGCAGGAGGAGAAGACACAGCCTGAAGCTGTGCCAGGGGCTGCCCAGGGAGGTTTGGAGTCCCCATGGCTGGAGGTGCCCAGGGAAGGACTGGACCTGGCACTCGGTGCTCTGGGCTGGGGACAGGCTGGGGCTGGGGCACAGGTTGGACTCCAAGGCCTTGGAGGACATTTCCAACCTTATTGAGTCTGTGGTTTCTTCTGCACTTCAGACAGGGCTGCTCAGCAAAGTTAAATGCCTGTGGTAAAGTAAATGCAGGGACTTTTTCAGGGCAGGGACTTTGCTGGGAGCACAGAGGATGTGCTGCCTGCTGAGGGCCTCTGGAGGCTCATTCCTGTGCCCAGCCCGGGGGTGAACAGCACTCAGGCACATTCCAGCTGTGTGAAGGGGCAATTTATGTAGTGTGTCATTTAGGTGCTGAGATTCCTGCTCAACATTGCAGTGTGGAAGGAGGTGGAAGGCTGAGAAATAATGAATTCTTCCATCACTGAGCTGCTGTGGAGAATTTCACCCTTGAACTCCGCCCTCACTGGAGTTTGAGGTTGTTTTCTCCATTCATTGTGGCAAATGCTCCCACTCGGCTGTCTTTGCAAATCTAAAGCACATTTTATTCTGTGGTTTCTTTATGTAATGAGATGTGCAGGACAGAGGGGTCATCCTAGTGCTTGCTACCCTTCAGCAATCATTTTGAGCTCCTTTGGAGTCACCATTTCTGTGTAAATAAAATCAACTGCAGTGTTCCCTGTGTGTGATCAAAGTGCTCTCATTCTGTTATGAATGTGATTCAGCACATACCAACTTTTTACCAAATTGGATTCCCTGACAGTGCAGAAGATGGTTTTGAGTACTGCTATTTTTAATTCCACATTCTTCACCTTTTGGCTCACACAATGCCCTGTGCTGCTTTAAAAGGGCAGGAAGATAAATTGCTGTCATGATACAGTTCATCTAAATTTACAGACCTAGACCAGGATTTCTTAAAGTGACTAATAATCTCTTTGAGCTCCATCTCAAGTACCTTCAAGGAGACTGATTTTCTGGAGGAGCTCAGGAGAATTCCTCCCCAGAGGAGTCCTCAGTGCCAGATTCCTTTTCAGGGGCTGCTTTAGATCACTGGTTGCTTTTGAAAATCGGGTTATATTTAAGTAATATGGTATTGATACATCAATTTTAGAGTCCCCTAGATGAGCTGTAGGCATGGTGTCAGATTCCTTCTTGCTTTTGGTTTGGTGTTCATCCCCAGAGCTCCCAGTGGTCTGAAGCAGGATGTTTCTGGGAGTGGAATTATATCAGCAATGAAGAAACTTGAACTCTAGAGCACATGCATGAAACAAAGCAATTTTGGAGTTCTGGTGGGGGAGCAATGCTGCTTTAAAGGCATGAAGCTCTTTGAAGCCCTGTGGTTGGAGGTGCTGTTAGGTGTCTTCTTGGAAGTTGAGAATGCAAAGGATCTCAATAACAGGTTTTTCCAGTTTAGATTCATGAAAGGCCTGACCATAAAATCATCATATTCATGTTATGTCCTTCAGCATTACGTGATGGAAAGATAAAATCCTGACCTGCTCCAGCTCTTTCATGAATAAACACACGTAAGTCTCCAAACATCCACACTACAGCACATTATGATCCTTTTTGCTGTCTGCTGCCTCCCTAATTTTTATACACAGGGGCAGGACTCTTCCATAGAAAAGGGAGACATCCCCCTCAATGAAATTCTATCCACAAACCTTTTTGTCTTGCTAAATATTTTGTTTCACTAAAGCAAGACAAACAAAATTAAAAATCTGTTCACTGGTAGTTGATGTTTTTAATGGTTTTCCAAGCCCTTGTTTTGTGTATTTAATTTCCCATTAAGCAATATGTTAGTGCCAGAGAGATCATGCCAGTCAGGGCAGCAGCACGATGGTTTAAACCTCACTGAGAGCAGAAAGCCCAGACATGGCATTTTTCCACCCCCCAAACCCTTCCCACTTGCCTTCTGGCCTGTGAATTTGCTCAGCCTAATTCTGCAAAGCCAAGAATTTGGGCTTAAACATCCACATTTCTATCTTTTTTTCTTTTTTTCCTAGGCAGTCAATGATTTGTGTCAGTTTAGATATTGTTTTATTTAAGAATAGAATCTGTCCCTGCTGTGTTTATTGTTGGATATGTTGGGGGTGTGTGTGTGTCTGAAATTTTGGGCCACATTCACGGGGGTTTTGTAGCTTAGGAGTGTAGGAGGATAAGCTCTGCCCAAAAACCCACACTATTTGAGGTTAAAGTGTGAACCTAAATGCCCTGATTTTTATCAAATACTGCCCTGACTTTGCTGGATTTCCTGGTGTGACCAGTGGCCACCTCTGCTCACTCCAGCCTTCACTCCCACAAATAACAGGGCTTGTTTTTCTCAGGCATTTCTAGAGGACTAAACCTGGCAGAATGTTAATGGCACAAGTGTGGTACAGGACAAGGTAATTAGCATAAAAAATACCAAATGTATTTGGGGAATGTCTGAGGGAAGGGGGTGTGCCAGGATTTGGCATTTTTGCTGGCCTTGCAGTTCATGTGTGCTGCTCAGGGGCCTGGGAAGGGAATGAAAGTTGGAGTTTGGTTTGGACAAGTGCTTGAGTGTTCAGGAGACAGTTTAACCTGGTAACAGGTGGTGGGGAAACCTTTGTTCCCAGCTCTGCTCTGAGCTGCAGATTGTCTGGGCGACCTTGGCAAAGCACTTTCCATCTGACTCAGTTCTGGAACTGAAAAATGGGATTATGGCACTGACTCACACTGCAAAACACTTTGAGATCCGAGGATGGAAGACTATAAGAGCTGGCATTTAGTGTAGTTTTATTGTAGCAGGTCTCAGTGAGTTTGGTGATTTATCTCCTTTAGTAAAGGTGTGCTCTCAGAGAGAGCTCTAGGCCCTGTCTATGTGTGAAAAAATAGCCTCACTTAACTTCTGTGTTAGCTTTAATTTATGGAGTAGCTGGTACATCTACAGAACTGTTCATCCTGATTTAAAAGTCCTTAGTTCACAGAGAAAACTTCTGCCACCTAACATTTGGTTTCTAGGCCTTTTTGTCTTGCAAGCAGGGTGTGTTTTCTGATGTTATTCCTTCTTTTTATTCAATTTTGGGGTTTTTTTGGCCGGGCCTGTTGCCAGCAGTGGTGTTGGCAGGGCTGGGGCAGCCTGTGCTGTGCTGTTGGTCAGGGCTGTGCTCAGGGCTGGGTTGGGGCACAGCCCTCACCCCTTCCCAGGGGAGCCCTCAGTGCCCAAGGTGGCTGAGAATCCCTTCTCTTTGCCTGGCTCCAGTTACCCCAGTGCTGAGATGGTGAAAGCAGGTGCAGAGTGACAGTGCTAAAAATAACCTTTTCAGTCCCTGGCCCTAATGCAGGGGAGGGGATTTTGGCTCCCCTCCCCCTCGGAGATGAGCTTGCCTCGTGCACCCCGAGTTGGTCCGAATTCACCCAGACATTCCTGCTTTGCTTTCAACAGGCTCCTTAAATGAGAGCTATCAATCCCCTGCAGTTTAATGTGGGTACAGAGGAGGGCACTGATTCCTGATGGCTTTGGCACAGCTGTGGTTTCAGAGCAGAATGGGAAGGCAGCAAGAAGAGCTCCCTAAAGAACACAACCACTTCCTATTTAGAAAATCCCTTTTTATCTTGTTCCTCTAATCCCCAAATTCCCAATAATAAGCCATGATCTATTAGTTTTAAAGCTTGATGAAATTAAGGGTAAAAGATCATAGAATCCCAGAATGGTTTGGGTTGGAAAGACCTTAAAGCTCATTTTATCCCACTCCTACCATGGGCAGGGACACCTTCCACTGTCCCAGGTTGCTCCAAGCCCCGTCCAACCTGGCCTTGGACACTTCCAGGGATGGGGCAGCCACAGCTTCCCTGGGCAACCTGTGCCAGGGCCTCCCCACTCTCACAGGGAGGAATTCCTTCCTTGTATCTAATTGAGGTGTACATTTGAAAATTCAGGGTGGATTTTCCCACATATTTTGTCTCTTTGGATTTTAGGCTTTTTAAATAGTTTTCTCCTTGAGGTTTCCCCCAGGATCCAGGCACTGCCTCACTGCCTGCACTAAAACACAGACGTGATTGATTATAGAGGAACTTTTACAAATGATAATGAATGTTTTGACAGAAAGTGTTACTGACATGGAAACATTCTTGACAGAAAGAAACTAAAATTTCTCTCTTCTAGTTATAGTAAAGAACTGGAGCCAAACAAACTGAACTTATTTTGGATATTCTGCTGTTTCCCTTGGTAACAGTCCTTATATGGGACAACAAAAATCTGGCCTTTGTTGACCTCCCCATTACCACTTTCTGGTTCTTCCACACTGAATCCTTCAGGATTGAATTCACAAAGGCTGGAGAGGGTGATTTACATAGAACAATAACAGAACTTTTGGCAGACGATTTTAACCACCAATTTTAATTTGGAAATAATTGAATTGCTCACTTTTCAAAATTTCTGTGGCTTTGGCTTTCTGTTGTAATGGAAAATTCTGCACTTCTTTATGTCTTAACTTGCAGTTACACTGTGTAAGGACAAACTAAATGACATCTCCTTTAAAGGGTTTATGTACAACTCTAAAAATAACCTCGAGAAAAACCTGGCTTTTAACTTTTTTGAGACATGTTGCTCTGTAATAAAATTACATTTCAAAAGATGTCCCCTTGGAAAAACTTAAGTAGTTGGGTTTGGTTGGAATTTGGAAGAATTTGCCTAGAGAAGGAAGGTGTGTAATTACCTGTGGGGGTGCACAGGTGTGAGGGGGAGCAGACAAGTATGTGCATGATAGGAAAAGATGCTGAATTTAGAAACAAATAGGGGATTTTTTTGGAATCTTTCAGTGTAAGGAAGTTTAGCTTGGGTTTACATCTGAACTGAAATTGTGTGTGTTTAGAGTAGGGTAGAAACCTTCCAACTTCCTTTGCTCTGAGTCATGTTTTCAGGCTTTCTCCTTGAAATCACAGCTGACAGGGGTGTAAAATTAAAATTTGGCAGTTGAAATCTCTGATTTTCACTTTCACTTTGGGATTCTTGGGGTTAGTTTAAAACTTGAAGTGAAACAACTTCTCTCCAGTAAAGGCACTGCAGTGACCTGCACGTGTCCTTGTCACATCAGAAGTGTTCTGCAGACCCTAACCTGGGCAAAAATCATCAGATGTGGTGATATTCTCATGTGAAATCATTGCTTTTCCATAAATATGTCTTTTTAAAACCTGATATGGACTGTCCTGTGAAAACAGACCGTGACTCTTCTAGTTCTTGACATAACTGGGGGTTTGTCTGTCCCAGCTGGAGGGGCTGGGATGTGGGGGGGGAGGCTGGATGATGCTTCCAGTTGACATTGTCTGTTCCCTGCTTAAATAAACTCATGGGGAAAGTTCAGAATTAGGCAAAAAAAATCCCCTCTTGCCTTCAGAAGTGGCTCTTGGTGCTTCCCGTGTGGGTGGAATGTAGTTTTCTTCTCTCACAGCCAACCGAAGCCTCTGTAGGACCCTAAAGCCTGTTTCTGGTCCATGTGTGTGAGTTTTTCTGCCTCTCTGTGCAGTTACAGGCTCCGGGTGGCCTCTAGATGTCCCTCCTCCTCCTCACATAACACCAGCGCCAGGCAGTGCAGGAAATCCGGCTGCACCTCATCCCACTGCTTCAAGGAATAGAGCCCTGGGCACATCCAACCCCACCAGGTACGGAGCAGGGAACAGCACCGGGAGGATGCTCAGGGCTCACCCGGCCCGTGCCCCCAAACTGTTCCACGTGTCTGTGGGCAAGGAGTGCAGAGCACTTCATACATTCCAAGCCTCAGAAAACCCTCAGTGGCCTTGCTCTTGCAGCTGCTTACAAGGAACAAGGTCTTCTTTAGTAATGGGTGCTTACATGCTCTGGATTAAAAGGATTTTTTTAGGCTAGTCAGCCCTTTAGCCCCACGGAAGGTGTAAGGAGGGTTTTCTTTTGTTTGTGGTCTTTTAAGACCTGAAGTGGTTTTCCTCTGGATCCTGGGGAGCTTGAAGATGGTGTGAATTTTTGTAAGAATGGGGTTTATGCCCATCATGGTGTTTGTATTTGGTCCTAGTAGTGGGCCAAGTGCTTTGAGGTTTTTAGGCTGAGTATTGACTCTGTGCAAGAAAAGAAGGACACCTGGGATGTGTGTTGTGCTTTCTGCTTTGGTGGCCTGCCCGGAGCTCAAAGAGCAGCATTACAATGCAAATTGCAGTGCTGTGATAACATGCAAAACCATCAGCTGGGTTGTGAGATAAACTGTGTAATGAAGCTCTGCGGGTTTGGGCAAATTAATGTGTATTGGTGAGGCTGAATCGATTTACTGTTGGTTTTAACAAGGCACCGTTTTCTGCTCCTTCATTTCCCCACCATTAACATGCAGATAATGATCTCCTTTATACTGATGTAACAGCTAAGGAACACGATACTTAACACGTGTAAACTTAAAGGTGAGAATGAGTACCAGCAAAATCAAGATGCTGCAGCCTGAAATTTATTCTTTCTTAAATATGTTACAAAAAAAATAACCTTTTTGGGGGAAAGTTAGTAAAATGCTGAAGTTTACTACCTCCTGAATAGTGGGAGTGGTGGTTAATGAGATGTTAACACCCCTAATTGGCACAGCTGTGGGAAAATTAAATCCTGGGCATCTCTTCCCTGCTCAGCACTCGCTGAATGACTTGTCCTGCTTCAGCTCTGTGTGATGGAACAGGTACTGTGACTACTCATCTTAAAGCTATCTCTGATTAAATGCAACTCTCTCTGTATTTTCAGGAACTTCTGACTGGAAGAGGTGAGATGAAGGAATCCTCCAGCATTGTCCTCTCCTGCTTTTCCTCGGGTGAGGTGGGACTGGTTCCTCAGCAGACAACAGGGACAGTGGTTTCTTCTGCTGGAAGCACTCCTGTCATCTCATCCTTCCTTCCAAAGGAGAGAGCACAGAGCAGATCCTGCCTTTTCTGGAGAGTGGTGAACTGTGGGTGCTGGGAGAGGGGGATCTCGGGGTGCCCTGGCACCAGGAGCCCACAGACCCACAGCCAGTGCAGCAGCCTGGGAAATGGTCAGGCATTTGCAGGCAAAGTCCTTGTGTTCAGAGGGTGGATGGGTCTGGGTGAATCTCCTTTTTCTGGGAGGGCACAGAGGGGTTTAACATACTATGCAATTAAATTCTGAAAAGACTGTTACACCATTTTAGTTCCTACTTTGCATCCTAACGGGTAAAGAACAGGGCATCCCATAAAAAAAGCACTGGAGGGAGTGGGGGGTTTGCTGAGGTTTCCACAAGTGAAGTCTGTGGATGCTCCATTGGCTTTAATGGGTGTGTTGCTGTTGGTTTTGAAGTGCATCAGGAGCCATGTTTTTTGGGAAGGCCATCTGTTCTATGATCTCAGTGAGTGCACTGACAGCCCAGTTTCATAAAGGGACAAGCATCCATTTCTCAAAAGCTGCCATTACTTTTGTTGCCAGTCTGGTGGTTTTGCTGGAGTCAGGATTTATTTATTTAGTGAGAGTAACAAACCCAGGTGTTGCTGTGCAGTATCAGGCAAGGCTTGCCTTGAAGTACAACACTTGTCCTTAATTACATCCCTTGTCCTTAAATAGGAGGCTTGTGTTTGTTGGGACTCTACAAATGCATGTTGAGTTTCAGTGCTCCTGTCCAGAGGGAATCCACGAAGGCAGCTGGCAGCCAGTAAAGAGAAATTCCACAAACAGAGGGATCAGCTGGCAAAGTGCAGTGCAGAAAGTCTGTTACCTGTTTCTTGCCCCCAAATGGTGACAATCACACCCAGGTGCTTCATCTCACAGGGGTGTCTCTGCCCATTTCACCTCCCAGCCAAGACACATTTTTCCAGGATCCCTGCCCATGTAATATCCAGGTTTGGACTAAGGAGGCCAAGAGGGTTGACTGCCCTATTTCCCTCTTGTTTCAGCCAGTTTACTCCCATCCTTGTCTTTGCACTCCACACAGATAAGCACAGATCTGTGTATGCACACGTTAGTTAAAAAAAAACCAAGTGCCCAGTTGATTCTCCTTCCCACCACCCTGGAAGAGTCAAAAAAAGGCTCAATTTTATATGGATCTTCATATATATATATGACAGATATAAATATATATGTATGAAATTGCTGAGAACAGTTACTTTTGTATAGTTTTGATGAAAATCAAATTGTTCAAAGTGAACACAAAAGCTTTAAAGAAGAAACGTTGGGTTTGTTCACCGTAAAAACGTTTCAGGTATGTGTTGAGTTGGAAAGGAAAGGTCTTCAGGACCTTGTATTATCTCACTACAGATTTTTTGGATAACCCAACCCCTCTTGGAGGCTTTCTAAGTGCAGTTGTGGTTTGGGGGAAGGCTGAGATGCTGAGAACTAGTTGAGCCATAAAAAGCTACATCCCCTTCCACGCTGGAAGTGATGCTTCCAGTCCAGGACTGTGAGACCACTGGGATACTCTGTCCCATTCCTGGAGTGGAGAGTCTCTAGGATTTGTTCCCTTTGGAGGTTTTTGCTAGCAATAAGTTCCTCCTGAAATGTGTGATTTAGTAGTTCCAAACGAAGGCTGGAACACTGAGATTCTCATTATTCATTTTGAGTAGTTGGAAGGGAGTATCCAAATCTGCTAGGCAGCTTGGTAAATATTGGTCAAATAGCACAAGAAATTAAGTTTCCTGGCCTTATGTGTGTCTCCCAGAAGTTGGTGTGCACAGACAGCTCTCTGAGCAGTTTGCCTCACTTCAGTTTTGCTCGTTATCTTTTTATTTTCTCTCCACACTTTCTCTCATCATGTGACATTAGTATGGTAAACCCTGTTCCTTCAAACAGGAGTTCTCTTCCTGTGTGCCTGGACAGCATCTAGATCACTTGGAATATACAGTGCTAATAAACCCCAGCTCCAATATACTCTGACTTGAAGAGTAGTTGGGCATTGATGGATTGATGGGGATTGATTTTTCCCAGTGCAGTCTTGTCAAAGACCACACTTAGTGTATAAATTTTCATGGTCACTTGAGGATTGTTGCTGAGGAAGAGTTTTCTTGCCATGCAGCCCAAACCCTGCTTTAAACAGCCCCTTCTCCTCAGACCCCCTCAACTTCCAGGCAGTTAAATTAAGTAGGGAATTCTGGCATGGATGCTGTGAGTTCAGTGCCTTCAAGGCATACCAGTGAGGTTACCAGGGGCCACTTCTGTGCAACTTATTTTTGCTGCTTTTTTTAGAGTGGTATTAACTGTAATAACTGACAAACTCAAGGAGGGAAGTGTGTACATTGTTGTGATATAGGAACAATTTTTTTCCCCAGAGAAATTCTGGTCTATCACACGAGCCTGTAAATATGTATTTACAATTTTAAAAGCACGTCTTTATGTCCCTGGTTGTAAATGCTCCGTTTTTAAATGTTTTTATAACATGTGTGACTCAACCAAGAGACCACAGCACACAGATTTATATTGTTCTGGTCTGTTTGAAGGGCCCATTACAGTCTGAGCTGTGGCAGAAAAATATCCACCAAGAAACAACCCAGGGTTGCACCAGATTTTATCATTTTTCCTCAAATAACAAACACAGGGTTTTTTTGGGGAGGGTGAGGGAGTTGATTTTTCTTGCAGAAAAAAGAGTCAGTTCAAAATGGTGTCGTTTCTCTGGACCAATGAGGATATTTCATTCACAGTGAATTCAGGAAAATATGCCATTTTTTTTCCCCTAGGTGGAATTTCACAGTTTTGCAGCAAATTTTTAACCTCCCCCGTGCCTGCTGATGAAACGTGGAATTTTGCCTTTGTCTAAAATCACAAGTTCTTGTGAAAATCCAAGGAGGGGGTGGGGTAAAAGCTCAGGTTTTGCATGTAGGAATTTGCAAGGACGACACTGGCAGCTCTGCAGTGCTCTCGTGACAGTGCTGACACTGAGAAGTTTATTAAAAATAAACTGTGTGGAGATGTGGCAGGACCTGGTCGGTGTTTGGGTTCTGAAGGTTGCTCTGAAAGACTGAGAGCTCTGTTGTCTGTCTGCCGTGTAAGGAAAAAGAACAACAATAAATTAACGTGGCAAACTGCATCATAGGAGTATTTATTGTTATTTCAGCCCAGGAGGTCTTAAAAATAGAGCTTGAGCAACACAACACCCCGAATGTCAAGGGTCGCTCTCATCCACTGGAAGGTAAATGTTTGGGCAGGGCTTGAAGTGGGAGGGTTGTTTTCCTTCCTAGAAATAATCCCTGTTTCCTACATCATGTTCAAAACAGCACATGGAGGAATTTTATGCTTTCTCCAGGGATGTGGGATTTGTCACTTCTCATAGAATCACAGAATGGTTTGGGTTGGAAAGACCTTAAAGCTCATTTTATCCCACCCCCTGCCATGGGCAGGGACACCTTCCACTGTCCCAGGTTGCTCCAAGCCCTGTCCAACCTGGCCTTGGACACTTCCAGGGATGGCCCAGCCACAACTTCTCTGGGCAACCTGTGCCAGGGCCTCCCCACCCTCATTGTAAAAAACTTTAAATTTACTCTAAATGGACTCTCCTTCAGTTTAAAACCCTGTAAGGGAATCCCTGGGGGTGATGGGCAGCCATCATCACAAGTGCATAAATCCAGCCACATTCCTTAAAGCCAACAGCAGACAGAACAAACAGGTTTGGAACAGCTGAATTATGGGCATTAAGATTGATCTCACATAGGCTAAAAATGGCTCTTTTGCCCCAGAAAAGCTGAAGGTTCCTTATGCATTACAAATCTGACCTGTGAGTGAAAAAACACTGTTGTCATTGTCACACCTCAGTGCCTGCAGCAGCTTAACAGGCTCCTCTTGCAGTGTCACAGCCTGTTTGGCTTCAGGTGAGTTCTGAGGGCTGGGATTGTGCTGAACTGTCACTGTCCCTGCCTGAGAACCCTCTGAAATATTCTTTAAATAGCTCCGGGCCTTCATTCGTCTGTCTGCGCTGTCACATGAAGCAGCACTAATTACTCCTTTTTATCAGAGCTGTGGCTTTTTTGGGACAAGACTGTGTTCAAAAGCAGGTGAGGAGGAGCACTGTCTCATGATGAAGCCACTGCCTTGGTGCTGTTCAGCTCTGTGTGCCACTGCTGGCAGCTGTCAGGAGGCAGAAGGGTGCAGACAACACGACTGCTGGTGGCAGGATCCCCTCCCAAAACCCCAGTTAGGAAACCCAGTGGGCTGTTTCAGTCTTTGATGCCAGTGCTAATTGTAAATACTCTTTCAGGGCCGTAGGACATACAGAGGATTGTTTATGCTCAGGAGAAAACTGGACACGGAGGGCACGAGCACATCACACCTGAGCTCCCCCCGAGACACAGCCGGGGAGAAAATAGCACCAGAGCTGCTGAGCAACATTTCCCTGGGTTCTGTTCCCGTTTCCCTGGGAGCAGTGGAGCCTTTGAGCCTTTCCTGGGGGTGCCTGGCTCACATCGAGCTCAGAGGCTGCGGGTCCCCTCGGGGCGGTGACCCTGCGGATGCTCCCCCAGGGCTGGCCCGGGCAGTACTGAGCCTCCTGATGGGGCAGGGATGAGCTCCCTGGGGAGGTGACAGCACAGCACAGCACAGCACTCTGTGGCCCAGGGACCTGAACAATCCTGCCTCATTCCCAGGGAGGCAGAGCAGGGGCCACCCGGGGCTCCGGGGCAGGGGGAGCTCAGCCCGTGCCGTGCTTGGTTTGTGGCTTCCTTTGCAGCTGCCTTGGAAGAAGGCAAGGCAGTTGATAGAGATTAGACAGCTCTGGAAATATTTCATATATCTCCAGATATGAAGTACTAATGCAAATAGCTCCCACCCCCCCTTTTTGTACTGCTCTGCTAAGTTTTGTGTCACCTTGCCTCCAGCAGCTTGGTTTCTTTTCTGTTCATTTTTTTTGCCCTTGCTGTGCCAGTGTCTGTGGCTGCACAGGGAGCTGTGAGAGGGTGTTAACTCCAGGCTCATCTCCTCCTCACCTAAAGTCAGCTTCTCTGGGCCTCTACACCCCTCCAGCTGAAGCCCTGGGCTTCAGACTTCTGTGGGGACCAACATTACACCAGAAAATGTGGACTATAAAACATGGTGTTTATTATTAAACTCCCTTCCTGTCATCTGCACAATATGTTTCTTTTATATATTGAATTTTCCTACAGCTGGAGTTTTTAACTGACAGACTCCCTGAATTTCATTTGTGGGTTCCTCTATCATGTGCAGTGATTCAGGCTTACCTGGGGTGCACTGATTCAGGGATGCTCTTCATTTAACCTTGAGAAGTGAAATATCCAGATTATTTCCTGTAGTACTGTCTGTATCTGAGTTCAGCTTGTATTTGTGCCCAGCACTGAGTGATTAGAGCCCTTTCAGAGTTGGTATTTCTGTTCTACGAGGATATTTATACATTAATTAAGCCATACTTCAGCCTCACTTTTGATAAACCACCCAAAATATCCTCTAAGTCCTTTGGAGTAGGATTTTTTTCTCTCTGCACAACTGAGGTGATTTTCTTCTGTGCCTTTCAGACTTTTTTTTCAGGAAGAATAAAACTCAACCAAACAAAACTCTCTTTCAGCCAAGAGCTGATGGAGATGTAATCTGAAAGAAGGCAGAAATATGTTTAATTGCTGCCTGTGATGCCAAACCTTAAGTGCATTGCTTCAAAGTGAGTCCTACAAAACTCCATTTGCCTTGCACAGCACAGGCAGCAGAAGGGCAGGAGCATTCCAGAGCTGATCTCAGTGGGGAATAATCTGCTGGGGAATAATCCCATCCATACACCCCCATGGATCCAGCCTGTGGTTCTGCCAGCCCTCCCTGACACAGTGCTGTGCTGGAAGCAAATGCAAAAATCCTTATCTGCTATTTTTTTTCCCCAGAGTCTCTGCCTTGTACCAGTGAAACTCTGACTTCTGACACACAACAAATGAGCTCTCCCTCGTTACCACTGGGAGCTGCTGACATCTCATTAGGGACAATATCTGAGTGTTCTTTCCTCAGCCCTTCCCCATTCCTGAAGCCTTTGCTACCAAGAACATTGTTGTGAATAACCCCATTTCTTACCCAGGGTATTTGTGGAGCAGTGAAGTCCCACTATAATGAACTGCCTGTTCTGTTGATGTAATGAGTTGAGCCGAGTTTCTTCTCTCCCTTTCAGACATTTTCCTGTGGCATATTGTTGTCTGTTCAGTGGGATAATTGGATATGGAAGGGAAGCAGATCTCCATTGAGCTGGTGTTTTCCAAGGCTCTTCTGTCCCCATGTGAACTGCTCCTGTGCTGCTGCCAGCATGGGCTGGGGGTGCCCAGAGCCCCTCCTTTTCCATTTTGGAAAAATCAGCTTTGGAAATTGCAATTTGGAAAAATCATCAGGTTATCTGTTCTATGAGTAGTTATTTTCTGTGCAGGGTGCAGCTGATGGAGCTCACCATGGAACCTGCAGGCCATGGGGGACCTTAAGGAACCTTGCACGTGTTCAATAAACCTCAGCTTGTTGTGGTAAACAGAGAAGCCCAGAGGAAGAAATGTGGCACTGGATCCTGGGTGGGACTGGGCACAGCAACACAGGTGCCAGCTTGTGAGTAAAATCCAGCTGAGCTGCAGTGAAGTATGTGGCAAATATCACTTCTGTACCTCACAGAGGGTCATTTCTTAGGAGCAAAATATTCTGAGCTGAACTGGAGCATCCCTTGTCCTGTGCCCAGAGTAAAGGGAAGGCCTGGGTGTGTCTGCACTGCTGATCTGCTCCCAGTGCCACTGGGAGAGAAGGCAGTGGATGCTGAGCAGGTGCAGCCCCCAGAGCAGCCCAAACAGAAGGGCTTGTTTTCTGGCTCTCTGGTTTTCAGGGCCGTGGGCTGAGCTGACCCAGTGCCAGCAGCCTGTGCACAGGGTGGGAAGTGAAGTGAGTTGTGTTGTGTAACCACTGCCCCACATAGAGCACAGACCCTGAGGGCAGCAGAGGTGGTGGCAGCACTGCTGCTCCTCTGGACAATCCTCTGGAAATCAAACAGCAAACAGGCTTCAACATTTCCTTGCTTTATTCCCTCTCTGGGAAGTTCTCTTATCCCCAGGGTGCCCATCCCTCCTCCAGTGACAGGGTCCTGAGGGCCTGCAGAATAAAGGTTTTATAAGATTATTGAGTTGTTTTGCTTTTCAAGAACCTCCAGTGTGTTCTCCTAATGCACATTAGAACTGGGGGGAAGGAAAATGTATCTGTGAATTGGTCTGCAATGCTAAAACTGCTGAAGTCTTGAAGTTGGAAAAGTTTTGCTAAGAAAAAAGGGAAAAGGGACTTCCAGGTAATCTCTTGCATAATTACCCCCCCCTTTTTCTTTTTTTTTTTTTTAGTTAAGCTTTAATATTTCAGAGCTCGATGCAGCTCTGGTGGATTTTGCAGACAAGTTACCAAACAGCTCTGGGAGGATTTCCTGGGACATGGTGAGAGAGAATAACAGGCAAAGAGTTGGGAAGTTAAAAAACAGCCCCAAGAATGAATATCTGAATGTTGAAGACATGTGGACCAAATGGCCCAGTTTTTGCTTTCCTCCATATGAAGAACCAGAAGGTCAAGTTGAATCTCTTCGTTCTTGTGAGGACAGAAATTCTTCCCTGTGTCTTTAGCAAAATAAACCTGCAAAGTAGTCTCTGGGTTGTTTGTTTGGACTCTGCCCTGGCAAATCTGAGCCTAAAACCATTTAAATCATAGAATAGTTTGGGTTAGAAGGGACTTTAAAGGGCACCGAGTCCAACCCCCTGCCATGAGCAGGGACATCTTCAGCTTGATTAGATTGCTCAGAGCCCTGTCCAGCCTGACCTTGGGTGTTTACAGGGATGGAGCAGCCACAGCTTCTCTGGGCAACTGCGCCAGAGCCTCCCCACCCTCGTTGTAAAATAGTCCTTCCTTAAACTCTGTAATACCTGGGGATAGATACAATAAAATGACCGAGCTGGGATTTTCTGGGCAGCGCCCCAGCCCCAGGAGCTGTGCTGCGGCACAGACCGGCAGACGTGACTCCAATTCCCGCTGCTCAGAATTCCCCGGGTGTCCCTGGGCAGTGAATCCGCCTCTCTGTGCCTCCTTCGGCTGCAGGGGGGCTGAGGTCCCCGCTCTGCCTCCTTCGGCTGCAGGGGGGCTGAGGTCCCCGCTCTGCCCCCCCAGCATTGGGGGTACCCGCAGGTGCCTCTCATCCTCTGCCCCGGCCTTTCTGCTGCTCTAACCCGACCGTCTCTAATTTCCACCCGGGGCACGGTGTGTTTTCCTGGCCGTGAGGTAACAACCTTCATTCCCAGCAGACTTCCCAAAGAAAGCTCCGATGACTCATGGAGGACAAATTCACGCGGAGCTCCCGGAGCGAGCATCCCTCGCATTGACAGAGGGAGTTTGTAAAGTGAGGATGAATCAGCGGTGTCAGACTTTGCGGGGAGTTAACTCTTGGTCCCTGCAAACAACCCTGGATTTTTTTTTTTTTACACTGAAGGAATTCCAGCCAGGCGTCCCTGCGGGATGCAGAGCCGTGGGCTCCGCGGTCGGGTTTGGGTACCAGCCCTGGCGTCTTTCCCCCTTTCCCTTGAGCATCCCAGCGGGCAGGTGGGCGGGAGAGGGTTAAGGCAGCCGGGAGGGGGTTAAGGCAGCCGGGAGAGGGCTGAGGCAGGCGATTCGCTGTTCCCCTGCCTGAGTTAGCACTTCCAAGCGCCTCCAGGAGCGCTCCGGGAGCAGCCGCTGCATCCGGGGCAGGGGAAGGAGGCGGCCAAGAAGGCAGCCACTGGCAGCAGGCAGACAGGATGTTGACTTACACAGTGGCGATCCAAGTACTCCTCCCCACTCGGCCGGCTGGGCATGGGGGAAAGGGGGGCGCGGCTGCTGGGAAGCGGATAAAGCGGAGGGGGAGGTGATTCGGAGCTCGCCGGAGCCCCCGAGCGGAGCCCGCACGCCGCAGCCCGGGGCCGCAGGTTACCAGAGGGGCGTGCGTACCCCTGGAAGCCTCCGGTGAACTCTGAGGTTGAAACGCTTCGGGCTCCAAGACCCCGCAGGCAAAGAGGCGGAAGAAGGATCTTGCGGTGCTCCAGATCATCCGGGGCCCTCGCAGAACGGAGGCTCCCGGCTCCAGCATCCCGCCCTGGGAAACTCCCGTGTTCCCGCAGGGGATGTGCCCGGGCTCACGGACAAGCTGCTGCTGGGTTCAGACACCTCGGGAGGAGAAGAACCTCATGACTTTGCTCAAACCATGGCAGAAACCCCCGAGGGGGCCAATCCTCAGTGCCAGGTGCTGATTTGTGCCTGAAGCCACCAGACCTGCCCAGGACAAATAAGAACCACCTGGGAGACGCGCAGACACTTCATTTTCCTCAGTGAAAATACTGATGACACTCAGCTGAAAACGTGTGCTGATCCTGCCCCTTGAAAAGAGGGAAAGGAGCATCCTGGGAGTTTTGGGAGAGGCACCGTTGCTCCCTGGGGGTCTCCTCCTGCCCACCGAGGATCTGCGAGGCACGGGAGCTTCTCAGAGCTGCTGGGCTCTGCTCCATGACTAACACAGAGGACGCTGAGAGAACTATGGACTCCCCTCCGGTGACCTCCAGCCCTGCACCAGGGCCTGTTACCTTCTCACAAGTTTTTGGGCAGCAGTGCCAGCTCATGGAAGCAGGTAAGAGAGGAATATGTACAGCTACCACCTTATAGCCCATCCCACCTCCTGGTTTGCAGTGTCCTTACTGTCCTTTCCCTGTCCTGTTTCCTAAGTTCTTTCCTAAAACCCGGTGTTTTCCAAAGGGAAAACTGGACCCCTGTTGCATTTGCACACCTGCCTCAGCTTCCCATGAGATCATTCCAAAGCTTTGTGTCCAAATAGTCACAAATATGAGCAAGGGTTGGGATGATTGTGTGGTTTTTGGTAAATGTGGACTGGAACAAGCTGCTCTTTCCCTGACAGTGGAAGTTGCTGTTGTGTTTTGGTGTGAACACAACACGTGTGGTGATTTTTTTTCCATTTCAAAATCAGGGCACTCCAAGTGGAGGTTGATTTGCTGGTTTGGAGGGTGATGCTGCAGCACAGAGCACCTTCAGGTGTGTGGGTCTCTGCTTGGGTGGTCAGGGCTATGAAGGACAAAGTGTTTGTTGTTTTCCATTGCTTTCCGTGGTTGTCTGTGTTATTGTAGCACCTGGCAGCTCTGATCCTTTCCCCAGTTGTTTTCATACATTTTTGAGTCTCTACAGATGGGCCTGGTTCTCTCTTGTCTCTGCCTTCTGGCTGTTAAGCAGGTGGTGTGTAACATGACTAATCCCAAATTTTCCATGTTTGCCTCTTGTTTTCATTAATTGTTCTCACATTGGTGGCTCCTGGTGCTCTGAAGTACCAGTCCATGAAATGCCCCAGAGCTTTGTGCTTTCACCCTACCTCATACCTGAGTTCCCAAGTCTAATACATTGGATAAGGGATTTTACAAGACTTGTTCTCCTTTTCCTCTCCCTGCTGACAGGCAGCTCTGAGGATGGATGTGTTTGTTTACTTGCTGTGGAGAAAGCCTGGCTTTCTGCAATGATGCCATAACAACACTTGCTATGAATTTTTAGAGCTTAGAGATTGTGTTTTAGGCTTGTTTTACCCAGACCTATTGGTACTTTAATACTGTTTGTGCTGGTGCAGATATCTTAGCACAAATATCCTCCAAAATGTCCCATCCTCTTTTTCCTCTCTTCTCTCTCCCCTCCCCAACCAATCCTGCAACAAATGATGTTTGGATTGTATGTTTCTATTTCTGTGGTGAAATTCAAAATATCATGTTATCAGGGTTTTCTGCAGATCTTTTTGCAACTTCTGCTGTGCCTCTTGTAGTACTTTCACAGGCTGAGCTGTATGACTGTTAGCTGGCAGCTAAGCAGTTAATCAAGCCTAAGTTCATGCAGCTGCCTCCAAGGTAATGTCAGGCAGACCTCCAAGAGTGTTTAGTATTAAACTTTCCTATTCCATGTCCTGGGATCAGACCTAAGGCTGTGGATCTGTTGTGTTGGATGTTACCTGAAGAGGAGATGTTTGAGGAAGTCCCAGTCCTGGGTGAGCAGTTTGTTTCCCAAATTAATGAGACCAACCAGGTGGAAAAAAACACAGGTGGTAATTTTAATTTGGTTTGCTTTTGCATGTCCTTTCTTAGAGGAAAATGCCAGAGGGGAAACCTGTGACTCCAGGGCTTTTGAGTCCCACTGCAGTAACCCAAGCAGAAGATTTTTTTCCTTCTGGTGGATTGTATTAGTAGGATTTTCTAGGTGTTCTCTCAGGTACAAGGTGTGTACAATGTAAGGATGAATGCCACTGATATCTCAAGTGATTTCAGCAGATTCTATGTGTTTTCTATCCTCATGGCAATGGTAATTTATACTCAGCACACCTGAAAGCAGAGCTTCAGCTGATATATTTGTGGCTCTGTCTGTGGTCATAGGCCCTCGAGGTGTGGGCAGGAAGGATGCCCTGAGGAAACAGGAATGGATTCATGTCTGGGACATCAAACTCTGGTTATTTAGTTGTGTCCTGTGTCACTGGACAAATGATATTTGGGGTAAAGCCATAAAAGGACTTCATGTTGTGTAGGGTTGTGCAAATGGCTTTACAAACCATAAAAGCAAATCTTACCCCTGTGATTCTCTCCAGTGACAATCCCTGAGGAGCTGTGAGGAGTCAGTTCTGACCCAAACAGCCCAAATCTCACAGGAAACACTTGCAGACCCCCAGTGCCACATCACTGGCATTGGTGACATTTGGGCTTCTTAATAACCCTGTGATGTGCTTGAATGATAAAGGCCTTGGCCTTAATTAAATGTCAGATGATGTGCCTGGAGAATTGCTGAGCTCCAGGCAGATCACAGGCTCGACAGCACCTTTGATGCACCACCTGGAACGAGCTCCTGGGTTTTGTTGCTTCTGCCATTGGTATAAGGACCCTTCTCCAAATCCCCTGGGAGAAGAGCTGGGCTCTGCTGGCCAAACGTGCCTGGGGGGGTTTGTGGCATTATCTGTTCTCCATGGAGAAGAGCAGAGGGTGTGTGACACCCCCTTGCAAACGTCTCCCTTTCTCCCGGTGCTGCTCTTCAGTAACTTGCTCTGCAAACCAAAAGCTGAATGTTGGAAAGCCAACCTCCCTCCTCCCCACTGCACCTCGTCCCCATCCATGGAAACTTGGGAAGTTCTTCTGTGCAGCTGATTCTGCACAATTGGCTGATTATTCCAGCACAGCCTGTGGAGATTTGCATAATCACAGTCTCAGTCTGATGGTTGTGTTATCACATGGCAGCCCTGCCCCAGAGCTGCTTTGCCCTTTGCACAAGTACTTGCTCTTTGTTTGCCCTCTGGAGCACCATTAGCTGGCACCAGCACATGGGATGCTCCTTGGAAAGTTAAATTTCTGTCTTCCCATCCTGTTATACTGCCCCTTATCTCACCAATTTACTGCACCTCAATAACTCTGTTTGCTGGGATGTGTTCCCTCTGGTTACCTGGGTGTTTATTTGCCACGAGCACAGGGAATAGTGCTCCCTGCTTTGGGAATTCACTGACAAAATTCCAGCTTCCCAAGGCAGTAAATCCTTCCTGTTGCAGGCATTAAATATGAAAGATCTGTCATTGTCACCTGGGGACATGGTCACATTTAGAGGGAGTTTGATTTCCAAAGAGGGGCTGTAATTCCTGCCTGGGGTGGCTCAGGGAATTAGGTTTCTGTTTCGTTGGCAAACCATGTAGGTTGGTTGGGGTTTTGCCTTGTCCAGCCTGACTACAGGGCTGGTGATTTCCAAAGGCAGTAATTGGGAATTAGGCTGGATTCATAGCCCTGTCCTAAATCTTCCTGATCCCGGGAGAAATTCCCCTTGGCCGGGCAATGCTGGAGGATCTTTCCTGCTTGAAGCACAAATTTGAATCTGGCACAGGTACATGCTATAAATTTTACCAGTACCAAAATGAAAGGCCCTAATTTTTAATTTTAGGAGAAGAAGAAAAAGGTCTGAAAGATTTATGGTTGGCATAACCTAACTTAAAAATGAGGGTGACTGAGAATTTAAAGGGTATTTCCCCTCTGTTCTCCCATGAAATATTGAACATGTGAAATGAGCTCTGATCTCAAGGAGAGCTGAGGGCTTTCTGGAAGAATTAGGCTTAGCAGAGAAACCATTTATTTTATACATGGGCAGATTCCAAGCAATTTGTTCGGTATAATGCAGTTTTCTGGATTCACCATCATGCATTATTCTCTGACTCACTGCTCCATTAGATTAATTGTCATTTTCCATCAATTCCTTGGCTCACAGATGCTGCTGATTTTTTTTAGGCTCCCAATATTTTTTCTTTATGTCTTGCCAGTTAATTTTCCTTTGGTTATGAAATAAGGACCTTGATTGAAGATGTGACCAGAACGAGCAAGAAAGCAATTTGGAAATCATCCAGGCTCTGGGATTTTGCAGTGAATCTTTTCCATATTATCTTGCCATTACATATCCATCATCCAGCACTTGTAGCCTGGGTCCCAATCTGGTGGCTGCTCCCCAAGTGGATGTGAGTTTGGTTTGAGTTTAGCAGTGCCACCAGGCACTGAGGGAGGTGTCACAGAGTCCCAGAATGGGTTTGGGTTGGAAGAGACCTTAAATCTCATTCAGTTCCTCTCCCTGCCATGGGCAGGGACACTTCCACTAGCCCAGGCTGCTCCAAGCCCTGTCCAACTTGGCCTTGAACACTTCCAGGGGTGGTTCCCATCAGGTCCTTGCTGCTCCTGGGTTTCCTGTAGTACAGCACTTCAGAGCTCAGGCTCCAGCTCTGAGAGCATCTGATTAAACCTTTAGTGACAGCTGTTCTTTCCTCCCATGGACAACAAGAAAAAAACAGCATAAAATCTGCTTGGATCTGTTGGTCTGAGACCACACAGAATCCGGGCTGGGAATGTGTTCCCTGGTACTTAGTGCATCAGGTTTCCTGTGTGCATTAGGCAGTAATAAATCTTTCATGGTAACAAGCTGTTTATTTGCTCTCCCAGGAGAAGAGGGGGGTGTGGATAGCGAAGATGTTTTCAAATATGACTCAACAGCCTGGGTTAATTACTGTGCCTGGGGTTAGGGTTCCTGGTTTGGGGAAAGCAAGAGGCAGGAGCAGGTATCAGGTGGGTGGAGTGAGGTGGGTTTGGTGATCCCCAAGGGCCTGGTCTGCCTGGGTGGGGGGCACCAGTGACATCCTGGGTGACATCAGTGACTTGTAATGCTCAGTCATGGAATGGTTTGGGTTGGAAGGGACCTAAAAGCTCATCTAATTCCCACCCCTTCCACGGGCAGGGACACCTTCCACCAGCACAGGTTGCTCCAAGCCCTGTCCAACCTGACCTTGGACACTTCCAGGGATCCAGGGGCAGCCACAGCTTCTCTGGGTAACCTGTGCCAGGGCCTCCCCACCCTCACAGGGAGGAATTTTTTCCATTTTAGGTATCCAATTTAGGTATCCAACCTAGATTTCTTTCAGTGTGAACTCTCTACTCCTTGTCCCGTCACCACAATGCAGAAACCCAAGGGTGTTGTGCTGCTGGCCAGCCCTGCAGGCACCTGGAAAACTGCCTGCAGCATCACAGAATTGCCTGTTATTCTGTTGAGATTTCATGGGGTACAAATGTTGAGTTTTTACCTGTTACTAAACCTGCCTGCAAGGTTTCTGTTCCCCGGGGGGGAGCTGTGGTCTGGCTTTACATGCTGGGGTTAGAACAGGCCTTAGCAGCTGGAAAACAACCACATAAATCTCTGTGCTCATCACTGTGGTGCTTGATAAAAGTCCCTGCCAACTTTCCATGTATGATACTGTCATGCTAAATCACCTTGTGTGTGTTGGTGTAGAAAGGAGGGTCATTTTTGCCAAAACCAAATCCCTGTTTTTCCGAGATGACGAGGAATGTGTCAGAAACCAACTGCTCCAGCAGCCCCTGGAGTTTTGTGTTTTAGCTGAGAACTGGATAATCTGAGCCTCTCCAGCTCCAGCACTTGAATGAATGTCTTTTCCCTCTTCCCAGAAAAGCAAATAGTAAAAATGCTCCTTGACAGGTGATGTGCTCCTGCCTGAGCTGAATAGATTCAGGGGCCACACAAATGAAATGGGAAGATCACTGATATTTTTCTCTTCCACCCAGTGGAATGAGCTGTTATTAGGGATAAAAAGAAGTGACATTTATCTCCCTCTCTTCACTTCATTAGGTAGCCCTGTGCTCCCAGGAGGAAAAGAGTGGATGGAGTCCACTTACTGTCTGTGCCTTTTATTGCTTTACAGTATTATCCTTTTAATCCCACAAATATTGGGCCATTGCTGTTTTCTCAGGGAGCTGCAGGTGACCCTGGGGCTGCACAGGGCTCTGAAGGGCAGAGAGGCACCACAGACAAGGTCTTGTTAATGCTCAAAAATATAAATGAGAAGTACATGAGAGATCAGTGAAGACACAATTTCAGTGGGCAAAGTGGGGGGTAAGAGACTGGAGGGTTCATTATCTGTGAGGGGATTTCCTGCTGTGGTTCATTCCAGACTGGAAAAGCCCATGGGAAGTGGAATTGCAGTGCCTGGCTGGGACAGGGGGGCAGGGGTCTCTCACAGCAGAGATCAGATGGCCAGATAGTGGGTGGTCGATTGTACCTGCTTGGAGGAGGGGAGAAAACCAGTGTTTTCCAAAAATGGGGATGGAGGGAGTTTGGGTATTAAAGAGATGGTGAAAGCTGGACTTGGGCTGGAGCTGACTCCACATTTCCTTGGATTCTCCAGGCTTCACTCCCTGCAACAGTACCCTGGACTTGTGGGGTCCTGTTGGGCAGACAGCACGTTTGGGAGCTGAGGTGCCCAGTGCTGTGGGGCTGCATCCCACCCCCTCTGTGGCCAAGTAATTCCTCTGTCACTTCACCTCATGGGACAGTCCCTTGTCCCCTGTAGATGTGATTAATCTGCTTAAAACCAGCCCAGCCCCTGAGGGGAGAGCAGCAGTGACCATGGGTGCACCATCAACTGTGAAATTCTGTCCGTGTACCTAATCTATTTATATAATGCACAGCAGGAGGGGTTTATCCTTCAGACAACAAGAAGCAGCTTTTCCCAAATGTTATGACTGTCATAAACCATCGAGTGTCTGACAAAAAAAAACCCCAAACCAACAACAGAAAACAGAAAGAAAATATTGAACGTATTTTTCTCGCATAAATTAAATATAAATTGTTCCCTGTCATCTCAACAGACTCGATTATTACACCATCTGTATATGAACCACTTGTGAGCTGATTTACTCCTGATTCAATTATTGGCAGTGTTCATCTGCCCTCCTGATGGACAAATTTGGTTTTGCCAATTAATGTTCCTGAATAGCAAAGTATATGGATGTAATAACTCCTTGCAATTGCAACCCTCATGTTTTTATGACACCAAAATAATGAACTGAAAATGTGTGTATGATTGGATTTGCAGCTACAAACAGGAATTAGTTATTATTCTCCCTATGGAGGTCTTGGAGGCAATTTTAATGGCCATGCATTAATAGAAAGGAAAAGGGGATGAAAGACATGAAGCAAAGCTTTTGCCTTTGCTCTGGCTTTATCCTGTTTTATGGTAGGTGGGGATTTTTGAGAATCGTGTAAATGGATATTTTTTTCCTAAATTCTGATGTGAAATAATGAAAGTATTTTCCTAGAACACATCCAGGCCATCAGCATCTTAACTGGGAGATCAGCTGAAGGAGGCTGAGGTGTTATTGCCTTTGTGCTTTATTGCCCTGGGTAATGCAGTGGCTGCAGTGATGTGAGCCCTTCCAAAACTGAACATTCCTACAGAACCACGAGACAATGCTCTCAAAATACCCACATGCTATCTTGGCTGGGAATGAAATAATGTATGAAATTTAAACATGGCAAAACCGTGTCTGAATAGGGAAAACGTGTTTGATTCCATTAGTTTTGGGAATGAAAACGTAGCATCACCAAACCTCTGAGTAAAGAGAAAACAGGTTGGGAGAGAAAAAGGGATGGCTTTTTTTCCTGCAGAAGAGAAAGATGATGCTGCAGTGTCCCAAGAGTTGTGGCAGATGGGTTGCAAATGAGGAATATTGCATTTTTGCAGTATTATCCTCTAATACTGTAATTATCCCAAAAGCACCTGTTTAAGGGCTCCCAGCACAGCAGCCAGAGCTGGTGACCTTGGAGCAAAGTGCCCCCACTCTGGTTGATGGCACGACCTGTTCACCTCAGTGCTGCTCTGCCAGCTGGGCTGTGCTGCCTCTGGTGAGGAGAGCAAGTTCCAGGCAATTAAATTCATCTGTATTTCCACTATTCCTTTTTTTTCCCTGCTCACCCATTACTCGAGCAAGGCAGTTATAGTGTGTTATATTCTGTGTGCACGGCACTGACTGCCTTTGGTGAGGAGGCTGGAAGTGCTGCCCTCAACCAAATGGTTAAAAAAAGCAAATAAGTTAAATTCCAGGGAGTTCAGAGTGTGTCTGTCAAGGCTTGGCAAAACAAAAGGCATCTAATACTGTGAGTTACAGGAAAAAGAAGTTTCATTCTTCCCTGCAGCATCTTTCTGCCCGGATAAAAATAGTCTGTCCCTGGTTTGAGCTGCTCAGGTTCTCTTACAGAGGTGTTGCCTGTCAAGAGCTTGATTGTGCAGACACCAAAGGAAGGGTACAATCTGCTTCAGTGGCTGCAAAACTCAGGTTTGCCAGGAATATCCCTGAGGAATGCTGAGTGATGGGGCTGGGGCTGCTGCAGGAAGGCTGGAAAGGGGCTTTTTGCAAAGACATGGAGTGGCAGGACAAGGGGAATGGATTCACACTGCCAGAGGGCAGGGAGAGAGGGGATATTGGGAATAAATCCTTCCCTGGGAGGGTGGGGAGGCCCTGGCAGAGGTTGCCCAGAGAAGCTGTGGCTGCCCCATCCCTGGAAGTGTCCAAGGCCAGGCTGGACAGGGCTTGGAGCAACCTGGACAGTGGAAGGTGTCCCAGCCCATGGCAGGGGGTGGGACTGGAAGAACTTTAAGGTCCTTCCCACCCAAACCATTCTGGGAATCTGTGATTCCATGATCAGCAGCACTTGTGTGCTCAGCTGGGAGTGTATGGTGATTTCTACAGGCTTTAAATAAGGGTTTGATTCTTTCCTGGCTGCACTGGAAGCTTTGCAGGGCAGGTGCAGGTGGTGCAAATGTACTTCAGTTCCCTTTAATGTGTTAGAAATATTCAGTGACCTGGCTGTGGCATCATACAGCTCTGGGCACATTTATTTACTCTATTTATCCATATTTCCCAGCTGCTGGGAAGTCTGGGAAGACTCCAGTAATGAGTCAAACAACAGGTTAAATCAGTATGTCATTTTTATGATTGCAGTGGATTGGAGCTCCTTGCTCTGTTTTTCACCTGTGGACAGGTAATGATGGCAAAGGACTCTTAAAAAAGCAGCTCTTTTAAAATTCTCACTGAATAATCCAGTCCCCCTGTCAGACACAGCTCTCCATCAACCTGCACCTGGCTGTGGCTGATACCCACGACCCGAATAATTCTGTTTTTCTGGAAAAGCTGGTGTTTCTGACATCAGTGACCTTCCTGCTGTGGTGCTGACCCCCGGTGGCTGCTGCCTGGTGTCTCCTGCAGTGCTCTGGGAAAACAGCTCCTGCCTGGATCCTCATTCCCTATCAAGCACCTGTTTTAAAGTAAAAGTAGTTTTGGCCAAAAAAAAAAAAATCTGTTTCTTGACGTGTATTCTGAGACAGAGCAAAAATATTCTTCAAGAAACTTAAAACCTTTTTTTTTCTTCCACCACCCCTCTTTTTTTTCTTCTTTTTCTTTCCTTTTTATGTATATATTCATCTTGGGCAGCAGGTTTCCAGTGGCCCATTGCAGGCCTGAGAGCAGTTTGTTTTTCACCAGCTTCTCTATCAATTTGCTGTGTTTTTAAGATGCTGATCACACCCTGACTTGAAAAACAGTGATCTATCATCCCAAATTCCTGTGGATTTGAGTCAGGCGACTGGGATGGGCAGCCCCAGCTGAGCTGGTTGCTTTAAAAAAAAGGAATAAGTAGGGAAAAGACTTTTTGGACTTGGATTTCTGAATGTCCTCTACAAATAGATGCACTTTCTTAGTTGGAAGCTGAGATTTTCTTGTTCCCCCCCCCCTCAAGAATTAGGGGCTTAGTAAATAATGTGGAAAGTACAGCAAACACATCAAGTTCCAAATAACAACTACCCACATTTATAAGGTGGGATTTATTTCCTGTAAACAGCAAAATGCTGCTTTTGTAGATTAAAAAAAACCAAAAAAACCACAAAAACTTTTATCTTTAAGGCAAACTGTAAATGAACTAGAAGGGTAATTTAACATTCAGAGTTGGTTAAATGGGATTAACTCCTGTGAAGATTTATTTTACATGTTTAGGAACCCCAGAGAAAGCATTTCAGTTGTTAGATTATTTTTTCTATGAAATTCTGCATTTTATTTAAAATTTAATATTCCTTAGAATCAGAGACGGATAAAATTAGTACCAACATTTCCATGGGGGTCTTCCTGCCATTTAAATTCTTAATTTTCACTATGTAAAAAAAAACCCCAAGTCAACATAATCCCCAGCTTGGATGGCAAAAGACACACAAGAAAGTTTAAAATACAAATGAGCTTCTCAAGGATCCAGCTGCCTGGATCTAATTGCATCTAATGCTAATTATGCTATTGATCTCGAGCATTTGACTGTATTCCAGCTATTGCCAGCCATTAATCACATATTTAAGTTTATCCAAAGAAAACCCCAAACTCAGGCTGCAGCTGCTGCTTTTCCTGTGAGTAGAACAGGGGTTTAGTTTGTTTTTTTTTTCTTTCTTTCTCCCTCTTTTCTTCCAGCTTTTCTAACCCAGCTGGTCCCAGTTACCTGGGAATGCCCTGTGCTGTTTGACTGCACTCCAGGAATGTTCTTGTTTTCCCTGTGGAGGGAGGGATTTTGTTATGTTAACTCTCGCTGAGCAGGGTAATGTTCCGCTTGAGGTTTGCTGCCTTCATTCTTCTTGATTGAATTAGGCAATCGTGGCTCAGACTGAGCTTTTTTTCCCCCCCCTCCTCTTTCCCTTGGGGAGGGCATTTAGTAACAAATTTAAAATGATTGATGGGGGAGTGGGGCCGTGATGGTTTCTTTTGAGGAAGGCTGAGTAGACATCGCTGGGTTTTGATACCCCTGTGATCTGCAAGGGGAGTTATTGGTGTCTTGGCCGGGCTGTTTCTCTTTCTTTTTGCTGGGTAAATGTGGGTTTGGCAGCCTCAGCACAGGGTTGGGGAGGATTTCCAGGGCTCCAGTCTTTTCGTCTGTAGGTTTTGCACATCTTCGTGCACTGATACCCTGATGCTGCTCTCGGTTCACTTTGCACCCAAAGCAGCTGATGTCCAGAATTCCCGGGAACGGGCCAGGAGAGGGAGGCAGAGTACACTGCAAAGCTGAGCTCCCTTCCAGCCCGACTCAAACTCGTCTGAGTTTATGGGTGTAAAAACCTTCACGGATGCACCAAACCCCCAGAGCAGGGCGAGCACAGGGCTCCCTCCTCTCCTGTGTCCCCAGTCAGTGCTGGGCTCTTACTGGTGGCAAAGTGCTTCCAGTCTGAGCTGTGCTGCTGCTTCTCCCTCATCTGTGGGACCAAGTGAGGCTGTTCTGGGCTCAGGTCACCCCTGATCCCTCCATCTGATCATCCCTCCACATGGAGCTCTGAGCCCTTTGCTGGTGGCTCCTCACATCCTGAAGCTGGCTGGGACCTGTCTGGCTGCAATCTAATTCCATGAGATGATAACTCTTTCAGATTAGCTAATCTGGACAGATTTAGGCTCATTTCAGGGTGATTGGGCTGATTTAATGTGATTTGATGATTACAAGCAGCAGCGTTTGGTTTATCAAACGGGCCATGTTTGATAGAAATCAAATTTGTCCTGAGGATTTGAGCCCAGGAAATGTTCAGTGGTGAGGATGATGTGCTGGTGATCTCACCTGCAGGGGGAAAAAAAAAGAAACAGAAGTTTCAAAATCAGAGCTTTTGCATCTCTGGCTTTTTCTGTTGTGAGAATTTTCTTAGTTTCATGAGTTGAAGCCTCTCGAAGTGAACACTGAAATCCAAAAAGAAAAATGAGTATTGTCTTAGCAGCAGCTGTTATCTGCCATTTTCCTGTAAAAAAAAGGCATTTCAAGGAAACAAAAAGTATTTGGGGAAACTGTAACTCGTACAAGAGTCACATCAAGGGCCTTTCATGCTTCTGGGGATCAGTCCAAATTCATCTGTGAGTTTTTCTGTCGTTGTCCTCTGTGTAAAAGTTTTGTTTGATGTCCCAGACAACCCTGAAAATTCTTCTGGACTGCATCAATTTGATTTAATTCAGCTTCTTATTAGAGGAGATGAGCTCAAATCAGCCTGGAGCACCCACACTGTGCTTACTGCAGGATTTAGGATGGATGCCAGGACAGTGTGACCAAGGAAATGACAAAAGTCTTTGTGTCATGAGTAAATGCAAGGAAAATGAAATTCCTGCTTGGTGTTGCTTGCAGCTCCCCAAGGGAACACAGAGCCCACCCAGGTCAGAACAACTCACCCCAAAAATAATTCTGGGAATGAAGCTTAGGGCAAGCTGCACAGAATTTCCTGCCAGAGAAGCAGTTTTAGCTAAATAAAATTCCAGTGAACAAGTACTCATAATTCAGTGCTAAATCCTGTTGGAGAATTGCTCTTGGTAACTCTTATATTATTAATTAGTTCAACTAACATGAGGGATTAATAAATATTGCAGTGCTCTTGATGAACAGTGATTTGTTTGTTCCCATTTTAAAAGAGCATACCTGAGGAATGAAGGTTTTTCCCCTCGTTTTTGGTAGGTAAAGAGGCACTGTTTTACTTTGCAGACACCCTTGTGTGTGTGAGAGGAGCCCGTGGTGTCTGCTGGGTCTGGGCCAGGGAGGAGCTGCACTGGACACCTAAAATACAGGACTCTTCCAGCAGGTGTATTCCTTTAAATCCCAGAATGGTTTGGGTTGGAAAGGACCTTAAACCTTGTTGTGTTCCACCCCCTGCCACAGGCAGGGGCACCTTCCACTAGCCCAGGTTGCTCCAAGCCCAGTCCAGCCTGGCCTTGGACACTCCCAGGGATGGGGCAGCCACAGCTTCTCTGGGCACCCTGTGCCAGGGCCAAACCACCCTCTCAGGGAAGAATCTCTTTACAACATCCATCCATCCCTGCCCTCTGGCAGTGGGAATCCATTCCCCTTGTCCTGTCACTCCAGGCCCTTGTCGAACATCCCCCTCCAGCCCTGAGAGCAAAGCAGAGCCGAGCTCAGCTGGTGCTGCTCTGACCTGCTGAGTGTTTCTTTGCACCTCAGACCGGGCTCACCTTCTGCACGAGCAGCCTGAGAATCAACCACGACATTTCTTGTCAGGAAATAAACTCCACGTGCCATTTTCTCCTTGTTGGCACCTTTTTTTTTTATTTTTTTTCCTTCTTTACAAGTGTAAGCCATTACCAGCCTAATGCATCACCCTGGTGATGACTTGAAATGGTGCAGAGTCACCACCCTGATGTCACAGAGCTCAGAGCAGCCAAGCAGGGGCCAGGCAGCTGAAAGGTCAGCGTGACAAGGCACCACCTTCCAGGATCAGAGGTATCAAAGCTGCCAGTGGGGAGGGACCACAGCACCTGTGAACCTGCCCTGGTGCCAGGCTGCAGCAGAAATGAGGCAGGATTGGTGTTTATTGAGAATCCCTCTTGTTACAGAGGTTTGTTGCCTCAAACCCACGATCTCCCCGAGTTCTTGGGTGCTGAGGGGGTTCTTAGGCTGGGGAATGGCTCCTTGAATTTCTTTACTGCATGGAAGGAAGGGTGTCCTCTGTGAGATCCTGCCCTTCAGGGTCTGGTTTTGTGTGTGTGTTTTGAAATATTTCTCAAGTGTCACCTGGGGTTACGTTATTTCCTTTAATAAGCAGAAATAAGCCCATGATGAGGAAGGAGTTGCCAGGGTTGTTGTATTTTGGTGAAGAGTAATGTTTTTGAAGAAGAGTGTTTGCCTTATTTTCTAGGGCTGGTGTGGTTAATAAATGGATGAATAATTAAGTAAACTTATCCATAATTAACTCCACAGCCTGTGGGCATATGACCAAATTGGACAGACCTCTTGTCAAGGCATATATATTGGCCCTTGGAAGAAATCTCAATTCTTTATGGAAGAGCAAATTTCTCTGAGCAAATATTAGCTGTTTCCTTGCTGAATTTCCAATTAATTTAATAAATAGATTTTCTTTTGTTTGTATTTATTTTACAAATATCCTTTATTGTTTTACTGCTGATGTCTCATCCTGCATGGCATGATTTATGTCTTCCTATCAAATGCCTGAAGCTTCACCTTGTTACTGTCTTATTCCATATAGAAAATTGTGTAAAGAGTTGTAAAACTTTTTGATGGAGTTAAAGGTGTAAGTTCATTGTGATTCAGGGGAAATGAAGGGCTACAGAAAATGAGGTATTCTCCTAGCTGTAATTTTTTTTTCAGCCTGGGTATTTTATTTCTTCAGCTTTGCACCCGAATTTTTTCTTTAGCTTTTATCAGCTTATGTTATCATTCTTGTAAAAAACCCTTAAATGGTTGTTGGATGAAGATAAGTGTTGTTGCAGGTGTATTTTGAGATTGAGGTATTGGGTAAGCATCTGGTCCTTGAAGGTCCTGGAAGTGTTTCAACAGCTCTGGTTCCCCTGTGCTGCTGGGGCTGTCCAGGAGCACTGAGCAGCAGGGTCAGTGGAGCATCTCCTCTGTTGTTATGGGAACACCAGCTGTGGGGTGCCAGGGAAGGCAGCAGAGATGGTGTTTGTTGAATGACATGTAAAATCAGGTTGAGCTCTCCTCCTCAGAGAAATTTCCACTGTTGCCTTTGCAGTGCTGCTCTGAATACAAGATGCTTGGAAACAGAGCAGCGTTTGGAGGTGTAACCTGTGCTGGTAACAAATGCACTTCATTTCCATGTGCTATTGCCATGCAACCATCTGAATGCTGTCATTTGGGATGTGCATCTCCATCCTTTCCTGCACTGTTACAATAACTCAGTCACAGCTGCTCGAGATGTGGGAAATTCCTGTTTGCAGCTGCCCCAAAGACTGTGCAGTTCAGTGAATTATCAGGGGCTTCAGGTCCTGAGGTTCAGCACAGGGTCAGTGCTACACCACCCCTATTTCACACTCTACAGGGTGTTTAATACAGACCAACTTGCATTTGGAGTGGCTTCTCCTCTTTGAAGAAGGAATAAAAACCATGAGGTGAAATCTTGAGGGATTTTTAGGGTGAGAACGCGCAGACAAGGCGGCTCCAGCACAGCTGTGCTTTGAGCCATAAATATTCAGGGACCAGGGGGGGAAATCTCCTCACCCATGGGTGGAGAGACTCCAGCCCAGCACATCCTGCTTTACCCAGCTCATCCAGCCCAGCAGATGCTGCCCATCCTTTCCCATGGTCGTGCATCCCAGGCTGGCACTGGAATATACGTGGTCATAAAACTTCCCCACCAGGCGTCGGAGTCTTGTAACTTTTGGAAGCTGTTTCACTATAAACTCATTTTCCTCTGTTTTGGGTGGAGAATATACAAGCTGTGTAGTTTAAAAGTTTATTTAAAAGGCTTTTTCCTGCTTTAAGACGAGGCATTTTGGAGCCCGTTCAAGCATCGAGCTCCGAAGCAGCAGCAAAGCATTTCATTTCATTACTTTGCGCTCCGTGTTTCTCCCTAAAAAAACGTCTAAGGCACACATAACATTAGAGCTGCTTGAATGCCTCACAGTAAAACTGCGGGAACTTGGGCGCTGCATCCCATTGGAAATTCAAATGGGGTTTCTGGGGGGAATGTGAATCCGGCTGGGAGGAGGGAGGAGGGGCTGATGTTCCACGAGTCAGCATTTGTGTAATCGTTTGGGTACATGATGTGCGGCACGGAGGGATCTGAGCGGTGTAAAACCTCATGTTTTAAAGAACAGAGCGGGGAAAACCGAAGATGATGGTTTTTTTTTCTTTCCCGAAAACGGGGAGTTGTCTCCGGTTCCCGTGCTGAGAATTCTGAACTCTCTCTGGTGCTCCTGGAAATGTCTGGCTGTGCCAAAGGCACTCCAGGGGGAGCACCTGGATCTCCCCAGGTGAGGGAGGGGTGATGCTGAACCGGGGGGTTTATGCTGTTGTGTCCCCCCAAGACACACATTTTGCCTTCCAGATTTTTTTGGGGGGAGTTTAATTCACTAGATTATTTCACGTAACTACAAGAAAAATTACTAAAGCACCAGCCCTTCTGTTTTTTCTCTTAAATATTATTATTTCATGGTTGTTATTATTCCGTTTCTCACTCTCTTCTTTCCTCCTTTTACCTACAAGCTGCTGCTCATTAATACCAAATTTAAGCTTGGTAACACCACAGGGTCCTGCTGAATGAAAGAGAAAATCTGACCCCATATTTCAATCATTTTTAAGTATTACAGTAGGAAAAAGAAATGGAAATGTTGCAAGCAAACAAGAAATGCAAATGTGTGTTTTGTCAGCTGATGAACTACAGAGAATTTTGTTATTTTGGATTTTTTTTTTTTTATCTGACCCAAATGTTGATTGTTAATTTAGTTTTTTCTTGCTAGTTCTGTGTATCATCAATAGAAACATATTGGGCTTGATGACAGTCATAGCCTTGTAACAGTCACTGTTTTTAAACAGAGTGAGAATGGTCTGGAATAAAGCTGTGCTTTATTTTCCAATCAAAAATAAACATTCCTCAGTCCAAGCTTCTCATCCTCCTTGAGAAACTTTACAAATGTCCTCATGCCTTGGATTTGGAAGGGAACAAATGAGGCACCAGGTAATAAAATCAGCCATGTAGTGGTTTAGGTAACTCAGTTTGTCCTTTCTTTTGTCAAAGACACAAATGCTCAAAACTCATCAGCAGAAATGCTCTTTATGTCCAGAAAAAACCACTCCATATGATAATGTCATCACAAAAGACTGTCATCATCTATTGATTATCCCCTCCAGATACCCCAGTAATAGAATCATTACATAAAAAAGAAATAAGAATGTTATGACTCCTTGTTGCAAATCTGATTGACTTTTGTTTCTCTGGCAAGGTGCAATATTCTCTTTGGTTTTATTTCCTTCCCTTCCCTAAGAGCACCTCATTTCAGGGGCTGTTTAGCCCCTGAATTGCAGAGGAGCAGGTGTGTGAAGCCTGAAGAACATCTGCGTGGCTGAGGCTGAAAACATGATGGCCATTATGGTGTAACAGGCAATGATGTCTTTGTGCTGACACGTGGGGCACAGACCTGTGTGTGTGTGTGCCTGGGAAAGCATCCCCCTTTCCTGCTCTCCCAGCTGGGAATTGCAGGGCTGTGTGTTGGCTTCTTGGGGTGGGAACCACAAACCAACCTGGGCAAAAGGCACCTCCTTATTCCAGAGTGGGAGAGCTCTGACCAAGGTCTGATCTGAGGAGTTTGCCAACAAAAGCTGCTTTTTTTTTTCCTGTTGTCTGTGGATAAGCGAGTTTGGACTCTCTTTAACTGGTGAGAGGGATAAAACAGGCGGGAAAAAAAAATCTAAACCCTGTCCTTGTTTGAGGAGCTTTGAGTGTTCAGGCCTTTCTTTGTGATTTTAAAGTCAGAACAAAGTATTCCTGGGGTTTTAGCTTGGAAACTTAAGTTTATCTGAAGGCTGGGGAGAATATTCTGGAGAAAAAGAAACTCAGGGGGGACCTTCTTGCTCTCTACAACTCCCTGATAGGAGGTTGTAGCCAGGTGGGATTTGGACTTTTCTCCCAGGTAACAAGAGGAAATGGCCTCAAGTTGTGCCAGAGCAGGTTTAGTTGGATTTTGGGGAACATTTCTTCACTGAGAGGGGTGTCAGACACTACAGTGGGCTGCTCAGGGAGGTGATGGACTCACCATGCCTGAGAACATGTAGATGTGATGCTCAGGGACAGGGTTTAGGGATGGACCTGCCAGTGCTGGGTTAATGGTTGGGCTGGATGACCCTGCAGGTCTTTTCCAACCTAAATGGCTCTGTGTGCAAAAGTGGCCATCCCAGTTCTGGTTCTATTTCCAAATCTGTCTGTACTACTTCTGCTGTAACAGAAGCACACTCCTAGGGGGACTTCTTTCATTTGTCAGATCCTTCTCCAGCCAAGCTAACAGGTTAGCTGCAAAAATCAAAGTATTCCAGGAGATAAAAGAAGGTTTTCTAATATTAATCCTTGAAAGAAAACCCAACATTTTTCTTTCTCTCTTTACCAGGTAAATCTTCAGAGCTGCCTTGTGTGTGTGTGTAGGAGGCATTGATGTGTTTTACCCAATGCTTTGAGATCAGTGGAAATGAAAAGCTGTATAATTACCCTCTGGCCTTTTATCTTTCTGTGGTATCATCTCTAGAGAAGCCAAGGATGGGGTAGAGGAGCCTCTGCACAGCAGATAATCACAGCCATTAGAGGAAACAACTGAAAATCAACTGTGTTTTGCTCAGTAGAACATTGATATTGGAGTCTCTGTTGATCCATTCCTGAAATCAGGCAGAGGAGAAGCAGCTGAGCTCGTGGTAGCACCCACACATCCAAGCAGTTGTTGAATATTCTGGTAAGATCTTAAAAGACTCAGAGGATCAGTGTGTTATGAAGGGGAGGGACACAAAGGATAGGAACATCTGCTTTAAGTGCAAAATACAAGTCAGCCTTAATTACACATTTGCAATCAATGCTGCTGCGTTTTGAACGTGTTGGTAAATAATTAATGAGCAAGAACAGCACAAGGATGATGAGCATTTCCTTTGAAACCTGATTTTAGGTGAGTGCTGGTGCTTTTTAAAGGAGGGGAAGGAAAGGGCCAGCTGGAATTTAGAAGTGAAATAGTGGTTTTATTCAGTGGTTAAATGCACGTGAAGTGTTTCAGCAGCCGAGTGGTCAGGGCTGGTAATTGCGTGGGGAATATTCACTTGTCAATAAGATCTTGACTGAATGTCACATCCACTTAATGGCATTTAAAGGGGAAGGAAATCACCCTCTCTCACCCCTGAGAAAGGTCAGAGCATCAATTTATCTCTGTTTGTCTGAAACCAGTTGAAAGTACAACACAAATTGGCCACTTAAAGGATTTTTTTTTTTTGTTCCGGTTCTGACTCGAACTGGTGTTAAAGCTCGTGTCAGGGAGAAGAACAAGCTGCAGTGGCTCAGGTATGTCAGGGAGCTCCTGGGTCTCTGTGAACCTCCCGTTCTACTTGAGCACTGTTGAAGCCTCCTGTGGCTCAGTGCCCAACACCCACAACGACACACAGAGAACACGGGGTCTGCTAAAGGCTTTAGGAAACCAAATCTCCAGGCAGCCTTCTTTGAAAAGTAATAATAATAATACTAATAGGTGAGCTCAGGTGTGCCAGGACTCCTCATCTTTTTGAAATGGCGTTGGACATGACTCACTGATTAAAAAAAAATAGAATTATAACAGTGTCTGACAGGTTTCTGGGGTTTGGTGCCTTTTTGGCTCTTCCTAATTAATGAAGTCATTTTAAAGGCCTTTGAACCTCAACACAAGGCTGCCTTGAAGCAGCTAAGAATGCAATAACCTCTGTCCACAGGGGTTGGGATGCCAAAATTTGCTGTGGCTGAGACAGGCAGGACCCATGATAGAGACACCAGCAGTGATGTAATGCAGTGCTGAGCTGTTTTTGCAATTCCCCACATCAGCACCTGCATTTCCAAGACTTAGTTCAGCTCTCACTGCAGTGCCCTCCCAGCTTAAATGAAGAAAATGAGTCTTTCATAGCTCTTCTTAAGTTTGTCAATTTTATCTCAATATTTTGAGTCCTGTTGGTGCAGTTGTCACTCGAGTGTTTAAAACCAAACCCACACCATCCTAAGCATTTTTGCCTTGTTTCTGACAAATATGTTGCTATGGGAACTTGATGTTGCTCTGGTTGTTGCACCAGATGCACCAGCTATCTGTCTCTAGGCTGGCTTTTTTTTTTTTTCCTAATAAATTAATTGCATTTAAATTAAACATATTAAGTTATTTCGTGTCAATTAATTTGAATGTTAAGCTGGGTGTTTGCAGAGTTTCTCTCTTCCTACTCACCCCCCAACATTAATTAACTCCTGCAGACACTGTAGTCCATCACACAGAGCTGTGGTCTTTCCCAGCTCTCTGCAGTTACAACACTCTCTGCCTGCATGGGAAGTAATCAGTGTCCAGAATAATTGCTTTTCACAAGCCTGCAGTCAGCCTCCTTGTCAGATATTTAAGCTGTAATGAAACTGTTTCAGTTGCCAGGAAAAAAATATTCCGCTGAAATGTGCTGTAATTGCAGGTGGAAAGCAGAGCTGATAATGGAACTGGTTTTATTTAGCACATCATGTTTTCATTTGTTGGAAGGATTCTCCTCCAGCGCTGGCACTGCTGTGCTCTCCCCTCCCCATTCCTGCTGAGGGAGGGGGGCCTTTGGGATTCTCCCAGTGCCTCTGCTCTGCATTGAGGCAGGAGAGGGTGGGGAAGAGCCCAGGGTGGATGAAGAGCATCCTTGCAGGACTGCTCTGTGCTGCTCTTGTATGTTCAGCCAGCAGTGGGGACTGGGGAAAACACGGAAATTTAAACTGGTTATCCAAGAGTTGTTTCTAAATCGAAACTTTCCGAGACCTCAGCAGCAAATAAATCCACTGCTTAGATCTGCACCAGAGAGCAGCAAGGCTTTCTCCTAAAGTTCAGGATTCTTGGAGCAGAATCCTAAAGTTCAGGATTCTTGGAGCAGAATCCTAAAGTTCAGGATTCTTGGAGCAGAATCCTAAAGTTCAGGATTCTTGGAGCAGAATCCTCGCTGGGGGTGCGTGTGCCCAACACGGCCCCGAGGGCAGACAAAGAGGCCAGGATGGTGAATGTGTGCAGCAGACCTGAACAGTTCATACACAGCTCTGTGATCCCTGGTCAGCAGCTGCAGAGAAACTGGCTGATAAATTGGTAGCCCACAGGGAAATCTTATTTACAAGGAAGGCAACAGAAAACATTAATGTATCTTTATTAGCCTTATTTAGACCATCTGCTGTCTGCATGGTGGGAAGCTGCACAGTCCCTTTAGTCAGACAGCACCAGGAACGTGCTGATCCCAAACCCTCCTCATTTAAATGCTTTTTTAGACCTCTTCAGCTCCTGGAACTTTTTGCTGCAGTGAAAAGTTGGCTGGTAATCAACGAGTGAGGGAGTGTGGAATTCTCTGTGTCTCCATTCAGATGCATTTTCTCTCTTGTTGCTTGTCTTTGATTAGGGTTTTGATAGGTTTTTGGGGTTGAGTTGCCACTGGAATCACTGTAACCCAAAATTTAATAGCGAATTTTCTGCTTTTCGAGCCATTCATTAGGAAGATGACTCACGTTTTTTGGATCAACTATAGTTACTTGTTTTTTAATGCATGAGCACATTTTCCTGCATATGTTTAGATAATTCAAGTGTAGCCCAAGGAAAAGGAATTAAAAAGTCGATTACCATAATTTTGAATTTTATTTCCTATCTGCTTCTTCCTATTCCAAGTGTGTTTCACTTTGCAAGTTGTTTTGCTTGGATCAGCCCAGCTCAATCCCTGCAATTTTTCACTGAGGGCAGCGAACCCCAAATACCTGCTGCTCTGAGTGGCCACAGTTTCATTGCCAAACTTCTCTTCACACCTTTGAAGCACTATTTATTTACTTTTTTTAAAGGAATGGCAGCCCATGCACCATGGTAATTCCTTGCTCTCCTGTTGAGCCTGGATTTTTAACTGAAACATAAGCCTAAGCAAGCAGCCTGTTAATTCCCAACTAACCTTCTTGCTGGCTGATTGCAGCTGGGGAGCCACAGCTTTCCCCTTCTGTTGAAAGGAATAAATGAGGAATGTGTGGAGGAATGTTGGGGGCTTTATTAATGTCAAACACAGAGAAGCTCCTGCTTAGATTGTACTTCTTTGATTACTCAACTGAGTTATTAGATACATGAAGAACAGCCATTTAAATGTAAATCCATTCTCCTCCTGTAATAGATAAATGGGCTTTGCCTTGAATTTGTAAGCAGAATATATCACTTCGATATAGTAACTGGAGCTGAATAAAGCCAGTCAGTAGACCAAGGGAAGGATGTGGATGGCTTTAAAGCAAATGGAACAGAGGAGACCATCAGTTAGTTAATTAACTTCAATTTCTATATTAATGAACTTCCTCTGGTGCTTGTTTAAGCATCCAGATGCTTGCAAATGTTTTTTTCCCCAACAACAGGCTTTTATTGGCATGTCATAGATTATAAATGGGGGGTACCTGTCTTTCACATGGCAGATATAATTTCTGTGTGTGCTCTGTGGCAGCATCGATGTGCAGGTGGTCCAGAACTGCAGGGCAGGGTGCAGGTGTGCTGTCAACCTTGGGGCAGCACGAGTTCAAAATCTGAAAAGGGGAAAAAACCTGATTCAGTGTCTTGCATGTTCCTCATAACTCTTGTAGAAGGCAGGTGGTCAGAGCTGGATGCTCACCAAAGGTGGCTGCTCTGGTGGAGCTCGTCTCCCCAGGCTCCTCCTGAACAAGGGGCACTTGGCTAAATCAGATTTCTGCTCTAAATTCACTGGGTGACTCTGTTGGTTGTTATCAAGAATAGAGGAGTTAACAGAACCTAATCCTGCGAAATCCAAGCTGTCCAAGGTGCCAGAAGTTAACCTTTCCTGCAGGATGTTATCCTT
>NW_021940578.1:2758016-2849192 GCF_001715985.3 Manacus vitellinus | reverse complement strand
CAGAATCACCTCCCTGGCCCTGTTGGCCACCCTGTTCCTGAGCCAGCCCAGGATCCATTGGCCTTCTTGGCCACCTGGGCACACTCTGGCTCCTGTTCAGCTCCCTGTCCATCCCCACTCCCAGCTCCCTTCCTGCCTGGCTGCTCTTCAGCCCCTCTGTCCCAGCCTGGGGGGCTGCTGGGGGTTTTTGTGGCCAAAGTGCAGGACCCGGCCCTTGTTTTCCTCTTGCTGACCCTCCATCTCTCATAACCCCCTGTGTGCTGGTGAGCAAATCCCTGCTTCTCTCTCACATCCAGATTCCATTTTGCAGCTCCTGCATCCTTGGTTTTTCCTTGTAATAGAAATACTCTGAAAGAGGAAATATCTCCTCTATTTTAGACAGCAAAAGAGAGCCATGTTCTCAAAAACAACCACAAAAGTGCAGGCAGGAACCAGGGAAACACATGGCAGAGTTTCACCTTGGTCATCTGTAAGACTTCTATGTTCTTTATCCTGTACTACTGGTTTTGTAGCTGTAAGTGGAGCCACCCCTGTTATCCACCTATTAATGGGTGCTATTAATTGGATACTTAATTCTTTCTAACATCACAGCAATCTGTGAAATGAAACAGATTTAAATTCTAATAGTAATAGCTGAACAAATACATCTGCCAGCCACAGAGCATCTCAACTATTGCTCACTGTAACTGTAATTAAACTGTAATTAAAGCCAGTTAAAGCCATCAGACATCTGGGTGGTAAGAGATTAAGTCCATCCTGGTGCTCTCATTACCTCTGTGAGAGCTGGGGGGGGTGTTAATGGAAAATTCTCCCATCATGGGAGTGTATTGTCAGTAATCAGGGTGCCCAGGTTTGTAGTGATGGCTGCATTAAAAATGCACTGGAAGCAAAAATGTTCTGTGTTAGGGATCAATCTCTTGCTGTTAGTTCAGGGGGAGGGAGTAGTTTCTGGCTGTGCTCTGTGTGAGGAGTTGTGGATGGATTTGAATTAAAAGTTTCAGAATCATCAAATCGTAGAATGGGTTGGGTTGGAAGGGAACCTAAAGATCATCCAGTTCCAACCCCCTGCCATGGACAGGGACACCCCCCACTAGACCAGGTTTCTTCAAGCCCTGTCCAGCTTGGCCTTTTTGCCCTAATACTTTAAAATATTTGTTGTAGTTGTTTGTTTTGGATTTTTATTTAATTTTTTTTTCACACTACCCCAGGACCTGGTTATAAAAACCATGGGCTGGGAGCTAGAGGAGCAGAGCCTTGCTTGGAAATAAATTATAAAGGAGGGTGCCAGTCTTACATATCCCAGAAATATTCTTGCAAAACCTCACAATTGGTTTTGGAAACTGCCCAGTGCTGCTTTTATTACTTATAAATGCCAGGGAAGAATTTAAATTGCTTTTCACAGTGTATCCCTCCAACCTGGGGAAGTTTCTGTTGAAGCCTCTGGAAGAGAGAGCTTTGCTTAATCCTCTTAAAATTGGTGTGAGTGCTCCAGGTTGTTCTGTTGTTCAGGTCCTGGCTGTCCTTGGGTCTGAGGGAGATGGGTGATTTTTGGGGCCAGTTTATTGCATTATTCCTAATCACTGTGGTGTTGGTTATAAAGTGCCTCTGGTTGGGGTTTGCTGTTTTTAAGCTCATTTTTGAGTTGGGATACTAAAGACTTGATCTTGGCTCTGTGAATTGCCTGCCCTTGGACCTCTTTCCTTACATTTCTGTTGCCCTGTTTGATAGAATAAATTAAAAATTTAGAGTGTGGAGATACAGCAGAGAAACAGAGGGGTGGAGGAAGGGATTTTCTTTGCTGAGGCTGTTTTGTGAACAAAACCTTTGGGCAAAACTGTGTGTGGCAGAAAGAAAATGGGACAGTTGACTTGATGAGGATTTATGTCTGTGGGGTTTCTCTGACTTTAAATACTGCCCAGCACAGAATCTGAGTTATTAAAGCTCGATGACTGATGTACCTACACAGACCAGGGAGTGACCCTGAACCTTTGGTAAGCTTTGAAAACCTGAGGTTCATTTATTTAAATTTTCTTTCTCTGTCTCTGAAACTAGAACGGAAAAAAAGGAATTTAGGGCTCACCTGAGAAGGTCAGAGAAGAACAGGAGCCCTCAGAGGTGACAGAGTTGTGAACACAACATTTCCACAAAGAAGACTTAACTTTTGGGCTACATTTTCTGGAAGAAATGTAGCTAGAAATATCTGCTGGAATTAGGGACTGAGCTCTGGATGTTTATCTGACCACTCCACACCTCGAGTTTCAGTAATCACTACTCAATATTTATCTTAAATTGATTATGTGTAAGCTAAATGTTTTCTGAACATGCTCTCTGGCTGCAAGAGATCCTTTGAGCACCCAAGACACAACATTAATGAGCTGGGCATTACCTGCATCATTGCTGGCTTTTTCCAATGAGAAAAAAACTTGGAATAATGATGGGCTTGCTTCCTCAGCTTTTGTAAGCTCTCAGATTTGCCTGAAGTTTTGGATTTTAAGGACATAAGAGAGAATAAACCCTCTACAGCCACGTGTGTTCACCTTGATGCCACGTACCAGAACTCAGAGCATTTACTTCTATTAATTATTAATTATTTCCTCCCTGATATCTCAGGTTGCAGACACCCCACCCACCCCCCTAACCTTTTTTCTTGGCACTTTGGAAGTTGTAGCACAAAATAGTGAAAGAAACAAGTTCATTTCTCCCTTGTTTCCAATTAAGTTTGCAGGGGAAGTTCATGTGCATTGACTTCTCTCTGTGCTAAGAGCAGAATTCTGTTGGGTCAGTGACTGCCAGTTAAGGAGCCCCAAGACACTCTCCCAGGCTAATAATAGTGTGGAAGTAGGAGCAGCCTTAGAGCCTTACTTAAGGATCAGTCTGCCAGGTCAAAAGCTGTTTATTGCCACAAACTGTGGCATTACAGACCTGTCACCTCTCCCTACTCTTTCCCAAACACAGAGATCTTACTCAAACTGATATTAACATTTAATTTTTAATGGTCTAATTAAACTGACCACTGCAAATCTCAGAGGTCAAGTGTGTGGTTTTGGTTTGTATCAGTTAATTCTTTGGGGTTTTTTTGCAGTAGGACTCTGAGAAAATGTTGTCTTTGTGTCAGGATTGCTCTATACCCTTTAGTGCTTTGTGTATTTAAACTTCTGCTCAATACCATAAATACCATCTTGCTTCCCAGAATTTTCCAAGGGATAGAAAGCTTATTCAAGTTTTAAACAGCTACAGTAATAGGGAAACATGTCATTAAGATCCTAATCAAATACATACAATCATTTTATTGTGCAAGCTTGGAGTTTTAATAGAATTAAAAATACAATTGAATTCAAGTCCAAGGTAACATAATCCCCCTCTGTGGTTCTGCTGATTGGAATTTTAAATTCCACGCAAGAATAAATGAATGTAAGTCTCTTTTGTAAAGCACCATGGTGCCAAAATGTGTGATCTGTAATGACATGCTCATCAGATTTGGGTCTGTAATTTGTGCCCTTAATTTATTGGGTGATGAGACTCTTAATATGTACTTCATATGTCTCCAAAGGTTTTATTTGGCCTCCAGCCTGAAAAATATCAATATTGTAAGGATTAAGCAACCAAACAAAAAAATCAAATAGTCTAACAGAGAGACTTAAATCAATACAAAAGAAGTGTTTGGGTTGTGTAGAGTCATTGGACAAGGCAGAGAAATACAGCTCTGGAGGAATCGATGCTGAAGGACAGGCATTTAAACACCTTCCTCAGCTCAGCGTGGGCTCTGGGAGGCTCAAAAATGAGTGGAAGGTCTGTGGTGGTGGGACAGGTGTCAGTGATGGGCTGATTGTCCAACCCACCCCAGCAAACCCCCTGTTTTCTGGTGTTTTGCCCCAAAAGCAGACTGCCTCAGCCAGGGGAGGCTCAGTGGTGTGAGACTGGTCCCACCCCAGCTGAATTTGTGATACCAGGCTGGAATTGTGCAGATATAGAAAAATTCTGAAGGCAACAAAATGTCTTGGGAAGGAGGGGGGTTGAAAGGTCATGGAAAACACAACCTGCATAATTTATCCACGAGATGGGGCAGAAATGGGTTTTGAGTACAGGTCTGTAATTAACAGCTCCATAATTGACTGGTGGAACCATCATCTGTACAATGAACTCCTTTCTGCTCGTGTTGGACAAGCATTTCTTTGATCTAGACAGTGTTTGTAATTTCAAATCTATAGTTTTTAACTGAAAATCCATGTGGCTGAGGAAGATTAAAGTTTCCTCAAGGAGGACACTGCTAACACACACAGTATTTCTGTCTGATTTAAGAGTTTTTAAGGATCTTATACCCCAAAGTGACATGTTGCCTGTCAGGCATGAGACAAATCAAAAGCTGAAGTTCTTTTTTAATTTTTCAGTGGGTCTGTTGTGGATTTTTGTAATTAGCTGATAATCTCTGTGACTCTGAAGCTTTTGGAGGTCTTCTGCTGACACTGAGCTCCCTGGGGCTGCTGCAAAGGTGCATTTTGGGGTTTTTTTCTGTGGACTTAAAGAGCTGATCCCATCAGGGAAATCCCTGAAACTTGTAAATTAAGCAAAGAAGAATGCATAATTATTTCCTATGATACATTCTCATGCACTGCACAGGGAGACTGTTCAGAGATGCAGCTCTGTCTGCTTCATTTTTACATCTTTTACCTCCTTTGCCTTTCAGAGATCCGTCTTATCATGAAAATTTATGGGGGGTGAAAAATTTCTCATCTCCCAACCAAACCAAGTAGCTGGAAAGGGGCAGCCAATTAAGATGCAGGATGCTCTGCTCCAAGTGACAGCCCATAAATCACAGCCCGTGGAATATTGCATTTTAATGCACTGCTGAACCCTCGTGCTGGTGTCTCCACAGCCCCAGCATTGCTCAGGGATGAAGTCACTCCTTGAGGGAAGTCTGGGAGGTCACACTGATGCTATAAAAAGGTGTCAGGCCTTTGGTATGTTGTTTGTAAAAGTAAAAGAAACAAAGTTCTGGGCCTCTGCTTGCTCTCACTCTTTAAAGGAGGTGTTTAGGAACTTAAAGTGGGTTCTTTTCTCCCTTCTTTTTAATAAATGTGATTTATTGGGAGACTGGAGGACGCTGCTAGCAGAAAGGCTGGTGAGAAAAATTACCAGAAAGCATGACTTGGGGTGAAGCTCAGAGCAAACTCACTAAGTTTGGCGAGAAAATATCAGCAGAACAATGGACTTGGGAACTAAAAAAACCCTCTAGTCAAGCAATGCAGTCAAGGAAAACACCCTTCCTTGGTGTTAAAGACACACACACAGAGTCAGATTCACAAGTTTCCCAAAAAAATAAGACAAGAATGTGCAGAGTAGCAATGAAAAAAATCCCTAAATTTCATTTTATTCCTCTTTACTATGATGTTTAGTGCACACACCATGAGATCAGGATACAGGGGAAGGGGCAGTTGGAGCAGTCCATGCTGATTCCTCTGAATTCTGGGGTGATTCCCAGAGGAGTTTCAGCTGAACCCATCCTGAATAGGGGGGATGATCCCCCACAGGAGCTGCTGGGCAGTTCTGGGTGGGGGGACCTGCCCTTGCTTTTTTCTGTCACTCCATCCCTAAATTTTTATGAAGCTGATGGTTTCTTGGAGAAGATGCTCATCTCTGTGAATTCCTGCTCTCCCCCATTCCCTCTGAGCTCTGGTGTCACCTCCATTCCTGGAGTATTCTCCAGGATGTGACAGCTTTGTTTCATTTGTTTCTGAGGGGTCAAGTGCTTACAAGGTGATAAATCAAAGAGAAGGGGAAAAAACCCACCCAACCCCCAAACCCCAACAACCTAGAAAGAAGTGACATTTCTGTGAGTGCCAGCACTTCTTTCCTTCCAGTAAATGAATTCCTTGTGAGTGGCAGGGAGATGGAGGGGACTGTTCCCAATCCAAGGGCCAGAGCATCCTCTGCAGAAAGGGAACCTGGCAGGCTCTGACCTCGGGAGCAACTTCAATCTGCCACAGGCTCAGCCATAAATATCTCCACAGGCACCAAGTGCTGCAGAAATCATTTAAAGGAGAAACACGTGCCTCTGAGCTCCTTTCCTTTGTGCTGGGGACAGCTTATGTGCTTAAACGTGGGGTGATTTACTCCTGTTAACTCCAGAGGGATTGTGAAGATTGGGGAAGTGATCCCAGGCACCAGTGATTGGGTTTGTGGTTCAGGAGAACAGGGGTGGGGGCAGTGTGCAAGCACTGATTTAATATTCCTCTGGATAGATCAGTGACCTCTAAATGTTAGACACAGGGTGATATATTTGGGAGCGAAGCAGGTTTGTCTTAATACCTGTCCAGAGTTCCAAATTCCCCTGGAGCTGGGGATCATCTAACAAACCCCTCCACACCACCCTTTTCCCTGGCTGAATTTTAGCAGAAATCGTGCCCTCATATTTGGAAAGCAGCAGCACATTCTGCCCTGTTACTGCTGAGAGTTTGCTGGTCTTCAGTCTGAAAAGGTCCTCTCGACTTCTTTCCAGATGTAGAATTATATCCTGCCTTCCAGTGTCCCTCCAGAACTGATGCTCAGCTCCACCTGTGCTCATTTATTATGTTAATTCAGAACTGAATTTCTTTCTTTTTTTTTTTCCCCCTTCCAGGCTGGCAGCCCTTTGTTTAACATGAAAATACTCCCAATTTTCTTTAATTTATTATAGCTAAAAATGGATTACTGACAAGGCAATTTTAGGCTATTTGAGCTTGTTTGACCTAGGAGTTAGTTTGACCTGTATTTGCCTGAAGTTATAAAATCCCACACCCTGCAACCCTTCTAAGCATCCTGGAAAATCGTGACCCACTATTTGAGAAATAATATCTGGGTTTACACCAGTTTAACCAGGAGGAGAATATTTCACCTATTTTGTTTTCCCATTTCAATACCACTTGGAAGTCCCACAATTAATTAAAGCCATGTCAGAATTTAGGTATCTACTATGAAAATATCAGAAATTGGTTATACTGAGTATAAAAGGAGCCTGATTTTGGATAAGCCCACTGTAGTGCTTTTTATGAATTCATGACTCCTCCTGCCTTTTTAACTCATTTGAGGCAACTTCAGAAGATGAAGTTGGAAGCAGAAGGAAGCCACGTTCTCAGATTTCCAGCCAAAAGGCTGCCCTTCTTTTTCATCTCATGTTTATTATTTTACCCCATCAAATAAAAAAATATCAGATACCTCTGTTAGAGTAGAAGCAAAGTGTAGGAGGAACCAAAGGAGAAAGGCTGGAGGCTTCCTCAAGAAAGGAAAAATCTTATTGTTTGGTCCTTATCAACAGAAAGCAATTAAAAGGAGCTGGTCAGAGGAGTAATTAATTGCTCTGTCTGAAACTGTGTCATCTCTCCATGTGGTTGGGGAAGGGTGGGATGAAAGGGCTTGTGTCTGGAGCTGCTGCTCTGCTTTATTTCGTGAGGTTGTTGTGACAACATCCTCCTCCCTCTCGTGCTCGGGGCTCTCCCAGACCTTGCTGTCCCTCGGGGAGAGCCACAGTGGGGTTTGGCACATCTGGGCTGTGTGTGGAGCCAGAAGAAGCCCCTCACCCCCCTGGCAGATGCCAAACCCACGGGTCTGAGCTGAGGTGTGTGGGCAGGGTGGTGCTTTTCCTCTTTGTTTCCCTTCCCCAGTGAAGAAGGATTACCTTGGCCAGGGAACTGGGCAGGGAGGGAGTGGATGCTTTTGTAGTTTTCCTTTGCTGAAAAATGGCCAAAATTAAGCTTTGCCAACAGGCAGGGAGATTGCAGTGCAGGAGCAGAGCAGTGTCTCTGTATCACACATCTAGGGATGGCCAGACCCACGTGCATTAAGGGGAGCAGCAGTACTGCAGGTTTTATAAAGGGTTTTGTCATTTTCTTAATTAATAACCTCATTTGAACGTTCTTCCCTTTTTCCTATGATAATTCAGGAAATAACTGGCATAAGGAGCATCTTCATTGCTGTTTTGTTACTCTTACCTTTTGTTTCCCATGTGCTTGGTACCTTAAAGGTGCACAGGACAGGGAATAAACCCCCGGAGCTCATGTGCTAAGTGTTTGTTTTTATTGTAATCAGTAGTGGTGTTACAAATGGTTCCAACCTACCTGAACCCTTTTCCCAAAGGTGTAAAGAGCTGCGTGGTGGTTCCTGGTGCACTCCCCATGTCCTGCTGTGCCCCAGTTGCACTGCCCATTCCATGCTAAGCACACACAGACTTGGTAAAATGGGGATCACTAATCTTTGCTTTTCCTGGTTTTCCTCCAACCACCGTGAGAGGTCAGGGAGAGCTGTGAACTCTTCAAATTATATTCTGAATAGCTTCACTTTTGCCCTTTGTGTTCATTTGCACTAATCAGTCTCTTCCCTGTTATCTCTGGGTGAGTCACTGCAGCTTCCCCACTCCACTTGTGGAGTTTGCTCAGTGTGGTCGATTATGACCCAGTTTGGGTAATTTGTCCTCGTAATGATTCATTTATCACCATCCAGAACCCACTTCAGCAAAACACTTTAAATGTGCTTTCAAATGCTGTACTTACAAAGAATTAAAATAAGCACTGGCTTGAATGGTCTGGAGGTGGAGAAGTTGCACGTGATCACGCTTTCCCTCACTGATAGTGCTGACAAACGCTCCCACCTTGCAGCATTTTGCAAAAAGCAACAATTGGAGATAAATAATTTTGATGAGCAGAATCAAATAAGAGCAGCGTGTCGTTCCTGATCGGGTTTGACGCTGTGCTAACATCCATCTTCCCCAAACTGCTGCACCCACGCCAAGGCTCCCCTGCTGGAGCCTGCCTCTAAATTACAGAACTGTCCAAAACGTACAAAAAGATTTATTTCAGTTCCGAGATCATTGATTTGCAAGAGAACAACGGAGGAAATCGCGGTGTTTGGCGGATACCTTCCAAGCACATTTATGGAATCGATTCTTTCGCAACCAAATGCAGAAGAAATATTAAGTAGAGTTGCTTCAATTTGAATGCTGCTGCACGTGGCCAATAGCTCTGCAGCCAGCACAGCTGGGTTTTATATATATATATATATATATAAAATATATTATATATATATATATATATAACACACACAAATATATAGATATAAAAGCCTTTACCAGCTGACAGTGAAAAATTCTACCTGGGTCCGAGCAATGTTCTTACATCATCACCAAAACTCTCCTCTACCTTTTTATTTAAAACACATGGAAAATTAAATCCTGACTGGATAGGTTGGGGAAAGTTTTAATGTGTGAACGTGTTGAGTCTGAGTGCCACTAAATGCTTTGTTTAATTTGCATTTGTGAGAAAATATTCCCATTAAAGCAGCAGCAGAGCATGAGCAGTGGTGCCGTGTAGAGTTCCAGGACAGGACTTTTACACCTTGTTAGCACTGCAGTAAGGGAAAAACACTTTAAAAGGCATTAAGGGGGGGAAAAAAAGTCATTAAAAACATATTTGTCAGCTTCCAGAGATGTTAATGAAGAGGAACATAATGATATTAACAGCTTGAGATCGTCTTCTTTTCCAGGGAAAACTTAAACCTCACACACTTCCTTCATCTTGGTGGGGAAATACTAATGAAGCCTCTTCCCAGGACAGGGAGTGATTTGGGGTTTTAAGGTGTGGCAAAAAAAAAAAGCCTTAGGTGTGCAGTTCTCCTTTAGATTTATTTATACTTAAATTATAATTATCTATTTTTAAAATATAAATAAGAGCCATTAGAAAGAGTGACATGAGGAGGCTGCGGAAAAAGCTGAATAATGGAGGTCTTACACCTAAATGTGGAGATCTTATACCTGAAATGTTACTTTTGGTGGTGGTGGTGGCAGTGCTGTGCATGTCACATGAAGAGGCAAACCCATGAGAAGGTGTGTGATACTCTCACAGCAAATGTTTAAGGCAGAGGAGCAATTTTGGGGGGGAGGGAGGTTGTTTTTGCTTTTCATTAACCTAATCTCATCAGTGTTTAATAGCAAAAACATGATAAACCTCATGTTCTTTTCATTACAGAAGCCTGTATCTTCTTGTTCTTCCCGTGCTATCTGCTGGCTTTATTAAAGAGTTTATCATTTTGACTCCTCATGCAAATCACAGAGGGATTGGAAGGATTTGATTTGAGCTGAAAAATGTATTTAGGTGAATCCAGTGCACTGTAATTGGCACCTAAATATGCTTGGGGCAGATGGTGCCAGAGATTGTGCCAGTAAATTACTTCTTGACCACGGCTACTTCTCTGCTGTGTGTTATTCTGTAGATTTAAATCTAGCCTTTTTTTCTTGTCAGAATACCAGTGGAAGTAGTTTGAAGTGTAATTTTAAGCTGCTTAGTTCTAAAGCTATTAATACAGAGAAATGAATGGAAATCACAACAGATATAAATTTGTAAGGTGTCTTTGCCTCAGTGTAAAAGCAATATCCAAAAGAAGTGTAGCTCAGGCTGAGAACTACAACTGGGACAGTTTTTCCATTTGTATTGGAGGAAGAACAAGGGTTGAGTGCTAAAAATTTATGCAAGCAGACAACCCATAATGAGGTGAGCTTTTAAAGGGAGGGAACTTTCCAGTGCACTGATAGAGCCTACAAATGTACTTACCTTGCCTTTTTCTCACATTAGCTTCATAACCTCTGATGATAACTTAGTGACCATCAGCAAAAGGGCCCTTTTCATCAGAAACATGAAGAATATGTGTATTCTGACCAGGCTGTGGAAATGTGATGTTTAAAATACTGCACAGAGATGCCCCGTGTGGGATTGTGTTCCCTGTATGAGCACAGCATTGCCAGCTCCACACATTCCAACCCTGGGATGATCCAAGCAGTGTCTCCCCCTTCCCTGAGAGTGTCTCAAAGTTGTCTTTGCAACGTGGTTAAAACACACACTTTGATTCTCAGGGGGGTGTTTTCAGGCTGAGCTCAGCTGCAAGTTAAGACTCAGCTTTCCAAAACCAAAGCAGAGATGTTTAAGCTGTTGCACGTTTCCAAGAGATGGGCTCTGAGAAAATAAAGAGTTGCTTAGGGGTGAGATAAAGTCACAGCTGCTGTCAGCCACAGTCAGAATAGAAACACTGCGAAGGGTGGTTAAAAGGGAAGAGGAGGAGCCTCCTGGTCACCTCATCTGGGCTTGCTGTTGTTTGTCTGCTGTACCACCAGTAAATCAGGAGTAGCACCAACGAAATAAGTTGACTGAGCCCCACAGATATGAAGCACTCAGCAAGGGAAAATCGAACTGCAGTGCTATGTGAATCACTGCTCGCCCTGTGATTCTCTCTCTGTGTTGGTTTTTTTTTTTCTCTGTGTGTGTTTTATGAGCTGTTTTTCAGTTGCCCTCTTGGCCAAGCTGATTCTCTTGCAGAATTGCAGGAGCAGTTGCTCCAGCTGAGGCTGTTGTAGAGACCTGCCACGGCAGCTCTCCATAACCTAATTAGGAGCCAAGCTGCAGGTCCAGCACCCCTGGGATGTCCAGAGAAACCTCCCAAAATGCAGTCCTTTATAGTCTTTGCTTTTCACTGGCTACCTTTGATTTCCCCCTGTATCAGGCTGAACAAAACACGTTTTAACTCCAGCCATCAATAAGCGTCTGAAGGTTTTCGTAGCTCAGGATTTACTGGGGGAGGAATTTGGAGTTAATGGCCCTGTATTCGATGCTGTTGCTAAGAAACCCTGGCTCGGCTCTGTAATGTCCCTTTGCAGTTTGCCGAGTTCCTCCCTGATGGAAACGCTCGTGTTTCAGCCTCTTGGCTTGTCCAGAGCAGGGTGTGCTCCTCTCACAGCTTGCCTGGCTCAGCCCCCGACAAAATGAAGTGGGAAGCCAATTTTCCCTTATTTTCTACCCACCTCAGCCCTTGGTTTCTGAAGTCATGAACCCTTTTTGCACTTGCCTGCAGACAATTATGTGTTTGCTGTCTGGGACTCAGTGGTGCTGTGGCGGTTTGTGGCAGTGAGCAGATTTCTGGTCTGGTGCTGCACGTCTTGGAGCTTGGAGGCAGATCCTGTCACCTGGCAAGAGACAGAGGGACAATTTAAAAGCATAACCCATCTGTTTTACACTGGTAACGTGCAGGTTTCTCGTTGCCATGGCAAACCTGGGATGAAGAGCAGAGAGCAATGTTCAGGCGAGGGAACGATGCCTCGGCAGGGTGGCAGGTTTGGGGTCCTTTTCTTTTTAATGGGCTGCAGAAATCCATAGGGATGAAACCAGGGACTTTCCCGGAGCCACTGACATCTGTTGGTCTGAGATTTGTCTGGGAGAGCCAAGGAACCCTGCACTGAGTCCTTTATAAGCTTGATGAGGCCTCATTTATCCAGTGCCTGCTCTGGGTTTGACACTGGGCAATCAATGTAGTTCCTCTGACTTCCTGGGTGGAAGGAAAATGCTGGAAGCTGGAGATGAAGATGAGGTTTCTAAAGATTACCTTTCTACTAAGAAAGATCTTTCTAAGTAGAAAGTCCCTTAGAAAGACTACTTAGAAACCTTTCTACTTAGAAAGGTCTTTCCTATGCTCACATTTCCCAGTGTTCCTCCTGTCCATGGGTGTCTGGAGCCCAGTGCTTCACTCAGCCATTGCTGACTCAACCCAGGTCAAGTTGACCTTCCCTGAGCCTGAAATCATTGTGAGACATTGAGAAAAGGCAATTCAGAGAGGAGACACCTCATTCTGATATGTTGGCATTGATAAGGATCAAGTCCACCAAAGACCTTGAAGTGACTCTGGTGAGAGCAGATGTGGCCTCTCTGCAGCTGGAGTTATTCAGGAGGTTGTTTCTCATTTATACACCACAATATTTTGCATTGGTATTGAAATTGAGCAGGTTTGGTGCTGATCTCACCCTGACTTTATAAGAAATAGAGTAACTAAACCTCTTGCACTGTCTGGTCTCAGCTCACCCTCTGCATCTTCTAAGAACACCCTCAATCTGCCACCAAAATTAGTTGATGGAGCTGTATCATTTTCCTCTCTTTGGCCATAATTAACAGGGACACTTTCTGTCAATCAAGTGCCAAAATGAAATGCTTTCCCTTCATCCATCAAGTGCTTGCACTGCAGAGAATGGTTGTTCCCTTGGGCAGCTGCCGGGGAGCAGAGCCATGGGTTGGGTTATTAACAGGCAGAATCAACTTTTAATGTTAATGTTGTTGTTTACACTTGTTCAGGAGCCTTGGGAAGATGAAAGGCTCTCAGAAACTCTCAGTCATTCTCACTGTCACCAAGGGAAAGGCACTTGGAGCTCAAGCTGCTCAGCATCTGAGGAGTGAGACCCGAGGATGTGCTGATCAACCTCGGGGGTTTGTCAGCATGGTCAGGGCAGGGTGATGTGACAGCAGGTCAATGTGTCTCATTTTGAGGCCTCTCCCACCTCTCAAGGGCTGGACACTCAGGATTGCTGCCCTCCTTGACCTGCACCTTCAGGAATATTCAGGCTCCATCCTCAAAACCAACTTAGATGCCAAAATGCCTCCGTTGCACCAGGAGCTGTGGGTGTGTTTGGAAACAAAACAGGTCTCTGAGTCACTTCAGGGGCGTTTGAACATTTTAATCAAAACCTTTTCTATTTACCTAGTGCTGCATGTTATGGAGAAGAGGGAGACATTTTAGGATCTCCTGCTCTCTTGTGTTGTAGTCTCACCTGCCTTGCTGGGGCACTACAGTGATCTCGTGGCTTCAGGCTGAACTCCTTTCTTGGGCTTGGCTCAGGGTCATGCATGTTGGAAAAATCCCAGTTTTTCCAAGTTCTGCCTGCAAAATGCTGCTTCCCCAGTCCCATACTGGGGACAGTAACTCCTCTTGTCCTTTATTAAAGTTTAATTTCACTGCTTTGCCAAACACTCCAGCTGCAAAGGCTGCAGATGAAAGTGAGGAAAGGAGGTTAATGCAATATATGTTATCCCTGTCTACAGGGATATTTGGGTTTTTCACTGCTTTCAAATTGCTGAAATAAATGCCACCAGCAACGTTTACAAATGCAGAGTGAGTAATTTAAATAGAAAATCGGTTGGTCATGAAGTCAAGGTTCAAAGCTGAATCACAAATCCTAGGAAAATCAAATCAAAGAAGACATTGTCTTCTGCAGGGAGAGAAATTTAGAAACAAATTATTTTCCCTCTGGTCACCAAGAAAAATGCAGTTAAGTGTCACATGAGACTTTACTACCTGAAAAAAAAATTGAGGAGGTGCTGCCTCCCTACTGCACATCCCACTGGATGCAAAAAAGCACCTTAACAGGAGCATCTAGAAAACCTAATAAATAAAAAAATAAAGATTCCAACTGAGACAAACATTTGAATACTCTGTAATTAAGATTGAATGCTCTTCTTTTTCTTTTTCTTTTTTTTTTTTTTTGCTGGAAAAGTCGCAATTTTGACAAGTGATTGTGCTCAGGTAGCATGAAAACAACAGAAAAGAAATGGGAAGTGCCCACGGAGTTCTGTTAAAATGCCATCCTGAAAAACGGAGGAGGATGTGCTTAAACATCATCAGGACTTGCTTGTTTTCTAAATGAAACCTTCCAGTTGACTTCCCTTTCAAAACTTGTGTTTTTTTTCTCCAGTGAAATAAAAGGAACCCAGAGGAGTTTGACACATTTCCTGTGTGGGCACTTTCCCAGGTGCCACATCCACGTGTTTTATGAATATTTCCAGGGGTGATGATTCCACTGCTTCCCTGGGCAGCCTGTTCCAGTGCCTGACCCCCCTTTATGTGAAGAAATTTTTCCTATTATCTAATCTAAACCTCCCCTGGCACAACTTCTAAACCTGCTGCTTGGATTACCTGTTCTTACTTAGAGGGAACATTAAGTCTGAAGCTGTAGATACAGACAGAGTTGATCACAGGATAATATTCTTTAGAAAAAAATATATTTTCTTGCATTTTATAGATGTAGTTTACAGAAATAGCAAGTTTAAATACTGGTCTGAAAAATCTGCTTTGTTTTAGAAGGAGTTTATTCAGTTCTGTGCCAACAAAAATAAATGAAGAAGTGTCTTGGATGTGAAGCTTTTGCTCCAAAGATATAATCATGGCAGGGTTATTAAATGCTGAATATAGTCTCATTTTAACTTTATTTTCTAGATAGTTGTTTTTATTCTGCAGAAATAGGGTTGGGGATATTGGTACAAGTCAAAATTGGGCAGGAATGATGAAATTGCATAAATTACAAATAATCCAAAATATCCAGGGCATTGTACATCCATAGGTGTTGAGTTGGATAGTTTAAATTAATAAAAGAGGTCTGGATTTCTCAGTCTTCAGAAGGAATTAACGCTGTTTCTGCACATGGTGGATCAATGGGTCAGGGATGAGAGGGAAATGCAGGAGTACAACAATTATCCCTGAGGAGCTGAGCACGTGGGGGCTCCTGTGGCAGTGTCAGTGCAGATGGAGCATCTGGTGTGGTCCTCAGCATCACCTTTATCTGCTGCAGGAACCAAATCCCCCTCCCAGGCTCCCAGAGACAGCTGGGTTTGTGCAAGTGCTTGATAAAACTTGACCCTCTGATCCTCCATCCTCAGCTGAGCTTTATCAACCTGTGTTTGCACTGCTTGAATTTCAGCTCTTTCTAATGCTCTGCCAATATAGGTTTGGGTGTTTGTTTTTTTTTAAGACAGAATTGCTAAGCCCAGTGTTTTGTTAGTGTCACATCTAAGGCTTTGAGCAGCAGAGGCAGCTCCCAAGGAAATTTAAATACTTGCTTCAACAATACTCTACATCCCTTCTTTTATCCACAGACAAAAAATAAAGGCACATGCAGAGAAAGATTTGCAGGTTGCCAGGTTTTCATGACTTTATTGCAAGTCTCATAATCACTGGCATTTTTGTTATGTGACAAATCTGTTCAGTGTTTTGGCTTTGGTTTGTTTGTTGGTTGGTTGGTTTTGGTTTTATTTTTTTTTTAAGTTTCTACTATTTCCCGTTAAAAGAAGTGTCATCTCTTGGGTGAAACAAAGACCTCAAGAGCTGATGTGAACAAACCTAGCTGGTTGATTTTTGCATCTTGTTTTTTAAGCCTCTTTCAGGGCTTCTGGTGACCCTCTCTCATTATTGCAACCCCAGCAGATTAGCAAGACACTGTTAATTGGTCTCTCAACACTCTCAACAACACATAGAGCTTCAGTCTCTTCCAGATGTTTGGTGGGAATCAAACCAAGCCCAGTTGTCTTGTAACACCTTGAGTTCATTCAAAGCCCAGAAAAGCCTGTGATTTGTGAAATCCCCTTCAGGAAGAGTTTTGTTCCACCTTTGGCACCGAGGAGACAGAACATCCTGTTTGCGCCAGGAGCTGTTTGTCAAACCAGAACAGCTCCTAATTCATAGCTGAGCAGCAGGAAAAAGCCAAACAAGTCCCTCAGCAGTGGTGGCATCTCACCTTTGTGGTTTATAGTGTTTCCATGGGGTGCAAAATGTGTGTTTACAGATGGGAAGCCAAAGTGTTCAGGGTTTAAGTGACCCATCCAAGATCCTGGAGGCAATTTTGGGTGAAGCAGGAACCAGTCCTCCTGTATACCCCATCCAGGACCCTAAATTCAAGCACAGACGGGCATCACTGCTCTGGAGGCAGCTCACAGCAGCTGAGGATGTGCTGGCACACGGAATTCCTCTTGTTCCCTTCCTTTTTTTGTCTAAACAAAGTAGCTATTGTTTGTGGACTATAAGAGTTGCACAATCAGCTAAAGAGGCAACAAATAAATGATTACCCAACAGAAAGGAGAGAGCAGCAGCTGCAGAGCCGGGTGTCACCGGACTGTGACCATCTCTGGAAAGGCTTCCTTGGTTCTTGGCAGGACTCAGTGGGCTTTGTCTTGCAGGAGTTGGATTTGCTGCTTTGGCGCCGTGCCTGCCGTCTTTCTCCAAGTTTGACATTGTTCCTGGCCTGGCAGTTTGCAGCTCTCTAGGGAATTAAGCATCTCAGATATTTCTGTAAACAGCAATAGCCCAGCCATGAAGGTTGGAGTCCAGTTTGCTGCAGGAGTCGTGGGCTCTTTTGGGCTCAAAGCACTGCTGGAAGTAGCAGGACCCCATTGCAGCTCTTTATTCTCTGCTCCAAATCCATGTCCCCATCACAATCATAAACATAACAGAGGAATTTATATTAATTTGGGGTTTTTCTTTTAGGTTAAGTGGGGTTTTAATTTTTTTTTATTTTATTATTTATTAATCTAATACAACTGGGGTGAATAGGCAAGTTTTCAGGGATGGGATCATTTCTTGACAGTCAATGACATTCTTGTCACTCAATGACATTCTTGTAGCTCTAGTGAGATTTTACCCAAAGAGAACAATATTTTTTTTTATTAAATGATCCCTGACAGTATTTTAGTGAAAGTAAACAATGAGCCTTTTGATTTTTAAAATTTTGGCCAAATTGTAGTAAAGTTCATCTCACTACTGTGAGGCATTAGCTGTGATTTAGAGCTGAAGGAACTGAGGCAAAGAAGAAAAGTCCTTTCCAAAGGGCTGATGAAAAAAGGCTCAGAAAGACAAAGCAAAATACAACAGCTCCTCTTTCCTTCTCAGTTCAGGCATATCTTGGATACATAAACTGGAGTTTTTGAGCAACAGGTGGTTTCTCCAAGGAGAATATGGACATCTGTCCTTGTAGATGGGTCTGAAACTCCCATCCTTTTCCTGCTCAAATATGAGCTTTTAAATTGAACAGGAGTGTGGAGAAAAATGAAAGAATTTATTTCTGTGTTGCTGGATTCAAAACATACCCGCGTTTTTAAGGACAGTATAAACTTGACATTTTAATTGAAATGATTTAAAATCCAGCTTCGAAAGAAGCTTCTGCACCATAAAAGAGATGTCAGTGAAAAACTCTGATTATTAAAAGGATCTCCACTTCTCAATGGCATTTACTTATCCAAAAAGGTCAGATTTGTAAAGAAGACCTAATGGCTGAAAAAATGACTGGCTTTACTGCTGAGCATGTTTTCCTCTGGAACTCTGGTGCCATTTATTGGTCTGGTGGCTTCCTTTTGCATTTGGGAAGCTCTGAAGGCAGCTCTTTGCCAGTTATACACAAAGCATTTAGAGCCCAGAGAGGCCAGCTCATTAGTAATTACTGTAATGAGTTCTTCACAGTGTTTCTTGAAAGGTGATTGAGCCCCTAATGCAGACACCACATATTTTTTTTCTTCACTTAATGGTGTGGTAAATTATTCCTGCGAGGGGGCTCATTGAATGCCTCCTTTGAATCGAGTTAAAGACCACGAAGGAAAGAAAAGGCTGTAGGTCTCTTCTTAGCAATAACAGGAGGAAATATTCCTGGAGCAGTTCAGATGGAGACCTTCCCAGTGTTCCTGCAGGGGAGTGGAAAGTTGGGTCGTGTCGACAGCGACTGACACAAACACGTGGATGGGGCAGATGGTTCCAAGGTGGGTTTTCCAGCTGCAAAGTTGCAGGACAGGCTGGGAAAAGGAAAATCAGCTCAGTTTGCTCAGAGCTTCTGCCTCGGGATCCAGATGTCCGTGAGCTTTGCAGATCAGCTGCTCAGCTGGTTGGAAGTGAGAGGAGTTAAACCCCACGAGAGAGGGGAACAGGTTGGATATTAGGAAAAATTTCTTCACTGGGAGAATGGTTCAACATTGGAAAGGGTTCCCCAGGGAAGTTGTGCACTCACCATCCCTGGAAGTGTTCAAAATACGAGTAGAAGTGGTACTTTGTGATGTGGTTCAGTGGACACAGTGATATTTGGTTCAAGTTTGGACTTGATGATCTTGAAGGTCTTTTCCAACCTCAATGATTCTATGATTCTATGAGCCTGGCTTTTACAAAGGGAGATTTCTCTGATTGCTAAGTGAATAAATTAATTTATGTGTCTAAATGCAACTAGCAAATGCTACAGTGGGAAAGGCTTCCTAACCAGAATCATCAATCAGGCAAAAATAAACTGTTGTGTGCATTGCATGTCCTCTTTTTTTGGACTGAGCAAGAGACCCATCACACAACACCAATAATAAAAATAAGACTGTGTTTTATTTATGATTTAGCTCTCAGTATGCTGGAGAGGGACTTTGGACAAGGGCCTGGAGTGACAGGACACGGGGAATTGCTTCCTACTGCCAGAGGGCAGGGATAGATGGGATGTAGGGAAGGAATTCTCCCCTGTGAGGATGGTGAGGCCCTGGCACAGGGTGCCCAGGGAAGCTGTGGCTGCCTCAGCCCTGGAAGTGTCCAAGGCCAGGTTGGACAGGGCTTGGAGCAACCTGGGCTGGTGGAAGGTGTCCCTGCCCATGGCAGGGGGTGGGACTGGATGATCTTTAAGATCTCTTCCAATCCAAACCATTTTATGATTCCATAACGTGGGAGATGCTGAAAGGCCTTTTGGTGTTTCAGGAGCCCCACGTTCCCAAACCCTGTGCCTGTCTCTGGTGGGGCAGTGCAGAGAACACGAGGAGAGCTCGTACAGGGGAGGCCTGAAGTGCTTGGAGTAGTTCATTTTTCCTCACTGCAAAACCAGCCCCAGTAGATGTTATTTGAGAAGCTCCTTGGTCACATGAAGCCATAATGAATTGCACCATTTGCCCACACACATCACTGTCTCTGCAGACCCTCTGAGAGCCTCCTTAGCCAGCCAGGTTCCCTGCCATCCTTTGGGATGGGTTTTCAAAGGGTCTGTGCCCACAGCACAGTTTTTTGACTTTACTCTCTGTGGGAGCAGATGTGGTGAGTGCTGACTGCTCACAGAGAAGTCCCACTTAAATGTCCTCTCTATTTCTATGCAGCAGAGTCAGGAGATGAGCCCAGGAATCCTTGTGCAGCCTCCCTTGATAAAATTATATCATGTCCATCCTCTTTCATTTAGTCACTCCTGCTGGTGAGACTTAATTTTAGACTCTGCTGGCTTTTGTCAGTAGATCTCAGGATATATTATCTATGCTTTATTTTATTTTGTGCTCATCTGGGCAGTATCTGGAGTGTATAAAATGGGGTCTCCTGGAACAACTTTATTGCTTCAGCCCCTTCCTTGAATGAGTTTTTGGCGCGAGTATAATTTTTCCCTCGTCTCCGACGAAAAGCAATTTCCTTTCTCCCCTGCACGTCCTTCAGGCTCTGGTGATTCTGCCCTGCAAAAAAAACAACTTTGTTGACCCATTCTCTCTCCTGGTGGTGGCAAATGCTCCTCACCTGACCACGCCAGCCCAGCACATCATCTCGGAGAGCAGCAGGGAGAGCCGCCGCCTCCCAGAGAGATTATTTGCTCTCCTCTCGAAGGTGATGTCAGAGCACTATCAGAGGGTTGTTATGGTTCCTTCACCCCTTGAAATTGTTCCTTGCAGTGAGGAAATGGTGAAATTGGAATGGGAGATGCTGGGGTGCTGACAGGACTTTGATAGTTGTAATTTTTATTTAGCTGGTTGTCTTGCTTGCAGAGTCAGTGATGTGTTACCAACCTCGAGCCAAGAGGGATGATACAAGGAGGGAAAAGTGTCATCCTCATTTTTTATTTTTTCTGTTTTTTTTTTTTTTTTTTTTTTCAGGGGATCAAGAAGTATCTTTTAATCTCCACTGAACAGACCTGCGTTTATAACTGAGTTCCATCATTTTTTTTTCTTTAAAAAGGAATCTTATCTATTTGTCTGGGTTAGTGAAAGTGCTGCTCGGCAGAAATGTTTGAGCTGTAACGTTGTGAGGGATGGAGGGTTTGCCTCATTATCCTTCTCCCTTAGATTTTTAGAGGGCAAAAGGCAGGAAATTTCTCTTGATCTAAATGAGAATTATAAAATTTCTTCTGCTTTGGAAGCAGTTTTGCAGACTGACACAGGACTTCCAGAAACCAACATCAGGAATGGTTTGGTCTTTCAGCTTTCTTTGTTTTCACTTTGTTGTGTAGGCTGGAGGTTTGGAAATGCTTCTTTTACTTTCATGAGGAAGACTCAGAGGATTTTATTTTCCAATACGGTTTCCATTGTGTTCATGGGAAAAGATTTGTTTTGCTAAACAGAGTATAAACACAGCCCCGTGGCAGATCCCTATAAAAATCAGCTCAAGTCAATACTGATCTGCTTTTCCCACATTCTCACTGGGAAATATTTCTTCTAATTTCCCTGGCATCTCTGTAAACCTAGAGAATGAAAAATGAGAGAAGCATTTGCCCCCCCCTGAGCTTCATGGGCCACATGTTGCTCCAACAGAGCAGAGAGTGAGAGCAACTCCAAAGAGTAAGGGAGGAAATATTGGAGAATGTAGAGCTCTTGTCTCAGATAAGGAGTTTGGAATAACTTAGGATAATGTAATTTAGTTTGTTTTGAATGACTTTAAAATCAGAAAGCCTGGGAGAAAGGCTCCATGTACCAGTCAGTGTAAATCTGGAAGGTGGCCATCAGCTCGAGGAGGAGAACTCTGCTATACATTTGTATTACTGGAAGCAGATGTGGGCTTAGGGCTCCAGCCAAAATTTCAGAGTATAAAAAGAATGATCTGTCCTCAATTCTTTGTTGGTCAGAGAGGGTGGGATGAATCAATACTTGTGCATTAGTGCTGGGAAGGTGGCTTTCAGGGCTGATGTGTCTGACAGAGATGCTGGTTCAGTCCAGGATGATAAGAAAATCAAACCCACTGCTGCCTGCGTGCAGCCAGGTACCTGCTGCTCTCCTGCATGGAAAACCTGCAGCTTCCTGGGGCTCAGGAATGTTGGTTGGTGGGAGGGCATATGATCATACAAAATCATACAAAATGATTTTTTAATGGTTACTTGGAGAAGCTCAGCTGCACATAGTTTCCATCCCCCAAAAATCCATGTCCTCTGCAGAGCATCACCCTGGGACACCCTCAGCTTCACGTGCAGTGACCCATGAGCAGATGTTTGGCTCACAAGCAGGAGGGTGGCCTGGCTTGTGATATACAACACTGTGATGTACAGGAGTCCCACCCATCAGTCAAATTCTTATGCCACTGGCACAGGTTGCCCAGAGAAGCTGTGGCTGCCCCATCCCTGGAATTGTCCAAGGCCTGGTTGGACAGGGCTTGGAGCAACCTGGGCTAGTGAAAGATGTCCCTGACCATGGCAGGGGGTGGAATGGGGGGAGCTTTAAGGTCCCTTCCAGCCCAAACCATTCCAGGATTCATTGTATGATTTATGGTGTGGTTGAAAAGGGACCCATCCATCAGGGTGAGCCTCCAACACCTTTTCTATCAGTGAGGAGGTACATGAACACCCTGCATGTGGGGAATCCCCCCAGTCCCCTCCCAGACCCTCACCAAGACATTGTAAGGCACAGATTTTATTTTATTGTTTTAAATAAAAGATAAACCCTCTCAGTAAGGAGGATTATGCTCTCTCCCTCCTGAATTTTGGAGACATACCTGTGATTTGTTATGGCTCTTTTGTCTGGGAAGATTTGTTCCTCAACAAGCAGTTTCAGGCTAATCTTTACTACTTCAAATTTTGTTCTAAGATCTTCTTTAGACAGAACTAGGTCGAGTAGATTGCAATTGCCTTGTGTTCTTAAAATCACTTTGTCAGAGACTCCTAAATAACACATTGCCTTATTCATAAACAGCCTGAGCAAGCCAGGATTTGCAGGATGTTCAGTGTGTGACAGTGATGTGTTACTCTGAGCCACGAGATTATCAAAGGGTTCCACTGCCTGAGCCACCAGCAGAGAGAAAATATGATCAAGAATTATTTGAGCCTCATTTATTTAATGATCCGACAGTAAAAATGAAACCTCCAAACTTGTGAGGGTTGAAAAGCAAATTGCAGGGAAGGTTTTTTCTCAAATCTGTAGAAATCCAAAGCCCTTCACTGGGCAGAAATAAATTTGGCCATGGGTTCATATATAAATTGCAGCTTCATGAAGTGTATGATGTTGCAGGGGGGTTTCTATGAGCCGTGGATGTGGTGATTTCTGATGTGCATGACTGGGAGCAGAATCTCACATATAGTACCTGGGGTTTGACCATATGAAGGGGAATTTAAAAGATTAACAGTAATTCAAATACTGATAATCGGGAAGGAAGAAAATGAGCAATATTTTAGTTGTTGGTCTTGCTCACTCCTACCCTAGCTAATAAAAAGCCAATTTTTCCAGCTTCTACCTTTCATGTAATCTGAAGTTCTGGGTTCCTGCACATCAGAAGGAGCAGCTCTATGGGCTGAAAGTAGAGAGATTGACTCTTAAAAATAATTTTCTTATTTTTACTCTGGCCATCACCTGTTACTTGAGCTTAGAAACATCACCATAGAATCCTAGAATGGTTTGGGTTGGAAGGGACCTTAAAGACCACCTCATTCCAACACCCCCCTGCCATGAGCAGGGACACTTCCCACTAGCCCAGGGTGCTCAGGGCCTCACCCACTGGTCTTTACGAAGCCTTGGCTGGTCCTGTCAGGAGAGAGGCCAAGGGAGGCAATGGGGACCAAATTCCAGCTACACTTTCTCATCTCAAACTGAGAAAACTATGTCAGCTCCCTCCAGCATGGTCTCACTCCTGTTTTGCTCTCCCTCTCTGTCTCCACAGCCGTTGAGTCGCTGCATTCCTTGAACGACCAGATCTCCCATTTTATTGTCAACAAGTCAAAAACCCTGGATGAGGAGGAAGAAGCCTTTTTGCCCAGCGAGAAGGAATCTCTGAAAAGTGCCATGATGCTGATGAGGCACCTCCTGATGGATGCACAGGTAAGGAATCAGTGAGCTCCCACCTGTTAGGATATGAGGAGGGCACATTGCAGGGCTGCAGGGGAACACGTCATCTTTATGTGTGGTTTCAACAGTGGAGAACATTAGTCCCTGACACTTCTTTAGAACTGATTTTGGCTTCTGAAATCTGCAGCTGTGGGAAGGACATCTCATTGCACAGAGTGTGCAGCTTGTGCTGGGGCTGAGTCTCAGATTCAGGGCTGAAAATGGCTCTTAATTTCAGGAGAAGATACAGCAATGTGCCCATTGATGGGAATACAGCAATAACCCCATTGAGGGAATCCAGCATCAGCACTAGCTGACTGGAAAATCATTTTTCCACTAAGCATCTGTGCTGAATGCCAGTTTTAGAAGTGCCAGACTCATAACTGAGCTGTTGGTTTAGCCAAGCTCTAAAGTGCCAGTTAGAAGCCATGAAATGATGTGCAGATGTTTCTTTGTGCCTTTGCTGCTTCGACATAAAATCCCTCTCCCTGCAGCTTTGCTGCGTTGCAGTGTTTCCTTCAGCCTGCAAAACACACCCTTTGAAACATCCATTATATTTGCCTTTTTATATTCTCTTTTGGTCTTTATTTGCAAAGCCTGGATGGAAAATGGCAGCTTGTATGAGAGGGTTGTTTTAGAAATGGGGTGATCTCCTCTCCCTTCTCTGGCAAGGCCTAAAATCAGGTAAAGGAGGCCTGAGGTTGTCCTGAGCTCTCCAGGACTGGGGATTGCCTGTTTTATTCCCATATTCTCCCATTGGAGCCTGGTGGTTATCTTCTCTCAAAACCTTTGGTCCTAATTTCTTTGGCTAACAGGGATTGTGGTGCATGTGGGAAGTGCCCGGGAATCCCTGCTGTTAGTGAGACGTGGTTTTATGTTCTCATTTTTGGACAGGGAGTCAATCCAGGCTTTGGGGTCTGTGGGATTGCACAGGGAGCAAAGCATGACAGCTGTGCTCAGGATTTCATGTCTGTGATGGTGGTGCTGGTCTCATTTTGGTGCATCTTTAGCCAGTTATGCTCCATTTACCCCAAACTAATGGAGAACACGAAGGGTTAGGTTGTGCATTTGGGTTTGCTCCCACAGTCAGTGCTGCAGGTAGGAACAGAATCATATAATCATGGAATGGAAGGAACCTTAAAGCTCATCTCCTTCCACCCCCTGCCATGGGCAGGGCCACCTTCCACTAGCCCAGGTTGCTCCAATTCTCCTCCAACCTGGCCTTGAACACCTCCAGGGATTTGGAATAGCCAGGCATGAGAGAAGGCAGATGCTTACAGGCATCTGCATGTGGCAGATTAAAATAAATATGGGGCAAAAAGGTACCTGTTGATAATCCCCTCGTGCAGGAGTTCTTTTTTTAGCACCTAAGAATTGCTTTCCTACTTATCAGCTGTCCTGAATGCATATTAATAGGTGCCTGTGATAGCATCTCCTAATCAGTCTCTCTAATAACAATGGGGAAATGTCAAGTGCTCCTGCATCCTGTGATGCTCCTGGAACCCTTCCCAGAAAGGACAGGATGTTTTTTGTTGCCTGGGATTTTCAGGTTGAAAGAATGACAAGGTGGGAAGTGGTAGTGGTGAGTAAAAGGATGGAACTAAACATGTGATAACATCCAGTAAAAAAAAAAACAAACCAAAACCCAATAAAATAAATCCTCTGAGGAATGAAAGAAACATGAGTCTGGCAGGAATATCAACAAGAATATCCCCTCCAATGTGTGCATATAAATCCTTGCTAACCCTGACTGCAGAGTGCCCTATGGCTGTAATCACACAGGAGGAAAAAATATCACCAATGCAATTATTTCCCTTCCCTTCCCTGCTCTCTTTGCTTCCCAGCTAGTGGTTTTATGGGAAGATGGAGCCCTGCAGCTCTGAATGGTATTGATTGTGTGAAGCTCTGTACAAAGATAAGCTGAAATCCAGCGTGGCCCTTTCACTCCCCTCTCTTGGCATGGACCTGATTTTAACTGGTAGATAATTTGAGGGAAAGAACATCCAACGTGAAACTTTGGGTAGAAATCAGTTGGACTGCTAACCCAGCAGGAGTGACTGGTCAGAGGGGACAGTTGATGGGCATTTCTCACTTCCCTGCCATTATTAATCCACTTTGCAGAGGCAGGGGTGGTGTGGGGATGATGCCTCGTGCCTGCTGCCCTTCTGGCATGGAGAGAAATAGGAGACATTTTTAGAACTCTGCCTGGACACACACCAGGAGATGTGGCTGAAGCAAAGGATCCTCCACGGATCTAACTTTGATCTTGAGTCATTTCATTGGCTTGAGATGAATCATGAAACCAATCAACACAGTTTTCCACTTTGGAAAATGCTCTGTGAGGGTTTTCAGCGGAGGCATCGCTGGGACCATGAGCACGTGCCTGTGACAGGGCAGGTCCCTGAACTCAGCAAGGTGTCACTGGGAAAACAAAATGGCAAGGATGCTCACCAGCTTGGAGAAGGGAAACCACAGCACAGAGGCACTGGGGAGCTGGTCTGGGATTTCACAGCTGTACTTTCTGATAGTCAGAATGTGGACTCTGCGCTCCTGAACATCAGCCCAGTCCATTAATTAGATTGTATTTATTTCTCCCTTGGCTTCTTGGAAGAACCTCTTTTCCCCATCTGTTTTGTCAATTTACTCTACTTCTCACTGATTTTCATGCCCTAGTTTTGTGGTAGTGATGTACAAGCAACTGTGGCAGCAGTGACTGTGGGTTTATAGGGGAAATTTGCTGTGCTGGAGGTCACTGGTTGGTAAACACAGCGTAGAGAAACAGCTGTGGAATGGGGGGGAAATCATCTCATCTCCCATATACCATTGTTTGCTATGGAGAATGGGGCATTTCCTTGTGTATTTTACACTCCTCCTGCCCCGAGAGATGACCTGGATGGCAGATGAGGTGGGGGAATGGTGCTGGGGGCCGTGGTGTGGGCTGGCTGAGAGGCTGCTGACCTGTCAGCCCCGTCAGCGGCGTTGAAGGGCACACAGGGATAGGTAATAAGCTGTGTGGAGCCCCTCAGCAATAGGCTGTCAGCTCAAATTCTGCCCAGGGAAGACAGTGATTTAATGAAAGTCATTACAACCTGCAGGATCTCTTGACCCCAATGGTTTCCATCCGTTCCACACCCTGGATAGGATTTCCTCACCACGAAAACACCCGAGCAAAGGGATTGCTGTGGCTGCTGGGCTGGCAGAGCTCTGGAAAAGGAGCATTGCCCTCCCTCCGGGTGAGGGTTGGGGCTCTGCATCCAGATTGCTCATTTCTGGTGTTTGCTTCAGGTTTGCAGCAGGTTCCTGACGTCAGGCACCACCTTCCCCTGAGCAGCACTGAGTCCTCATCTCCACAGCCCACCCCAGGGGGAGTGGGAATGGTGTCCTGTGAACTGAAAAGTGTGCTGAGACAATGCAGGTGCATGAAGGCAGGTGGAAAGGAAAGGTGCATTTATCCACCGTGACGTTTTCCATCCTCCACATGGTGCAGGAGAGAACAAACAATTGCCCTCCTGCCAGACAGCCCCTCACAGGACACAGCGGCCTGTGATACACTGTCACTGCTGTCAATCACTCCTGACAGGCCTATTATGCTCGGGAAGGATGTTTGCTCTGTGCCTGTTGTTTTATAATCCTCAGAGGTGGAATTTTATAGCCTGGCAGTGGGGTTTTTTTTTCCCCTCAGAGGTTTCCCTAAGCAGGATTTATTGCTTCCGAGGCACATGTGACGTGAATCCATCACACCTTCAAACTTTAAAATCGCCCCCCCCCCCCCCCCAGCTTTGCCTAAATTACTTTTGGGTTTGTTTTGCTCGGCTTTCTGTTCCTAATTGCTGCAGTGAGAGACTGGACTGGCGTGGAGCAGAAGATACAAGGGCTGAGTCATGTGCATCAGCTCTAATCCAGCTGTTTGCCCAAGGAATTTGTCTAATGAATAGAAAAGGTGCATCCAGGCACCAGTACCAGCCTTAGACAGAGAATATTCTCTGTCATATGAAGGAACACATGTAATTTGGCTGGATGCTTGCCCTGAAAAGCCAAGCTTTCAGGAAGTTTAGTCCATTTAGTTCCTTCCATTAAGGGTTTAATTGACTTCAAGTGGCTTTGAAGTTCTTGGGGAGAAATCCCATCTCCTCAGTTCCTCTCCCAGCAGTGCTGTGATTAATCACCAGGTGTTGTTACAGGGGGAATGAAGAGACATCGAGACCCTCTTTAGGTTTGGATTGGACTTTTTGAATGCAATCATATCACAAATGATGACTTAAGAACAAGATCAGGTTTTGGGGGCAATTGGCTTAAATTTATTTGGATTTCATTTGCTGTCTAAGCATGAGAACGTGAGGGCATAGAGAAATTCAGTTGTTTCTCTGCTGAGGGGTTCATTTCTTCCATAGGTAAAGACAGAAGATCAACCTGCTGGTACTTCTAACCTAAACTGTCAACAAAACAGATGGTCATTGCCCAAAAATCATAGGGGAAAGAACCCTTTCATTAACATTTAGAGGCATTTTTTCTTTAAATTCTGGTGTTTCAGCTTTTTTTGTGTGTGTGTTCTTGTTTTTTTTTTTTTTTTACTTTACTCTGGACCAAATGGCTCCAGCACTCATTGGCTAGTGGGACAAACTTTTAGCAGGTGCCTACTAAGACAGGTCTGTAGATGTTGCTGGAAGTTGCTACCAGTTTGGGTAGAGGATTTTGTCCTGGTTTACTTAGGAAAATATTTTGAGTATTTGTGCTGTCACCACCATCCTGTAAATAAATCATTTAAGCTGAGAATCTTTCAATTTTTTGGAAATAAGGAAAACCTACTTGGCATGACTTACATTTAGCCATTCAACATCCCACCAGCTGTTGAGCTTGGGGTTTTTTTATATTAACCTCCATTTTCTAACCAGAAAAAAAAACATTTTCTTAAACCCTTTTACATTATAATCTCTTCTGCAGTATTCCCTGTTGTCTTTCTGGGCAGGCTGTTGCTGAGGTGGCCGTGCTAATCACTGCAGAACCAGTAGCAGGGCAGTGCTATTTCCCCAGCTGACCTTTAGAAATAGTTCTTATTCTCTGCAGAGGTCTGTTGTATAAAACCAACCATGTTGCTGCAATACTTTGCTACTTAAACACTTCCCACCATCTGTTGCTCAGACTTTTAGCAGACAGCTTCAGGAGCAAAGCCCCACAACCTTTATTTTCACACGAGTGGGTCATATTAATATCAACAGGAAGAGCAGGGAAGGGAAGCTTTGCTCTGTGTTTCAATAAGCTGAAATTATTTGAGTACTGAAAGCATCCTGGCCACACTGATGTGTTTCAGGGGACGCAGAAATGGATGTGGTGTGAATTTTCTCTTATGGAATGTTATTAAAATGCAGCTGTAAACTGGTGCTCAAGTATCTCAGTGTTCATTTATCTCAGTGTTCATTTATCTCAGTGTTCACATTCCATAAGCTGGTTTGGCTTGGAAAGCAGTTGCAGTTCAAATCAGGATGTGTTTAGAGGAAAGCCCCAAAACCAAACTTGCTGCTCTGCATGTTGTGGGTTTTCACCTCAGTCTTGCCATCTCATTTCCATGAGAAGGAACCTTCTTAGCTGCTTCCAAGCCAGCAGCACATCCTCTAAGGATCCCTCTAGGTCTAGTCTGACAGCACAGGAGACTCTGGCCTGTGTTGAAGGGGGAGAAGACAACAGGCAGAACCTCTCAGGCTTTGTCAAGGACCATTTTATCTAATGGCTCATTAGCATGTGTTAGAGGATCCTGTCCCTAAACAAACCTGACAAACCACTGCCACTCCTCATGGTCTGGGAGAAGAGGAAAAACTGATTTGTGGGCTGCCTCTATTAGTTCAATTTATTTGGAGAGTGATGTGCTGTGTAATGAGAGGAGATCAGAGACACCCCTAAGATAGGTGAGCAGGCTTTACCAGCCCAGCTCTGTGCACCATCAGTCACCCACAAATGGTGGGGTTTGGTAGGAGCTGTGACCCCCCTGGATGGGATAACTTGGGCTGTTTATCACCTGTTGGCTAAATATATTGGAGGGAGGTTGGGACTAGATGATTTGTAAGGTCCTTTCCAAAGCCAACCATTCCATGAGTCTGTGATTGATTCAGACAAGGAGGGTTTCAGCTGGTTTGGTCCTTCATTTTTAGTGTTAAGGGAGAGACTCTCTGAAACCTGTGATGTCACTTAATGAGTATTGAGTTCAGTGACAGAGAAAATTTCCTTACTCTGTACAAATGGAGGGAAAAAAAGGGTCTGTGCAACTTCTGATGCATGAGCAAAGATGCCAAAATCCCTGTATAGTTCAAAGCAATCTGTCTTGAGTGTCTACTGCCAGTGAAGGAAAAGCTAATACAGATTTGAAGGTAATTTTCCCCCTGAGCGTTTGAATTTAATTTATTGCCAGATCTTTAAAACTGCAAAATTTGCCTTGCAACAAACCTGTGCTGCCTGAACATTTTAGGCCAGGTGATCAGGGCTGATCCAGGGGGTGCTTCAGCCTGTCATTGAAACTCCAACCCCTGAGCCCTCCATCCTCCACCCCACGTCCCACACTGCACCAACGGGGCTCCTGCCATCCAGCTGGGGCAGGACAGGTGGCCATGCCTGAGTCAAAACCTGTGAATTATCTGAGCCAGCACTCAAAATAAGGAACTTTGCAAAACGATTGTAAAAAATGGGAGTTTCAGCCTAGGAGAAATATCAGCTCTTTTTTTCCCCTATAGCGATGCAGGATGAACTTAAGAAGCTTTTGTCCCAGAAGAAATCTGTGCTTTTCCCACCCCTCAGGGGGAAAAACCTGAGCTGGAACCGTGCAAAGGATGGACTCTGCTTCTCCCCAGCACTGCAAAAAATATTTATATTGCTAAATAATGGTCCTGAAAACCAAAATTACATTTGCTGTAAGACTGTCACTGGCGGTCATTCACTGGGTACAAGGTGGTTCAGCACAGTGACATTGGGTCAGTTCTGAGCTCATTCTCCCTGTTTCTTATTTTACTCTCCTTTGGAACTGGAAAAAGCTCCAGTTATTTTGAGTTAGGTGACATTGTTGTTGAAAGCTGAGGAATGCTTTCAATATTTGCCACCCTACAAGAGTAGAAAACAAACAAACAAAAAAAACCAAAACAAATCACTTGTACAAGGAGAAGAGCATAACCTCATGTTTAAAGGGTGCAGGAGCGAGGTTCCCAACAGGGTTGCTGTTTGTTTAATTGCTTATAAATTAGTATTGACTTTTATGTTTTCGTTGTGGTGCAGAGAGGAGAGAGGATGGCCAGTGGAGAGGTCAAGTTGTAAGGCAGCAACTCAGAGAGAAATATGTATGTGTGTGTATACAAAAGGGACAAAACCTGATAGACACCTCTCTTTAAGTCAGAGGGGAACCAAGGCTGATTAAAAGAGAAAATTCACAAAGAAGCTGAGATCCCTGCAGATAGTGGATATTGCAAATTGAGCTCATACCCCGGCCATTCCAAAATTCCAGTTTCTCTGATTCCTTCACGAAAAGCCCTTGCTCTTCTGAGCAGGTGGCCCAGGACAGAACGTTTCATTTGCAGGGGCCTGTTGAACACCAAAAAAAAAAAGATGACAATTTTGTCTCACTTAAAACATGATGTATATTCATGAGTGGGGTGTGTGTGTGTAAGAGCACTGCAAGCTTTAATTGGAGTTCAAGAGAGAAAAACAATAAGTATCTTCATAAATGTAGAAGAAGCAATTAGGGGAGACCAGAGTGTATCTGCTATCGCAGCAGTTCATCAGCAATGCAGATTTTTCAGTTAATAAGAGAAGAAAACCCCAATTGTGCAGCCAACAAATGAGACAGAAAATCCCAGTCAGCCTCACTCGGGAGGCACGAGATGTGAAGACTCAGGAAAAACGTGTTTTATTCCCTCAGTGTGTTTTCTCCTGCCTGGAGAGCCTCCTGCTCCATTTCCAGTTAACAAACAAGCTCAAACACCCCAGTGGGCCCCGAAGGGACCTGCTGCTGCACCGAGCCACTGCGAAGCCCAAGAGCTCCATCACAAAGCCAACCCTTCTCCTCAGTGAGCTGCAAACTTTCCCTCCAACCTGTGAGCTCAGGGGTCACCAAACCCGAGCCCAGCAGGAGGTGGGAGCCAGCCAAGCTTTACATTTGTATTTTTGTCTCGGAAAGGCCAATAAATATTTAATGGCTCCGCGAGACAGAGCGAGGGTTTGCGTTCTTCCCCTGGATATCAACAGTTGCTTTAAGCACTTGCTTGATAAAAATTAAGCTGTTTCTCTGGGTTCCTGCCTCGGATGCTGGGCAGGGAGCTAATTTTGTAAGCAAAAGCTGCCGTTGTTTAGGAAAGCAAATTCAAATGGTTTCTGAAAGAGAATGCTGGGCTGCTGTTCCTGCAGAAATATTCCAAACAGCCACGTGAGTTAACCCTGGCAACAGATCTTGTCCAGATGTGGCAATCCTTTATGCTTTAACTCCTTCCAGGCCGTGGGCTAAGACCCTTCCTAGGAAAACATCCGTGTTAAACACATTCCCTTCGATTCCATTGGCACAGGGCTTTGGCAAAACGTAGATTTTCTCTGGACTCAGATTTTTCCCAGCAGGGAGATGGAGTCACCGGTTGCAAGGCCCTGTCACCACTTCAGATCTGCTCTTCCTGGTGGGAAAAAGTGTCTTTAAGCTGTTGTGTAAAGTTGAGGGTGTAATTGAATTCCCATCCTCCCCATTTATCTGTGAGCTGGGAATAATATTTGCCTCCTTCACAGTGATCGTGTGAGGCTCTCCATTCATTAATGTGTAAAAGCTTTGAGATCCTTAGGATGAAAATTGCTTTAAAAGATGCTGTTAATAATAAATATCAAGTAATGCACCTTGGTACCTCTTAGCAATAATTGGTGCTATCATTCCTGCCCAACTCTTCCATGAATTAAAAGGCTTTGAGTGGGACTGGAACCACGAATGGGATTGGGACCAATTAACACATAATCATATGTCAGTTTTTATATCCTTAGCATTCCTGTCATGGGACTCCCGGGAAAATCTCCATGGATTTTAATGGTGCAGTGTCAGAATTCAGCCCCAGACGTGTTTGTGTGATAATTGCTGGATAACCTGCGTTCTTCTGGTAACTTGGTTGCTTAGTGATTAAGCTAAAAGCAAAAGTATGCTGGTCTAATATTAACATAAATGGAATTAGCCACTCTTTCTGGGAGTTAAATGTTACAGGAAAATTCTCATTATAAGAAAACTACGATTTTTTTTCCTCTTGATATATGAATTTAATTAACTATTTTGTTGAAATGCTGATAGTTTTTGACCTGCTCTTTGTACTTAACCTCCACTCCAGCATGTGGAGCCTGGCTTTTATGGAAAATCCAGTAATTTGCTGCTCGGTCACCCAACTCATATTAGATTTCAAGAACACAGCACTCACAGTCCTAAATGTGGAGGCTCTGAATATGTATCCTAAGTAAATAAAGAGCTCACATCAAGAAATTACTTGCTCTTTCAAAGCCATCAACTTTATTTCTATGGAAGAGGAAAGCACCAAACCTTGGAATGACGTGTGGGATGAAGCCAGGAGAAAGGACCATGGGAATCAAAACCATGACAAAGTCGGTGCCCAGTAAAGTGTGAATTTACAGCAAAGTGTTCCCCACTTTTGAGCAACCCTGGCAGCCTCTTCCTCAGCGCCGGGACCGAGCCGTGTGCTGTGAACATTCTTGGTGCCACAGGGGGGAGATGTTGAAGAAGAGCTGGATTGCTCCACTCCGGCTCAACGACTTCCAGGGAAGAGCAGCCCGAGGGGTTTAGGACCCTAATTCCTTTCAGTTATCCCCCTCTCCGTATCAAAAAACCATTTAAATATCCCCCATTAAAGGGATCTGTGCAAACCATCTGGACAATGATCCCTCTGGGCTTGAGGTCACATCCAACATCTTCCAGTTGTCAAAAGGTGCTTTTACAAGCAAAACCAAAGGGTTTAGGAGCCTAATTCCTTTCAGCTTTCCCCACCTCCCATATAAGAAGCATTTAAATATCCCATACAAACGGAATCTGTGCAAACCACCTGAGAAATGATCCCTCTTGTCTTGAGGACACATCCAACATCTTCCAGTTGTCTAAAGGTGCTTTTATAAAGCAAGACCATGAAGCCACCAAGGGAGATAAAATAAGAAGTATTGTATGTCACAGAACATTCTGAGTTGGAAGGGCCCCACGAGGATGATGTAGTGTGAGAGCTGACCTGCTCCATGCTGATGCAGTTCCTTGTTTTAGCATCACTGCAGCTCTTGCCTTCCTGCCTGGTAAGCTGGGTTTGGGAAGGGATGGCTGGCATGTGGAGCAGTTACCAGGATTTCTTGCTGCTGTTTCCTAATATCCAAAAAATAATGATAAGCTCCTACAAGTAGCTTGTGATTTACTCAGGCCCACTGGCCATCTTCCTTGTTTCTTCTTAGAATAATACTTTTCACACTGCAAATTAGTGGTTAATGCTTATTTATGCATGAGAAATCTCCATAGAAATGGCTATAGGGAAAGAGAATGTCTGTACTGTGTGAAAGCCAGAAAAGTAAGATTTTCTTTTTGAATTACCTTTCCAACATCTGATTTTTTTCCCTGCAGTGGTTTAAAAAGACATTTACTCCAGGACTCCGATATATTTGATAATATTCCAGCAGCCAGGTTAACAGGTAGAAGGAAATACTTCTGTAAAGGGGGTGAGTTGTGAAGCTGGGGGAAGTAGCCTGGGGGAAGTCAAGAGATCCTCATTTTTCAGCTTAGAGGAAAGAAAAGAAAGATAAAACTACAAATGCACAGCGCATCCCCCAAAAGCTGGAGTGCTGCCCCCTTTGAAAATGGGCTCCAGCTGACTCCAGGGGAGCTCTGGCTCCTCTTTCAAGCACGACCTTCCCTTCCTGCCCACAGACTGCCAGAGGCTGCGAGAATACAGCAACTTTTTTCCTCTCTGCCTTTTGGCATTGAGGAATTCAAAATCACTGCATGATGTGTGCCCCAATTAATATTCCCTGATTGTTTCCCCTTCCCTTCCAAACGATGTCAGTCTCCATTATTTTTGGCATAATGGTACTGAGAGGAATGTCTGTTTTCCTGAAATACTTTCTCTCTCATTTCTGTGTTCGCAACAATCTCCGCTCGTCTCAGGATTTTTACTTTTCTTTTAATCCACTTGCTTTTGACTTACACTGCAAAAGACCTACAGTAAAATAATGAAATCTGTCTTAATTTGTCACTACTCAGTTTGTAAGTTATTAATAATGAAGGCAGTGTAATTAGGCTGCAGAATGCACAGTGAACACAACACTAAGATGTCCTTAACTAACATCTGTGGCTGATGCTTGTCTTATATTGGCTCAAGCCACTAAGATTTTACATGCAAACAGTTATTTGTGTCTGGCATTGCTTTTTTCAGAGTACAGGGGCTTCCTTTTTCCTGGCTGCCTGTTGAAAGACAGCATGAAATCCATTGCAATGAATGCTCAGATCTATTTGGGTCGTATTTACGGTGCAGATCCCGGTCTCAGCGTTGTTCCTTTGCTGAGAACTTTGTCCTCTTGTGCCCTTTTGTGGTTGAGCTGATGGGGTGCAGTGGACAGCAACTCATCTCTAAAAGGCTTTTCTTCCCTTCTTCCATGGCAAATCCCTGTGATCCTCATGCTCATGCTCAAATACAAGGAGGCCAGGAAGCAACAAGGTGCTTTTCCACTCCTTCATCAGCATAAGCCAGTGTTTGATCCTTTGCCCATGCAGTCCTGGGGAGTGACCTGTGACATGCTGGATCTCTTCAACCAGAGGCATCAAAGGTGTCTGGGTTTTGACTTGTTCCTGAGATGGTGGCAGGAGATCTTACCCTTAATGCACGTGTAAAGCTGCAAGGCCATCCCTGCCACAGAGCCAGCCATGTCTGACAGAGAATCATGGAATCATTTAGGTTGGCAAAAATAGTTAAGATCAACATGTCCCATCCCTCCCTCTTTGACAGCTTCCAGCTGCTGGCAGGGGTCTGAAAAGGGACATTTAGAAGAAGAGGGATGTTTAGATGAGATTTAAGAAAGAATTTCTTCCCTGTGAGAGTGGTGAGGCACTGACACAGGGGCTGGGGTGGGAAGGGACCTTAAAGACCATCATGTTCCAACCTCCCGGCCCTTCCACTGGCCCAGGTTGCTCCAAGCCCCATCCAGCCTGGCCTTGGACACTTCCAGGGATGCAGGGGCAGCCACAGCTTCTCTGGGCAACCTGTGCCAGGGCCTGCCCACCCTCACAGTCAAAAATTTCTTCCTTACATTATCTCTAAACCCACTCTCATTTTAAAGCCATTCCCCCTTGCCTGTCAAACTGGGATGGACTGAGGGTTCTCCTCCCCTGGCAACTTTAAAGCCCTTTTCCCCAGCTTGGCAACCCTACGACTGCTGTTCACAGAGCCCTTCCTGTCAAGCCCAGAGTTACTGCCACCCCAAATCTCCCTGCTGTGCTTACACTGGGTATGTGATCAGTGATGACTCTGCACTAACAAGCAAATAAAGCAGCCCTACAGCTGTATGAATGTATCAGCTCCAGGGAAAACACGGAGAAATGCAACGTCTGCAGAAGGAGGAAGGGGAGTCGAGAGCCCGAGGGATTTTATTGTGGCACTTCTGAGAGTAGAGCCACAGTGGAGAGTGAATAAAGACCTTATAAAAATACTTGGCAGCAACTCCCCTAAATCTTTCAAGGTATGAGTTTCTTATTTGAGTTGATTTACTGAGCTGACAAAGAGGCAATCATCGTTAATCAAAATAACTCACTCCCGCTCTGGGTATGAGAGCCGAAGTTGGATGAAGGTCATGGAAAAGACATGACAAACTAGCCTGGGGTCTTTAGAGTTTATTAGGGAGCCCATCGTAGAGGGGAAACAGATTTTGGCAAATGCTGATGGTTTTTAAAATGGGGTTTTTTTTAAAGGAGCAAGGTTTGAATCTGCGGCAGATTCACAGCTGTGATGTTCTTAACTATTCATGAAGGGATGGTTTCCTGGCGGCTTTTAGTAGCAAGAGGTGCTGTATTGGAAAGCATTTGGTATTCTGCTGGAGGCAGGGAGGGAAGTAAAGATTTGGATAAGATATGCAGGAGTTAGAAGTGATAGGGACCTGTGAGTGCCAAACCACATTTTCTGGGGAAGCTTCAGGAGACCGAGCCCTGACACTTGTGAGAAATGTCTCTCTCGAGCATAATTGAGATTTCTATCTGTGCCTCAGTCCCTTTGTGTTTAGGAAAGTGTCTTTCCTTGTCCTTTGATGCTGCAATGTCTCCTTGCCAGGTTCCTCAGCCAGCTCAGGTCAGGCCAGCCCATGGGCTCACTGAGGAGGACGTTGGTGAACACCTCGTTCAGCAGTTTGCTGATGGCTGAGCCCCAAATAATGCAAAACCCAACAGGCAGAAACCCAAGAATCCTTCAAAATTATGCTAATGACTCTTAACAAGTTCCATGTTTTGCCTTGAAATTCGCTTCTATAGCTAAAATGTTCTCTGTGTTCTGTCTAGAAATGAGGGAGAATATCTAAATTCAACCAAAAGTGATTGCCCGAAGCAGTGAGGACTGACAGTGCCTGCAGGCAACATCAATTAGTGTTTTGGTGCCAGAATTATCAATAGCTCTCTTGCCACTTGCATTTATTATTAAAAAAGTGGGTTAAGAACTGTGTGTTTCACTTGGATAACATAAAGTGTGACCTTAGCAAGATGAAGGGCCACCAAGTACCTTAAAAATTTTGTTTAAAACTAAATGTCTTGTGGTTGGAGATTTATTTTCTATTCCCTGTTCTTCTTGCCCTGTGGACACATCTCATGAGTCCACACCTTTTCATTTAGAAGCTTTCATGGGGTATTTGAAATTTCTAAAGAATATGCTTGTACTTTATGTTTTGTTTGCATCATCAGTAACACAAACGCTCCTGGCAACCACAAACATTCATGGAAAGCCAATGAAAGAGCAACTCCCAAATTGTGAGGACCTCTCCAGTATTATGAAAGCAGTAAGTTATGATATAAAGAGCATACACCTATTTCAGCTCATGAATTAAATTATATTTCCAAGAGATCTCTTGTGGGAGCCTGCTAAAATAATGTATTACGTGCTCAGAGGCAGCGTTCAACTGATACAATGAAAGGGGGATAATTAAAGGCTTTGCAAATCCCAAATGTGCCACCAGCTGCAGGTCAGCTTGGGAAGCAGCTCTGGGACCCACCCCTGTCCCTCCTGCAAGGATGGAAACCCATTACATGACACTTGTGGAGAATAAACCTGGAGGGGGAACAGCTTCTCTGCCCTGGATAAATCTGTAGAAGTAATCCACTGGGAATGATGCAAAAAAAAAAAAAGTGGTAGCAGGTGGCAGCACTTCTTTTCACCCCACAAAATGCATATTTAGAGGCAAAATGGAGAGGAGGAGCCAATTAGTGGGATTACTGAGCTTCAAGAGGCAGGTGTGTGCATTCCAGCCAGGAAGCTGCTGCTTCCAAAGAGAGGAAATGCAGGTGCTTTGTATAAAACAGGGGCTTTGGCCACGAAGTTTTGCTAATTACAGAAGCAGAGGACAAAAAGAGGTAAAGCTCGACAGCAGGTTGTTTCACAGTGAACAAAGGGCCCATAAGGCAGCATTAAAACTGAAGAGCAAAAACGAATTTTCAGAGCTGAGCCGTTCTGCATGTTCATTGTGGGGGCCAAAAAGGGAAGGTGACGTGTCCTACGTGGTCTTTGGTGTGGTGGGGAATAGGGAGATGGGGATAGCTTGGCTTTGGGATGTAAGGAATCAAATGGCATCAGGGGTTTGGCTTGGAGCACAGTAATAGAACTGTGGCCATACATTCCTGCTTAAATATAGGAAAACAAACAGCAGAGAACAAACCTGTGGGTTAGCACGGGAGAAAGGGCTAAAATAGAAATTATTTGGCTTGTCTGGGGGTCTCTCTCACTCCATCTGAGCCGTGTGTGTCTTTTCCTGGCTGCAAAGCAGATGGTCCTTATGGGCAGAGAGCTGGGAGCCCCAGCACGGGGAGGGCACCGTGCCTGGATCCAGTGGGAAGTCCAGATTTCACAGGATTCACCAGCAACCTGTCCTGGAGAGGGAAGGAGAGACCTTCATGGAGCTACATACAATGATCAGGTCGTCTCAGACCCAATTTAGAGTTACTTCAGGATCAATAAAAAAAGCAAAAGTGGGAAGTAACTTTGCTAGGGTGTATTTTTGAGGTGTTTAGACCATATTTCTCTTAGAGAAGTGTCAGTCCTGAACATTTTGGGGGGCTCTCTGCTGCCTGAACCTGCTCCTGGCTGTGTGCTGTGCTCACCCCTCAGCTCTGCTGCTTTCTGGTGCATAAAACAAAATCCCTTGCTTCTGCCAAGGATGCTCTTCAGCAGGAGACCTTTTTCCAGGACAGCAAAGCTCTGGAGAGCTCATTAATTGCTGCAAGTGTATTGATAGGATTGTTTCTTGCCATTTTTAAAGCACAGTCTCATAACTAAAGTAGGATTGGTGGTCAAATGTTGTTGCAGTATAGAAATAGCAGCTTCCTGGAGTGTCTGGATCAATGCTGAAGTCAATAGTTTTGAAATGTTTATAGTATTTCTAAGAGATATGGGATCAAATGGTTGCCATAAGTAGGTATCATTATTTCTGTGGAAATGCTTATTTTAGTAGTATTTACACACAGGCACACAGATGTTAAAAACCCACTTGCTATTCCAGATGGTAAAGGCTGGTGCAGGAAAATGGTGGTGAAGGCAGGTTTTGTGATGAGCTTGGAAGGAAGAGAGCAGGACTTGTGGGGTGAAGGCAAACATCTGAAGCTTTGGGTGACCCTCTAAAATAAGTGGCCTCTTGGGATCATTATCATCATGTAATCACTAAAATTATTAAAGGTGAACAGTGTGGGCACATAAAAACTTGCTGACGGGCTGAGAGACTTGGGGCTGTTGAGCCTGGAGAAGAGAAGGATCCAGGGAGAGCTTAGAGCACCTTGCAGAGCCTAAAGGAGCTCCAAGAGAGCTGGAGAGGGACTTTGGACAAGGGCCTGGAAGGACAGGACAAAGGGAATGGCCTTAAGCTGAAGAAGAGCAAGTTTAGGTGAGATATAGGGAAGAAGTTCTTCCCTGTGAGGGTGGTGAGGGCCTGGCACAGAGGACACGGCTGTGGTGGCCTCCTGGCCAACACAGTGGGATGTGAGTCTGGGAAAAGCAGGATATTCCTACTCCTGTCATCCAGTAGTTTCTTCAGAATTGGAAATAAAGGAGGTTAAAGAGGTTGTTCAGCCTGGAAAAGAGAAGACTCTGGGGAAACCTTAGAGCCCCTTGCAGTGTCTAAAGGGGCTCCAGGAGAACTGGAGAGGGACTTTGGATAAGGGCTGGAGTGACTGGACAAGAGGGAATGGATTCCCACTGCCAGAGGGCAGGGTTAGGTGGGATATTGGGAAGAAATTCTTCCCTGTGAGGGTGGTGAGGCCCTGGCACAGGTTACCCAGTGAAGCTGTGGCTACCCCTGGATCCCTGGAAGTGTCCAAGGCCAGGTTGGCCAGGGCTTGGAGCAATCTGAGATAGCAGAAGGTGTCCCTGCCCATGGCAGGGGGTGGAATAAGATGATATTTAAGATCCCTTCTAACCCAAACTATTCTTCCAGCTCCTCAGCTTTCTGTGCCTGCTGACAGTGTGTGTAACTGGGATTAAACAGCCAAGTCCACGAGGAGAAGAATAGAAGGGTAAAAAGCTGCATTAGAGAGAAATCTGGGTACACCAGGGACAGTAACAGAGGTTTAAACAATGCTTTCTCCATAGGTGTCAGAAAAAAGGGCAGCCAGGAGGCAGCTGGGTTCTGGCACAGGCTGGTTGAGAAGCACTGGTGGTGTTACAGCATTTGACTGCCTCGGGCAAAGGAGGATAACTGTGAATCCTGGGATAGAAACCTCAGCGTTGTGCTCTTTAGAAAAATGAGAGATCTGAGTAATGCCTTTTTAAACAAAACCCCTAAACAAGGGAACAGCTGGAGGTATTTGTGAGAGATCCCAGGCTGGGGACTGGCTGGAAGTATTTTTGTGGGTTTTAGAGGCTCTCGTAAGAAAGCTGGATCTGGGATGGAATAGCCCAGAGAGTTGTGAAAGAGCTGTAATTATCATCTGACAAAGCAATTAAAACCTGAGAGGCAAAGGCAGTCTTGGACAACACTTATGGAAGTGGACAGGGCTCCAAATGTGAGCTTCACAGTGAATCCCAAATATCATGGAGGGGGAAAAGTGCCTGAGGCAGAAACCTGGGTGACATTCAGGGAGAGTTGTACCCCTTGGAGCCACACTCAGCTCCTCAAATACCCAGACAAAAAGGGAATTGCCTCCTGCCTTTGTCTTTCCTGAGGGACTTGGTGATTTTCCCTTCTAGGTTCTCCAGTTCTCCAAAGTGATTTAGCTAAAGACTGAGCTTTTTTATTCTTTTTTTTCCCCCCGATACTCTGGTTTTGTTTGTACTTTGGGGCAGGAGATGAGCAGAAAAGCCATGCCTTGAACACATTCACTGTCTAGGACTGGTGACCTTGAGCATTTAGAGCCATGGAATCATTTAGGTTGGAAAAGTGCTGTAAGATCAGAGTGCAGCAGTTACCCCAGCACTGCAGAGTTCACCACTAAAACATGGCCCCAAATGGCACATCCCCAGGTTTTTTGGGCACTTCCAGGGCTGGTGACTCCAGAGCAAGGCTGGGTGTGTGTGTGTACTCACCCAGGTGTGCTGCTGGGCTATTTGAAAGAACTGGCTTTATATAAATTTAATTGCTATGTGAAGGTGTTTATTTGGTCCTTTCTACCTGAATTTTGCCATTTGCTACTCTTTTAACTAAACCTTGTCAAAGGAAATGGCTCTTTTTCACTCTGGTCTCTCAGATATGGTAAGAGTAACATATATATGTATGTGCCTGGCTAGTTTTACTCTGTAGCTGAGACTCACTAATCAGCTATACTATGAAATTAAAAAAAGACACCACTTTAGGGCTGTCACCACGTCTGACACGGAGCTGTGTGTGAGCACCACGTTTTCTCACGTTTGAGAAAGCTGGCTCAAGAACTCCCAGCTCTGGCAGGAGTGTCCGTGCAGGTTGGATGCACAAATGACTTTAATGGTTTGCACAGAATCTGTTTTGCTGCCTCACACTGTAATGACACCAAGCTGATTATTTTTCTTTGCTTTACCCAGCAAAATGTATCTGATGGGTGTTTGCATAATTAATGCTCTAGAATTGGGCTTTGATCCAGCGCCGTGCCAGGAATCGCTGTGCAGTCCAATCTGCTGCAAAACAGCATTTTCTAGCACATTATTTCTGTTCTAATGCTGTAACATGGAAAGCCCTGCAGTGCCTTGGCTAATGTGGCTTCTTCTGTCTCTGCATCACAGCAGTTGGCTCTTCCCTGACCTGGGAGAGCTACAAATCCCATTAGTTTAAAAGCAACATCCTCCTGAATATGTTCCTGCTTGCAAACTCCAAGATGCATTTGTCTGTTAGATAGATCTGCACAGTCTGGGTGTAATTGGGGTGTTTTAAAACCTGCTGGAGCAGCAAAGCACCCTGAGGTGGGATGTCAGGAGGACTTATCCATGCTTTGCACTGTGGGGTTTGTGATGCAACTTCCCAATTTGATTGGAGGTTACTCAAGTCTCTGCAGGAAAACCCACCCCAGCTGCTGCTGTCCTGATGCTCAGAGGACACATCTGCTGTGGGGCAGACTGGTTTAACTGGGAAAAAACCTTGGAGGTCACTTTATGGCTTCTCTGAATGATCCACAGACTGTTGACTAAAGGGGAAATCCTTTTGTTTTCAAGAGAAGGGAACAGTACTAATGATGACAAGACCCACTTGTTATTGTGGTGGTGATGGAGCAAACAGGGAATGTAGTGGGTGACATTAAATAATCTAACCACAACAGTGAGATGGCACAATCAATAATGTAATCAAACAGATGATTTACCCTAACAAGGAGCATGTCCCCTCCTCCCTGATGGATTCTGCAGCTTGGCTACCTGTGCTTCTCTCCAGTCACACCCCCCTTTGTGCCAAATGGATTGAGAAGGTCTCTTTTCCCCCCTTTCTTCTATTTTATTTTTGATCCCCTTGCACACTCCAACCCCCAAAGCCCTTCCCTCAATATGCTGCTTGACCCAAAGTGTGTTATCTGGTAGGACGGTGTGTCAAATATTCTTTTGACCCTTTTATCCCTGCTTTGGTACCAACTTGCAGAGAGGTTTTTGGACCAGCTGCTTAACCCCTCACCATCTGTTTTCCATCTGCAGATCACAAAGATTGCTGTCCTTGGCCGTGCAGGTTGGGCTGAGTTAGGGTGGTTATTGAGACGGTGCTTTCATGATTGGAAGGGCTGCTCTGATCTCACTTTCGTGGCTTTGAAGCCATAATGGCCAAAGGGAATGGCTTAAATACCTTGGCACGCCTGGCCAAACATCAGTGAGCATCCAGTTGTGCCAAGACCTCTCAAAATATGTGGAAGAGAGTTCTTGGCTGACTGAAAACCTATTGCAGTTTTCTCTTTTTCAGTTCCAAAAATCACTTGCAGGGACGGGGTGGGGGAAGGAAGGTGGGGGAAGCTGTGCTCCACAACTCTTGTTACATTTGGAAAATCTGCTTTTTATCTAGCAGCTGTATTGCTTTGCCTGATAAGCACTGTAGACAGCTTGATTTGACAGGATAAAATGCAGCAAGCAGCAAACTTAATCTGCTTCAGCCGAATGAAAATGCTGTTTTCTCTGCAGATCTGTCTCTGCAGATCCAAGAGGCCACTGCAGGCAGTGAAGTTTGCTCCCAGGGGCTGCCCCTTCTAGTCCCAAAGGCTTCAAGCTGCAGATAGAGTTTGGGTGCACCTCAATATCCCAAATTCCCATGAACTGCAGGTGGTGGAACCTGCTGTTATCACCCTCAGTGGGCAGGATTTTCCCTGAGATTACTTGTGTGAGCGGGCTGTATCAGCAGATCACTCAATTTGAGGATTATTTCCATGTTGAGAGAACTAATGGGTGATAAGGAAAGAGGCTGTGGTGTGAAACGACCATCTAAACAGCATCTCTGAAATCAGGAGAGGGAGAGGATGGGCAGTGGAGTTTTATTACTGGAAATCTAACAGGGTTTGTAAATCCGGGGTAAAAGGAAGAAGAGATTAAGCAAGAAACCCAGAGAGAATTTTGGGGAAAAAAACCCAGCAGAACTCCCCCAAACTCCCTCAAACCCCCAAATCTGTGTTTGTTTGAAGACCATAAAGCAGAGTGAAGGTGGTGGTGGCACTGCCAGGCCGTGCACCTGCCCCTGGGAAGAGCAGAGGGGGAACATTAACATCCAAAGTCCCTAGGGGTGGTCCAGCAACCCTTGGAGAAAGGCACATGAAAGAAAAGGGCACTTCTGGGTAATTTTCTGGGCTAAAAATACGGATAAAATAGAATTAAACATCATTGTCAGTCACCTACAGATCTGGACAAGTGCAGCTGGCAGGTGTGTGATGAGGATGTCTGGCAAGAAAAGGGGAATTCCTACTTTGAGTGGATACTGGTTATAACTGGGGATCATTTTTGAGTGGAAAGCACACCAAAAGCATCAATATCAGTGAATGTTATTCCTCTAGATCTTCATGGCCTTTTTCTTTCTGGTACTAATGGGGTCAGTTAATGCACAGCCTCTGACAGTGGCCTTGGCTCCCATCAAAGGAGGGTTTCTGCTCATGCTTCCAGTGATCTCACCATGTATTTCCCATTTCCTTCTCTTCCATCATTTCATTACCCAAATAACTCCTATTTCTCTCTCCTCTAGAGTAGTTATAGTTTTCCCACTTGGCAAAAGGAAAATAAATGTGATTTAGCACGCCAACAGTTAATTTTTAAAAGCATCATTCAGCAAAGCAACTTGAAATCTAAATCAGACGAACTGAACAAGAATGGGATCTCTTCTGTGGATTTATAGGTGGCAAACTAAAATGTCAGGGGGTCTTGTATTCATCTGTCAGTGTGTAATGCAATTAGACAAGATAATTGGGCAAACTAAGTTTTTATGGAGAGCTGAAAAATGTATTAACTTTCCTTCATTAGCTTTGATAGCAGTGCAGAGTCATTGGGGGTGGGTGTAAAGTGCAAAACCAAGTCTGGATTTGGGATTAAGGCAGGAAATATTCCAATGGGGAATGTGCATCCAATCTGCTTTCTCAGTGTCTCAGGCACATCTTACAGGAGGAACAGTTTGCTACATTTGTGCTGATTGAGGAGGGTTCAATAATTGAAATGGCAGGGGCAGATGTAAATGTGAAGCCAGCAATATATCTCTTAATTTAATCAACACTTGACAAAAATCCCAGGGAAGTAAATAATCTGTTCATTTAGCAGGTTTAACTGGGGTATTTCCAAATCTTTTGTGGCAACAAAGCACCACACTGAAGTGTAAACAGCAAGAATGATTAGAATTAGAAAACCTGAGCTCTGCCTCTATTTTTTAATGTTTTTTTTTTCCTCTAAGAAAGGCTATAAAAGACATGTAGACATCCTAAACAGGGGCACAAGCAGCAGGAAGCAATGGAGACTGGGGCAAGGGTTTGGGGTGCATTCTTCTGCATGTTTAACTGCCCATCCATTTGTACTCCTTGCAGGTGTTTGTGCTCATATCTGCCCTGCTATCATTTTATGTCTGCCCTGCTGTCATTTTAATAGCTGGCATATTTCAGGCATTGAGTCTGAAATAGTCATAAGAAAAAAGCAGAAGTAAAGTCCAGCAGGCAGGTTTAGAATTACCCCTGAATTAAAAAGGGCTTCAATACCTCATGATGAAGTATTAAATGAGGTACTGATGATTTTATTAAACTAAAGTGAGGTGGCACATCTGATTTAGGGGATCCAAGCCTTCTGTTCACCCTGTGTTTGGAGGCCTGTGGTAGCAATCAACTGCCTGTACCCAGAGGAAATTGTTTCTTTATGGTTTAAAGTGTGAAGACTCTTCCAGATAACCACATATTGCATCCAGCAGCACCCTCCTTCAGCACATCCAGCAGTGGGAGAAAGGAGCAAATAGCGACAAAATTAAGGGAGAAATTGCAGAGCAACTGATGCAGGGCCCTAATTCAACAGAGCACTCAAGCACAGGGATAACTTGTAATCTCTGTCAGCTTTGATGAGGGGGCTGTGAACCCAAAAGCTTTTCTACCTTTTTCCCAGATACATCAGCAGCCCTAATGAAATCAGGCTAAAACTTTTGGGTTTGGTGTCTGCAGACCATGGCCTGGGTCTGTGTTGCTGTTGCCTTGCTCTGTGAAAGCTGGGTATTGATGGATATTGATGCCTTCAGTGCAGGCTCTTCTCGAGCCTGATTTGCAGCATCAGGACTAGGGATTGTCTGGGATCCTTTGAACATCCTATTTTTATGTTATAGCTGAAGGTAAGGAGTTATTTCCCTCAGCCACGAGCTCCTAATCAAACAGCAGCATGTAGCATCCTACCAGGTCTGTTACTGCACTTTAGGCACCACATAGAACCAGCCACCAGTGGGGGGAAGGATGATCTGTTTGTAGGAGCCTGAATTCCCTCAAGATTCAGCATTTAAGGCAATTACTGCACTGTTCCTTCATGCTTCATGTGCAGGAAGCTCTTGGATAATTATCAAGTTCAGGGGGAAAAATACACAAATAGAAAATTGTGGATTTTTGAGGTGTGTTAGAGTCCTTCCCAGGAAAAGCCCATGGCTTGGGCAGAGCTTCCAGGGCAAGAGGGGGGCTTGTTAAAGAAGGATTTGCACTCAGGGCATTGGGACACCCCCTGTCACAGTTTGTTTTGGGTGGGCTCGAGCACCACTGTGTTCATCAGTGCTTTCTGATTTCTCCCCGAGGATGCAGGAGTTTTTGGAAGCCAGCACTTTAACAAAGCTCTCCAGCAGGAATGGAATGATGATGTGCAGTGCTGTGAAACCTGGAATTTGAGCGTGCGAGGTTAATAAACACCCGCGAGTTTCCATAACTCACAAATTAAAGGCCCCAATTTTCACAGTCGGGCTGCGAGATCTAATTAAGGCTGGTGGTGCAATTCAGTGTTTGGAGAGTGGCTGCCTGGTCTAATTTATCCATGGGATTTTTGCTACCTTCATTTTTTTTTTTAAAGTAACAAAGGAACATAAAGCAAAACAGAGCCCTTTTCCTGAGGATCAAGTCCCTCTGCAGCTGAAAGCTCCAGTTCCTCGGTGGTTTGCAGTATATTAATCCTTCTCACTGGTTATTTTCTGGGTAATAGAGGAAGCTGCTGGCTTTATTTTCTCTCCTTTGTCTCTTTGAGCAATGGCAAAGACAGCTAATGCCCACGATGGATGGTTTGCTGTTGGAAATATGAATATTATGAAGTATAATTGGTGCATTGCCGTTATCTCGGTGGTGGGTGCCTCTGATGGACCTGCAGGAAATCGTGGTATATCTGGCAGAAGGATTAAACAACTTAAAGTCACTCTTAGTTTCCAAATAAATGAGCAGCACTTTGCAAAGCCCTCATGAGATGAGGCTTTTGGGTGCTCCCACTGGGCTGGGTTACTGGGATATTCCTGTTCCACCATGGGCTTCCCCTGGTGATAGAAAAACAGTGAAAAAAGGGAATTATTTAGGCAAATTCATGTTGGGTGCTTAGAGCAGCTTCCATCCTGGGAAACTGTGTCTTTGCATCTTGGCACCTTTGGGTACCAGCACTCACTAGATTGCAGTGTGTCAAGAAATGGTCTTCATTGGGAAGAAATTCTTCCCTGTGAAGGTGGGGAGGCCCTGGCATGGCTTGCCCAGAGAAGCTGTGGCTGCCCCTGGATCTCTGGAAGTGTCCAAGGCCAGGTTGGATGGGGTTTGGAGCAACCTGGGCTAGTGGAAGGTGTCCCTGCCCATGGAATAAGATGGTCTTTATGGTTCTTTCCAGCCCAAACTATTCTGTGATCTGGGCAAAGTTATGTCCACAGCAAACATTCTTTTAGCTTTCAGGTAACCAAATATCAGCTTTTAAGTGCAAACTGAGGGTTTTGATCCTGGCCTCTACACATGCATTAACTACTTGCTCTTAACTGATGGAGAGCTGGTTCCCCATAGCAGGATTAGGGTTTGGCAGCTCCTTTTCCTGGTATTTAGTGCCCTGCTCAACCCACCCTTGGTCACTGTCCATACAGATCACCCTGCTCTCTGCTGCACTGGAGCAATTGAGCGCCCCTACAAGGGACAAAAAAAGCCCTGTTTTGGCAGAAATGCGGTGTGTCATGTTGTTTTTCATCCACAGAAGCCTGTGAGTGATGAGAAGTGTTCTCTGTGAGCACCTGCTCAGGCAGCATCTGCTCGAGGGGCTCCTCTGCCCACCCAGGGACCGCTGCAGCTCCTCGGGGGGGGCACAGCCCCTCTCCTGCCTCGCTCAGCCAGTTTGGCTCAAAAACCCAATTTCAAGTGTTTTTGCTGCTTTGCTGCTTTTCTCCTCTTGGCTGGGCATATGCTGAGAGAGCCAGGGGATTCATCACACGGGGTTTATCTGATGGGAGACCCTCGGGCCCTGGATTTTACTGAAGGAACCAAATCTCTTGTGTTGGGTTTTCGAGCGCCCACCGCTCCGGATGAAATCAGGGGGGAGCTGCATCCACTTCAAGTTTCAGAGCCCATTTAGCTTTGATTTGCATCTGGTATCTAGGGCAAACTCTGGGAAGTGTCTTGTTTCATCCAGTCTCGCCAGTGTCTGTGATTTTATCAGAAAGTCTCGTGGTATTTGGCGTGGTTCTTTTTCCTTAACATCCCAGCTTTAACCATCAATTGATCACGTCAGAACTGAGTCACTCAGTTAAAAATAAAAGCTTGTGTCCCCTGAAACGTTGAGTAACAGTCAGGAAAACACGGGAGCTGCAAGAGAAAGGGAAGAGAAACTGCGAGAAACCAGAGTTTTTCATTGTGGACATGTTGGAAGGGTTCCTTTGGCCAAAGAAACAGAGGGTTTTGGGAGGTCTGGGTTTGGTAACACTGCAGGAGAGCAAAAGGTGTGGGTGCTCGAGGGGTTCTTCTGGATGTTTTCATCTGATTAGGAAAGACAGGCTGTCCAGCTCTACATGGTTTTATCACAGGTGAATGATAGAAACATTGGGTTTATAAAAGGTAAATGATATTTTATGAAAGCAGGGATGAAGTGGAAGAGTGACTGTGGTCATGGAGTCTGTAGCAAATGTGGGAAGAGCTCTCCTGCTCCAGCCCTACTGGGTGATGCTCCTTCCACAGGTGCTGGGTTTGTGTGGGCTCTGCACCAGTCCCTGGAAAAAAAGCTTTACAGTGGAAAAATACAAAACCTCTGAATGAGCTCAAGCATTTTTCAGTCACGGAGTGGCCCCCCTGGGATGGGACTCACTGGGAAGGCAGACAGGGACAGTGGGGTGGGAGGAGAGAGATGCTCTTCTTGAGCAGCTTTTCCCATTGGAGGGGATAACAGGGCAGAGGGCTCTGAGGGGTTTGGAGCAGGGAGTGGGAACCAGGCTGGGGTGGGCTCAGTGTGGCACCCGAGGCACATCCCATCCCAGTCGGGGGTAGGATGAGCACTGCTCATGTGTCTGCAGAGCTGGAATGTGCTCTCTGGCAGAGGTATCCCCAGGCATCAGAATTCCACGAGGCTCTGGAGGCTGCTGCATCCACAGCTCCCCCAGCGCTGGTTGTGAGAACCAGGTGCCTGCTCAGTGTTCGACCTAAGCTGCCTTTCCCATTCTTTATTTCCTTCCTTTCTCTCTCTGCACACCCGGTGTCACTTCTCACATCCCCTGTGAAGGGATGGAAGGGAAGGGGCAGATCTTTTCCCGTGGCTCTCCCATCCCTGTGCCAGCTCCTCGCACGTTCGTGCCACGAAAAAGAGGAAAATCCCCTTTAAATGCACCACATCAGGAAGGTTTCCCACGTGGACACTGCCCTTTTGTCCACAGCCACGGCTGCTGCTTGGGGCAGACGGTTCTAATTACAGCAGTGTAATTGCAGGGCTGCACTCGGCCATCCCGGAGAGGGACTGGGGCAGGCAGGGCTGATCCTCGGAGAAACGCCAGCTCGGGGCTTCCAGAGCCACAGGGAATGGTTGGGAATATTTCTCTTCCCTCTCTCCCTGCCCCAGCACTCCCCAGGCTCCGCAAATTCTGACTTTCACACACCCAGGGAGGAACAGTCTTTGCTATCTCAGGACTGTGAGCCAGGGAGAGAAATGGGAGGACAAAAGAGCAGCTTGTTTTTGTTGGGGTTTTTTTTGTTTCCCCTCCCCAAACTTCATCATTCTTACATTACTAACTCCTCTCCAATTCCAGCCTGCTTCAGAGTATCTCTTGCCAGCCACGGATGCCCTGTGGGATTAGCCTTTCTTCTCCATTGTCTTTGCCTGCTTTCCTGCAGATAATAGGGAATACAACATCCTGCATCACAACATTTCTTGGAAAAGCACCGTGGGCGGTGGCTGTGCTGCCACAAGGGGACACTGGGATGGCAGGAGGGAAGGTCTCCTGGGGAGAATTTGTGCAATAAAAACCTTGCCGTTGCTGCTGGGGTTGCACTGGTCCCTGGTGTGTGGCTGCTCCTCAGAGTAACATCACAGACACCACAGCAGCTGAAGGGAAGGGGGAATTTTCATTTCCCATTAAAGCAGGTGTAACTGAACCCCCAAAACTGGGGGGACGAGCTGGAGTGCTGGAAGGTTTCCTTCAGGACTCGCTGAGCTCTGCCTTTGAACCTTCAAGCCATTCTGTGATTATTTCTCATGAGACACTCCAATATGTTTGTTTGGGGCTGCCTTTGCCATGGCCTCACCCAGCTGTGCCACAACACTCATTTCACCTGCTGGGCTCCAGGATGACACGGTGACCTGCACATGCTGCTTTGGTTTCCCATTGCCTCGATCCCTGGGCAGCCTTTCCCCCCTCAGCGACACCAGGAATGGGAAGTGACACGTGCCAGGGCTCTGTTTTCCTGCTTTTACAATCATATATTCTACAATCAGTGATTAGCAGTCATTAAAAGCAACAGATTCCTTATTAACCAACACTTTGTGCCAACGCTTGGGGCTTTGGGTGACATTTCCAGCCCTCATTTGGCTCCGAGCCTCTCCAGCAGAAAGCCACCCCTGTGCACTTCCCTGGCATTTGCCACTTGCCCACAGTTTGTGAGGACTCACTTGTGTTTAATTTCTCTGTAACTTAATACAGTTATTTATTTCTTGTCCTTTATTTATTTTCATAGCTAATGGTGCCAGCACAGAAGGAGACTTGTTTCTTTTTTTCCCCCCGAAGTGTTTCATCTGCATTTAATGCCTCTGGTGTGCCTGAGCTCACGCTCTGCCTGGTGGTTTCTCATGGGTTTGTGTGAGGAACAGGTTCCCTGGACAATTTTCTCCAAGGAAAGTGCCTGTCAGGTAGGGAAGTGCAAATCAGAATGGGGCAGAGGCAGGAAAATAGGGAGGTATGAAGGGGTCACAGGAATAATTTGCTTAATAAGCTGTGTCTTCCTACCTACAAGCATTAATGTTACACTTAGTCCCTGAACCATGAAAAGTTATAACTACTTGTTTATTTACCTCATTTCTGGATGTTTTCATTCTCTGCATGACATTCAGATCCCTTTTTCTGAATCCTTCTGCTTTTGGGCACTTAAAGTCACGTGGTAATGGTTCTAATGGATAAATTTGAAAGTAAATTCAGGGTTTCAGGGGCTTATTTTTTTCCCAACAGCATTGATTTTCAGGGCTTTTTTTTTTTATTATTATTATTTGAGATAATATGTTCTCTGGTAAATTGTGGTTTCATTTTTCTAGTGAAATGTTATTAAAATTTGGGGGCCATTTAAGGGGAGAAGGCACTTGCCAAGGTGCATCCCAGCTGTGAGGGCTCAGATAAAGCCCAGGGCTGGATAATCTGGGCAATCCCCATGTACAAATCCTACAGGATTTGGAGGGGTCTGTGCATTCCCATGACAATTTTTCTTTCCAGCAAGGACTTTTTCACGGTTTCCAAGTATCCAAGTATGCAAGGAGAAAGAAAGAAAAGGAGGAGGCAGGAGGATTATGAGAATTTCAGAGAAAGAAAGAGCAGAGAAGGAGGAGGAACATGTGCCCCAAGGCAAAGGAAACAGGTTCTGGGCAGGGAAGAGGATACAGGAATGTTTCAGCACTTCTTTCTTCTTCAAAGTCTTACTTTTCAAAGCCCACCTGACAAGTTCAGCAGTTTCACTCAAAAAAATCCTAAAACTATGAGAGACAAGTGGCAAAACTGGCACTGGGGGTTGAGTCTGTTGGTCAGGCCACATCCTAGGAAATTAAGATTAGGAAAACCCATGTTTTTAAAGGCTGTAATGGGCTGATTAGACGCTACAAAATCACTTCAAAGCTATTCTAATATTTTAATAGAAATATTTTAAATTTTTAAAGTTCATCTGACCACGCCTATGGGTGTATAACCCATGCAAACAGAGGGTGACGTGGAAAAAAGGTGACAAAACAAAGGTGGTTTAATACAATCAGGCAAATTTCTGGTTATAACAAATGGGTGATGCCAAAAGAGTCCCTGGATTTCCTAAGCCTAAAGCTAATGTGAGACACACCAAAACAACCTGTTCACCACCAAACTGGAGGCAGAAAATTAGGCAAAATTTCTAATAGAATATTCCATTTCCCTCCAGCTCAGGCTACACCACCACAATCAAACCACCTGGCTGTTTCAGGGGATAGACAGAACTTTACTAAACGCCTTTTATTGCCAAAATATTTTGAAGCAAAGTTTATCTGTTCTCTTTCTGCTGCTAATTCCTCCTGTAAATATTTTTGTGAGGTGTTTGTTGCCCTTTTAAACTGTGAGCAGCTGTAGTGGTCCTGGAGGCAGCGCTAATGAACAGATGTGTATGGCAGAAGAAAAAAACCTATTCTCTTGCTTTTGTTCACCAAAACTTGTTAATTTGGGGCTGTCTGCATTTCAAGCTGCAATTTTCTTTTCCACCAAAGGTGTAATGGTGGCCTTCAGAAGTTGAGATGGTGGGTTTGCCTCTGCCTTCCCTTTTCTCTTATTTCACTGTCTGTAAAAAGGGAGCTCCTGAATTATTTACTCCACCCCAGTTCCCTACTGGTTCCTGATGTTCTGCAAGAAGTCCATGTAAAATAGGCTGGGAAAAAGTTGGCTGTAATTCAGTGGAAAGTGAGTTGTGGCTGATGCACCCAGAGTTTCCAAAGCCCTGAACAGTTTACCTGAGCATCACTTCTAAAAGGAAACATAACAAGGAAAGAATTGGGTATCCCTGAACTTCTCTCTTCGTGTCTTTGTTTGGCTGTGGCCCAGTTCTGACTTTACCAAATTAACAGAAACGTTTCTGGTGTTCCAGTAGGGGTAGACTCAGGTGTTATTTGATGGTCATGGTCGTTGCTGCTCTCCATGAGATATTTGGATGTTTGCTCAGCAGGCACAATCAGCTACTGGATTCCTTTGTCCTCCCAGAGATGGTTTCCTTTCCCGAAACACTCCCCTGGTTAAAATAAATTACAGAATCATGGAATGATTTGAGTTGGGAGGGACCATAAAGTTCATCCCTGTCATGGGCAGGGACACCTTCCACTAGACCAGGTTGCTCCAAGCCCCGTCCAACCTGGCCTGGAACATTTCCAGGGATGGGGAATCCACAACTTCTCTGGGCAACCACCATCCCCACAGCTGAATATTAAGAATTTCTTCCTAATATCTCATTTAAACCTCCTCTCAGTTTAAAATCCAACACCTTGTTCAGTGTCTCATGCCCCACTGGTTTTTTGATGCTGATTTTTTCCTGCAAGAAGAGAAGGAAAATACTTAGATCAGGTTGGTATTGTTGGGGTGATTTGTCTCTTTAAACCACCATCAAAAGCTGGAAATCTCCTAAAAAGCAGCATACAAGTGGTGTTAATCACCTTAGGTCTTCAGCTATGTTCCTGCTGGGAAACTGAGTTTTTGAGATGTTAACATCTTTGGGTGGAGATCAGAGGGCTCAGTCTGGGAATGGCCTATTGATGGATTCATAACAAGAAATTATGGAAAAGGAAATCAAATAATCTCCCTCACAATCCAGAAAAATCTCCTGCAGATCCCTTTGTACTGGCACTGTGTGGAAATCCTACTGAGCACCACGGATCTGGAGAAGTCAAAACAGGGGAATTGCACTCCTTTGCTTAGATTGTCCTTCATTCAAACATCCAATATTTCATATTCAAATCAAAGATAAACACACTTCTATACTATAACCATAATTACATTTTATATATGTATATAATGTATATACATATATTATATATGTATATAATGTATATGTATATATTATATGTATATAATGTATATATGTATATAAAATGTGTGTGGCATTTTGGGTTGTATTTCCTCAGCCTGAATTATTTCTCTTTATTCTATTTCATCCCTTTATTTCTAGCTCTGTCCTTCTCCAAACTGTTAAATTCCAGCTCCCCTTTGGCACTGGCCTGTTCTCATCTCGTTCAGCCCTGTGTGTCACCTCACCCCCCTGCACAGATCAGGGATCCCTTTTAACCTCTCCTGTAACAGAGTGTTCCAGCAACAGGTTGTTTGGGCAGCTCTGCTCTGCCACGAGGTGAAGGTGAGAGGATTTTAGGGTCATCCAAGACCAGAGTGATATCCCTCCCTGATCTGCAACAAGGAGCTGTTATCACACAGCTTGAAAACCTACAGGCAGTTTATGCACCTACCTCATGCTGCAAACTCATATCTTATTTATTGTCCACCATTTAAATGAAGTCACATTTACTGTGGCTCCAAGGCATCTCTTCCCCCTTGAATCTCTGTTTCCAATTATTTCCCCCCAGATGTCATTAGCTGGTATTTGCCAGGTTGCATCTCATTTTTGTTTTCTGTCTTTTTGCTTAATAACAAAAAACATAAGGGGTCACTTTGAGGCGGTGGAACTAATGGGCAATCATGAATATTATGGAAGCTTGAAAAATTATTAAGGTGATGAAATCTTTCTCGTGCCACACGCTAATGAAAACCCAGCAGGTGGCTGTTTTCCAGATAATCCTATTGCTAGACTGATTGAAATATCACTGTGAGTGCTTTCCCCTAAATATATGTATTCTGAGTGTCTATACATTCAGCTCTCCATGAAATTGGAGTTATTCTGCTTTTCATGAACTCGCATATGAAATAGATTAGATGGCTGCTTGTAAAATCTTCTTAAGCTGCTGTTGCTTGACATTTTGTGCATCTTGATGGAGTGATAATCTGGAGTAGGCAGCAGAACAGACACTCAATGGGCTGAACCTCCTGCCCACAGCTGATGCCTCCCTCCAGAGCAGTGCCTGTATTGCTGGACAGGGACTCGGCAGCCTGCTGGTCTACGAGAAGCTGAGCACAAAGGATTTTTTTAAACAAACCCCAGAAAATGGCCATACTGATGGCCCTATCAAAAATATTTCCCTTTGCCAGGGCAGGGTGGTCATGGGAGCACAGCTGCACTGGGATGGAATAGGGAGGGAATATTTGCTGTGTGAGCCTGAGCTGCCACTCGGTGCAGTTTGCAGCAATCCGGGGTGATTGCTCAGTGTAATTGGGGTGGGGTTGTGGCACTCAGGTGGTTAACAGGTTGTTGCTGCCGTGGGGGTCACCCAGCTGTCACGAGGCTCTTCAAAAGCAGCAAACCTCAGCTCACGGGATCACCGCGGGCTCCTCGTGGGCAGGGAAGGATGAAAGGAAACACGAGGAAAGAGCTTTTCTCTGCATGACCACGTCTCTGGGCTCTGGGTGACTTTTATTCACTCCACGGGCTGAGTAAAGTCCCAGTCTGGGCTCGGCTGGAATAAACATCTGTGGCTGAATAACTGCACTAATGCAGGGAGCACATGATGAAAAGTGAGGATTGTGAGCCTTTTTTTTTTTTTTTGTGAGATTTTTTTTTTATTCAGTACAAGGAAAATTCTCTCCCCAGAATGAATGGCAGCTATTCATGTCGATGAGAGGAGAGAGAAGGAGTCAGGACAATTTTACTAACCTTTAATAAGGCTCTCAATCTATTTATAAATGGCCATCGATGTGTGGCTCCGCTTTCAGCTGAAGGCAGATGGCAATATTTTAGTTCAACTATGTTTTTTTCTTCAATGCACTAAAACCATTATGGACTTTGTTGCTGGTTTTACTTCAGTTGGATGCTGATGCTTAATGTTACTGCAGCTTGGTCCCTCCTCACCCCAGGGATGAATGCAGGGCTCTTCCTTAGGAATGCCTTCCTCAGCAGCCCAGGACACGAGGATCTCTCCTCCTCCTCCTCCTCCTACTCCTGCAGAGCCCTTGTTGTCCCATCTGTTCAGAGCTCCCCCTTTGCTCCTCACCAACCTTCTCACCATTGTCCTTCAGCTTCACTTTCCAGACACAATTATCCTCCCTTATCTACTGAGTTTAAATTGCATTTGAGGGACATCAGCCCTCATGAGGATGAATCCCGTGGGATTAGCACCTCTGAGAGCTGCACCAGCACAGCAGGAGGTGGTGGGTTCCTTCTTTGTCTCTGTCTTTCCAGCTTCAGGGAGTTGTGAGCTTGAAATAGTGTCTGTTAGTCCAGGCAGATAATTCCTGCTTATTCCCCCAAGAACAGGTGCCTTGATGCTGCTCTGACTCCCTTTAACAGCGGCTTTAACATTCTAAATAATCTATAAAATTAAAAAAAGTTATCAGTAAGATGTCAAAAAGTGTCTGTTCCAAACATCCCAGTAATATCCCTGTTTTGTCCAAGGGAGCTGTTGGATGGAGGCAGCGTGGCAGTGCAGGACATGGTCCCCATGGCTGGGGTGGGACATGGTGCCATTGGTGGGCCTTATTGACACTGAGGACAATCTTTAATTCCAGACTTTATATAAATAGTTGCTGAGGGGTTTTTTTGGTTTTGTTTTGGGGTTTTTGGGGTTTTTTTGTAATATATTGAGCTGGATTCTCAGAAATCACCAGGTGAAATCTGTGGCCTGTTCTCTGTCTTGGGCACCCATGATAAATTCGGGCCCTAAAAGCTGTGATTGTGCTATCATGTGCATTTCTGTGGTGCAGTTTATTGGCTTCACAGGTTCCAATTATTTGTTTATTTTAATTTAATTTTTTTTCACGTCTGTCCATGTTCTTTATGGTGCAAAAGATGATTCCTGAACAATCCTGTGTACCAAACTCTTCCCCTGATGGAGAGAAAGGCCACCACTGTCTGTTGTACCTTTGACAGACCCTCCTTGGATCTTTTTGTGCCAGGCTGTAGTTAGACACATTATGGGAAGTTTGTGAGAAGGAAAGGTTACTGCTTAGCTGCTGAGACAATTTTCTCTGGAATTATATTCCAGGTGGCTTCTCTTGATATTTTACATCACATGAGGCTGCCCCCTTTGGTTTCATGGCATATGTGTGTTACAAACAGGCTCTTTGCATAAAAGCTTTGGAAATGCTCTGAAGCCCGAGACTGAAGCCAGCAAGGACCAAATCCATGTGACGTTGTCATAACAACAAACAATAATTTGAAATGCAGATTTTTTTCATCTTTACTCTTTGGTTGTGATTGAGAGCTGTGGAAAATGGGGGATTTGCTGCACTGAGACTGTGCCTATTAGAACAGGAAGGTGATAATGGGAGTTGGTAGGATGCCCAAGGGATCAGGAGTATGATTTATGAATAGTCCTAAACAATAATACATCTAAACCAAGAATTAGTTGTGTTTCTGTGGTGGCCTATCCAGCTATTTCTGTTCAGCCTGTCAGACTGGTGTGAGCACTGGGGAAGCTCTGGGATCTCTGGATCAAACAGCTTTACTGCAGATAAAGCCCAAACTTGTGACCCTCTGATAAACCCACGGAAATTAGAGCCTCTTTGGTGTGTGTTCCCAAACAGGTGTTTCATCCCTTTGAGCAGATCAGTGGAGTTTGCTGGGTTATTTGCAAATAGCTTTTGCTGCTAAGAAATGGTGTTTTCCTTTCATGAGGCAGGAGCTGTGATTCCCCCACGTCTGTCACTTCAGGAGCCACTCTGCTGCTTCTGTGCTCGGCTCCCAGCTCATCACACCAGTGTTCTCCACATCTCCTGGGAATCCACAGCAACCCTGCCCTGTCCTGCCACTCCTGCCAGGAAGAGTGCAGCCCTTCTTCCACCTGTGTGTGAATCTCTTCCACCCAGATCATCCCAGTTGTGTGCTCCTTTCCACTGTGCCCTGCAGGGTGCAGGAACCACAGCAGTGCCTGGGCAGGGAGGGGGGGGAAAGATCCAACCCAGTGCTCAGCCCCTGCCTCACTTTAATATTTCAAATCCAGATAAGAGAAAATCACACTCTGCACATGAACTCCAGCCTGTTTCCTCTGCCCTCTCTGGCTCGATTCACTCTCCCTTTGTCACTTTTCATGTTTCACGATGCCTCAAATGTCAGAAACCTTCTTATTTTCCTTGATAGGTTTTGTGATTTCCTCAGTCATTCATATCTGTCCTCGCTCTTTTCTTGTACTAATATCTCTGAGAAGCCAACTCATTTCCTGAGCTTTACACAAGGGCTTTTTCTTTTCCTTTTTTATTTCTAATCTTCATTTCCTTTCTCTGTCCCTGTCCATCCTCTTTCCATTCCCTCACTTCTGCTTTTCCTGTTACACCAGCACTTTCCTCAGTCTGCCTGGGTAAAATCTAGTCATTTTGATTTTTAAAAAAGAAGAATCATAAATAAAGTGAATATGCTTGGTATGTCAACACAGGCAAGATTTGTTCTGAGCAGTGTAAATGTTCTTGAGATCTCAGAGCCCTTGAAATGAATCTTTCACCCTTTGGAAAAAAGGTGCTCATTGCATTTGTTGGTGCTCTGGAGAGTGCTGGGCCAAGCAGGAGGAGCACATCAGTAGCCTGCAGCTATTTCAGACATATATTGGCACCATCACCTATAAAAACAGCTGTTGGACATAAAAAAGAGAGGGGAAAAAAAATGAAAGCTCCAATTATTTCTAGTGGCAGGTGCAATCTCCAAAGCTGCAGAGATTTCTGCTCGTCTCAGATAACTCTGTCCACTTTGGATGCCTCTTTTGGAACCTCTTTCAGCCTTGCTTTGCTGGGCAGTGCTGGGACACACTGGTGGCTCTGGACAGCTGAATGGGGCTGCCACAGGCACTGGGGACCTGCCACCACCCCTCTACTCCCCCTGCACTTCTCCACACTGCATTTGCACAGCAGGAATGCCACTGTTTAACTACCTCAGTAATAATTCTGGAGTAAACAACTCTTATTTAATAATAATTTGATGTTTTAATAATTTGACAACTCGCTGCTCTGTCTGCAGCAGCAAGGGCGACGGTTTCATTAAGAGATTTTATATGCTAAATTATACTGTGCATTTTATTCCTGGTGGTGGAATTCATTCTTTCCTCCTTCCCTTGCCTGCAGGGTCACAGTTGCAGCCTCTCTCTTGCCCATCTCTCTCTTAGCAAATACCAAGGCAACACATTCTTAATATTACAGCAACATCTATTTCCTCTGTCAGCAATCCAATCCCACCATGTCTCCAGAGGCTATTTGAGTCTCTTTCAATGATCTTTTTTTTTGTATTTCACACTGGAAAAAAAAAGGGTAAAGAAGGTATTTGTATTTGTCTTCATCCCTGGTGCAATTTCCATTTGCTGTCTGATGCTGCTCCTCTATAACCCCTGGACAGACTCTCCCTCTGCCCTGTGCCCTGTTTGCTTCTCTTTCTGATGGGTCAGGGGCTTCTTCCCACCTTGATTATTTCTACACCTCCCATTCCATTGCAGGGGCAGGAGTTGGACTTGATGATCCTGATGGGTCCCTTCCAACTCAGTATATTCTATAATTCCCACACCCTGCACCATTAAACATTTATTTATTGCTACATAACTCCAGGGATTAATTTTTTTTTTTCACTATTTTCTACCCTTTTGTGGCCTCGGTTGTTTTCCCCTATAACCTCAATTTAAGGCTTTTTGCTGCTGCTTTTTACCATCAGGAGCAAATCACACACCTTGGCTAAGGAGCAGTGTTGGGTTTGTGTTACAGAAGGTAATGATCAGGTCAGGGGGCTGCGAGCACATGCAAGGATGTACCAGGGTACATCCTTCATCCAAGAGGTGGATATGGGTGAATGAGAACAATCACCCACAGAAAAAGAAAAACTTGGCAGGTTTAAGGTTATGAAAAACCCAAAATGCACTTATTCAGCAGGTTGTGTGCACAGGCAGATCCCATCCAGCCATGAATTTGTATTTGTAAAGCAAAATGTCTCCTCCTGCCAGTGAATAAGGCCTATGAACTTCTGCAGTCCTTCACCAAAGGCTTCAACACACATGGCACAGTTGGTGCCCTCTGCAATTTTACACCCATTTTACGTGAGGAAAATGGGTGTATTTTTCAATGGAATAAACCAACATAAAATCCCAACACAGAAAACACAGGTGGAGATGTTTATATTCCTGTTAGTGGAACAAAGTAAATACTAGACTTCCAATTAAGGCTTGTTATAGATCGAAAATGTGTGTTACTAAAATGTGCCTAACTGGTTCATTTACAAGCAGTTTGATAACACACCTTAAACCACGTTCCTCTTATTCCAGATAGGATCAGAGAGATGATGTTTTGCAACTGGTGAAGTGCTCCTCTAGCACTTCACCTCCCAGGAGCAGATCAGCCAGCAATCAGTAATTCCCTTGCTGTTAATTCCTGGGGTCAGAGGTCTCTGTTTTCTGGGAGCTGTGCAGCAGGAGGGGGATACCCTGGAGGGGCTCCCACCTCACCTGAACATGCTGTGAGGGCAGCAGGAGGATGACAAACAGTGCTTGGAAAAACAGCTGTTTTTCTGAGAAGTTCCAGGAATGTATCTGAATTTTGGTGCTTTGTCCTCAAAACAGAATTTGCATTTGGTTTCCTGCCCAGGCTGTGTTTGATCACAGCTTGAAGCACGACACGGTGTGAGGCAAGGGAGCCCAGGGCTGCTTTTCTTTACCCAGCTCCCTGTTAATAGTCTCTCTTTCAGCATTTTGCCCTTTTCCATGCAATCAAGCCACCTCTCCAGAGCTTCCTCAGAGTTTGTGGAAGAGTCCAGGTTAGTAGCTATTAAAACTGGAGGGTTTTTTTAACCTGAAGCAGCAGCACTGAGTGTTTCCTCCTGCCAGTGGAGCGAGGCATTTGGACAGGCAGTGCTCCACAGAGAGAGGAAGCAGCTGGTCCAGGACCTGCAGAGTCCCTCTTATTTTCCCTTGAAGTGGAGAGATGTGGAGAGCCATCCACAGGGATCACAGGCTGGCTTTCCACTGCTGAAACAGCCATGGATAATCCTGGCTGGATCAAAAGCCATGGTGAGAGCTGCAGTTCTTCCAGATGCTGGAGGCTGCCACAGCTAATCTGCTTTTGGGCAGTACCTGCCCTTTTAACTCCTTGCTGTGTGCTGTGTACTACACATGTGGTGTTGTGTTGGCCAAAGAGGACACACAGTGTTCCCTAATCCATTTAAAGTAGCGTCAGAAGTCCCTGAGAGCCACTTCACAGGCAGCAGTGATGAGAATTTTTAATTCACCTCTTTGCAGCATGAGGTATTTTTGGCCTGTATGGCTCTATTATGATGCTAAGTAGTCTAAAAATGATGGTTTTCTTCTGCTTTCATCATTTTTACATCAAATGCGGTGTCATCGCTTTGGTGTCAGAACATAGATGGGGTCTGAAAGTCCTGGTGCCCTGTGCAGCCACAGAATTCTCTGTACTTATTGGGGCTTCCCAGAGTATCTCTGGCAGTGCTGGTAAGTCTTGGGCTTCTGCAATTTAGATAATTTGTTCATCATTTGAGAGAGAGCAGGTTTAGATTCAATGTGAGGAAAAAAGTCGTCCCTGAGAGGGTGAGGAGGCCCTGGCACAGGTTGCCCAGAGAAGTTGTGGCTGCCCCTGGATCCCTGGAAGTGTCCAAGGCCAGGTTGGACAGGGCTTGGAGCAACCTGGGACAGTGGAAGATGTCCCTGCCCATGGCATAGGGTTGGATTGAGGTCATCTTTAAGGTCCCTTCCAACCCAAAGCATTCTACGATATTTCCATCAAGACAGAGAGAAAACCCTCTATTTTTAGTCTCCTTTGTTCTCACAGGTGTAGCTGAGCTGGTAATGGAAAGTTCTTTGCAAGGGCCTTGGAGTGCAGGAGGTTGGGTGAGCTGCAGGCAGGAGCTGCTCTCACTCCCATCAGGCAGCCCTCTGTGTGTGTGGAGGAGACGAGGGTCCATTTGTCTGTCAGTAATTTTGGCAGCATCACAGCTCCTTTTAATCAGCTCTTTAAAGCCTTCCCAGCTGGTGGCCAAACTCCTGCTGCAGATTCAATGGAGCAGTTTACTCTGCAGCTCCTCATCGTGCCTGGATCTATTGCACGTTGTTGTCTGGGGGGTAGGACAGAGCTGTGCAGTGGGGCTGCAGGTCCTGGGGCTGGGGGCATGCCCCTGTACCCTCTGACACCTCTGCACTGGCACTGGGTGAAGGAAATCTTTGGGGAACATCAGGTTTTTGCTGGAGATGAAGCTGATGTACCACGGAGACAGCAAATGACAGGGTTGCACCTTCTCCTCTGGTTTCCACTGGGCTTCTCATGAAGATGGTCAGCCCACCACAAAGAGAAAAGCCAGGAATAAGATAGTCTTAACCATCCTTGTCACATGCACCAGGGAACACAGCTGGTTTTAACTTGATGGACTTTATGGTTGTTATTGTCATCAGCATCACCACTCTCTACAAACACCTGAAAGGAGGTTGGAGTGAGGTGGGGGTCAGTCTCTTCTGCCTTGTCTCAAGTGAAATAATGAGAGGAAATGGCCTTAAGTTGTGCCAGGGGAGGTTCAGATTCTATATTAGAATTTTTTTCCCCTGAAGGAGCGGTCAGGCATTGGCATAAATTGCCCAGGGAGGTGTTGGAGTCACCATCTCTGGAAGTGTCCAAGAGGCATCTGGACGTGGCACTTGGGGATGTGGTTTAGGGGTGATCGTGGTGGTGCTGGGGGAGAGCTGGACTCGATGATCTTGAACCTTGGTGATTCTTTTATAATCTTTATCATCATTATTAATGTTATAACAGCCCTTAATCTTCTGGCAGCCTTTAGCACTTCTCGAGGGAGAGAACAAAAGGTACAGTGAGGGCTTCCTGCTGGGAAAATATCAGTCAGTGTGACCCCCAGTTCCCCTGTTCCTGAAGATCCTGTAGCAAAACGGGTTGTCAGAGCTGAAACAAGAAAACTGCTTCACTGTTGTTGCTGGAGTATTTTTCTCTGCCTTGCCATCAGAGCTCCATGAAAAGCCAGGTCTGGACCCCACACTGGGATCTCCCTGAGCCTCAGCTTGGAAAATATTTGCATCAGTGCCCTGCCTGATGTTCCAGCTGTGGGTGCATCTCTTGAGGTTGTAAAACACAGAACCACATCCACTGCTTGTAGTCAGGCTACCTGAGTAATTTACACCAAGCCCTTAAGGATGATTTTCCTGAGGCCCACTCAGCCAGCAGGTGAGGTCTCTTTTCAGCTGGAAACTATGGGAATGTGCTGCAGCTGCTCCCTGGGAGATGGGTAAAAAAGGCTTTCCTATGAAAGCAGAGGAGTCAACACACATTTGGGACTGTGCTGTAATCCAGGCAACACCTATTGAAGGTCCAGACCCAACTCTGGTATTTAAACAGCTCTTACACCATCTTAAAGGTATGTTGGAATTATCTTTACATTTTTGAGGACCAGCCCTAACTTTTCATTTTGGAGTTGCTGTGTCAAGCAGAACGACTGCAGTTTTCCTGCGGCTGAAAAGCTTAATTTCTCTCAATAAAACAAAGCTCCAAGTCCTGTTCCTCTGATCCTGGGCTATTTGGCAGCGTGCTGGATATCACTCTACTCGCAGGAGACGTTATTACCAGGAATACAAGCAGGTTATTATTACTCATGCTCAGCCTGGGTTTTGATGGGTCTCTCCAGGATCCATTTCTATTCACTGTTTATTTTCATTAGTGGTTGGAATGATATAAGAGATGATACAGTTACAAAACCTGCGACTGATAGGGGTGGAAGCCGTTTCAAGCCCTCTGGAGGGCAGGATTACGACTCAGGTTGACCTTGGCTCGTCGTATTCCTGCTCTGCACAAGATGAAATTCAATATCAGGGGTAGCAAAGTCTTTCTCTTGGCAGGGCAAAATCAGCTCTGAAAAGTGAGGAACAGTGACCTTGGCAGAAGGGTGTGATGAAAGCGTTTGGGGTTTATCATGGATCACAATAAATACATCCAGAACTTCACAGACCTCGATGGGTGGTTTCAGGTTGTGGTCGGGGTCCCCTGGGAGCCTTGGAGCCTCTCTGCAGGGTCTTTAGGACGTGAATAAGAAGGATACAATGAAAATTGTGAAGGTCCACCCACTGAAAAAACGGTTGCAAGCTTTTGTTTCAGACTCTGAAGGCGTATTTAGGGGTCTTTATTTATTATCTAACTGCATTGTTGGTGTATGAAGGGTATTTTCATGAGGTGCACGGTGGGCCAGTGCTTCTCTCAGAATAAGACAGCTTTTAGTGCATTTCCTAGCTTTAGCCTGTTAGAGGAGGTCTCATTTAATCATGGCAGGACTGACCCTATTATTAGGCAAGTCCATCTTTGTTAGGTTTTCACCAGAATAAAATAGTATCTGACCCCATAACAGATTCCCTTTCAGTGAACTACTGGCAGAGCTCCTTGTGAAGGCTCTCGTTCGAATAAATTCTTGGCAGAGCTCTGGGTAATGAGATTTCCATTGAATAAGCTGTTAGCAGAGCACCTTTTGACTCAATTCACATAGTTAGAGAGGAGCCCTGGGAGTCAGGGCTCTCCAGTTTGGTCTCTGGTGGGGTCACTGGGGGAGCAGCCTGTCTGTCTGTCTGTCCTCACCACGTCTGCAGGACCAGGACACCCACACCTCAACACTCAGGCTCAGATGGGGCTTGGAAGTTCCCCCCAAAATCATCAAAATATTATATCAAGTGTGCTGACATGACTACTGAGGACAAGCATTTCTGTCCCCATGAGGCAAAGATGGTTCCAGGGTTACTGTTTGATGTGTGAAGGGGGGGTAACCTTGAGTATAAACTTTTTGGATGACATCTCTCTATAGAACTCCTTTAAAACTGCTCTTCCCTGCATTTCTGAAGATATTCAGGATTATTCCCTCATTTGTGTCCTATATGAAAAGGTGGTAGCAAGTGTCCAGGCTCTGTGAGCAGAACACACTTCCTTCTCCTCCCAAATATGTTTTTCCTGTTATTCCAGCTTCCCATCTGAGTCTGGGATTAGGAGTGGTCAGCTTTCACCCTGCAAATCTTTCTAATGGGATTAAGGGGATAAGGACATGTAGAAAATGATTAGTGCTCTCCTGGGAGCCATTAATGGTTTGTAAAGTTCCTCACAGCAGTAACACCTACCGAGTTGGGTTGCACAGGAAGAAACTTGCACTTCCTTTAAGACTAATTTTAGAGAGGCTGCATCTCTCTGGGTAATGAGTATTGATTCCTCAGAGATCTGCTGAGAATTGGCAAGCAGGTAGATTTAATCAGAAGCAGGATTCTGGTTGTAGTGCAGATAATACATAGAAAATCACACCTTTCATCAAGTTTTTTGGGGGGACAAAGAGAGGCAGGGCAGGTGAAAAGCCTCCATTCCCCTTCCTTTGGATCCTGTGCTGCCCTCTGCTCTGCACGACCAAAAGCAGCATTTTCCAGACCACAGAATTTCGGGGTATAATGGCCTCAAATTCCCTTAGGTGAGGTTTCAAACCCCCCTCCAGCCATGTTGAGACACCCTGTGGGGGCTGCACTGGGGCATCTGCCCAGTCTGATGCAGGCTCAGGGCTCCCCAGTGCAAACCAGTACACGGAGGAGTGCACTGGGGAGAAAGAGCTTCCCCACAAGACTTTATTTCCCACCCCAAACACTGCAGCAATGAGCTCTTTCTGTGAAGGCACCAAACCATCCTGGTCTGCTGGAGATAAGAGCTGCAGGATTAACCCCCCCCAAAAGGGAATCCCTCCTCTTGCTCCAAGGTTTTGGTGTTTGGCACCAGCTGCTCTGCGTGGGGCGAGATCCACACTCAATCCTGTTTGTGCTGCAGCCAACTCAGAGTCAGGATATTCGTGGAGAGCATCAGAAATCTGTGTCTTTCTGAGTTATTGCTGTGCTGGCTGGGAATTACAGCTGAGCTCAGGCAGAGGGACAGGGACCCCCTCTATCCTGACAACTTCATCAGGCTCAGCCTTGTGTGTGCTTTGAATAGAGATACCACGTGGAGCTCTTCCCTTCTGAAGGGAAGCCTGATTATTCCAACTGAATTTGGATATCATAATGGTTTACACTTTTTTATACTCCCTCTGGTAGGATGAATGCACAGGTAAATCATAGAATATCCTGAGCTGGAAGGGACCCAACAAGGATCATTGAGTCCTTGTAACTTGGTGAAGAAGGAAAGGCATTAAAATTCTTGAGAGTTCCTTTATTGGAAACACTAAACTCAAGTTCAAGGAATGAGAAGAGCAGTGATGGCCAATGGTGAACAGATAGAAATAAACCTTATCCCTCCAGGTTGGATCCCTGATGGTGAAAGTAGAAGCTCCTTGAGGAAATTACATGGCTGGCAGCCAAAGGAGCCCTTTCTTCTTCAAATGCTTCCTAATTAAGTTCTGGCTATTAATCTGTCTTCCTGAGTCAAAGTTCTTCTATGAAATAACAAATTAATGTAAATCATCTTGAGGTAGAGGAACGAGGTTGGTCTGATTTGAAATCTGGTGTCATCCAGCCCACGTGAAGTGGGAATGGGCTGGTTTGTGGCTGGGGCATAGGGAAAGCTTTGGATCTTTGTTTAATAGTTCCTAAAGCTGTATGGGCTGCCCTGTTCTCCCAAGTGCTGATTAAGGGTGATTATAGAATTAACTGGAAAAAAAAATCCAGCAGGATGTCCTTGCCATGCAGAGATATCCCTGTGTTCCTCAGGAACTCTAATCCTCAGAGTGACTCATCCCCTTTAGTGTTTTTCATAAAGCCACTGCCATGACATTGTTATTTACCCAGATAAATCTGTTTATGGCAGAGAAGGGTGTCCTTCTCCAGCCACCAGCTGTGCCCAGGCAGGAAAAAGTCTTTTGGTGAATTTTAGGCTGAGCTTTTTGGAAATCATCACGGCAGAGCTGGTGGATGAAACTCATGCTTGAAATTAGAGAGCTGCTGGAGCTGAGGGATATTTGGGATTGGGTCTGTCATCTCCTCTGGTGCAGAGTGGAGCAGGAGTTGGATCTTGGAGGTGCCTTCAATAATAATGTGATTAGTATGTGAGGGTATAATATGACTTCTATGTAATTTGGGAGTGATGAGGTGGTTAGAAGGAGGGATTCAAATATCACATCACTCCATGATTCCTGCCTGATGCCAGGGGTGCTCCCTGCTCTGCACCAGCACCAGTGCCCTCAGCACAGCAGCACACAGCCTGCACTGTGCCCATCCTTACTTCCCCTGTATCTTACTGCCTGAAAAATCCACCTGGCCACACTTTGGGAGGATCTGTCTGAGTGCCATTTTCTCTGAACACCCAATTTCTGAGCAGGCCAGTTGCCCCTGTTCTCTCATGTGCAGCTGTGACACCTCAGTGACTCACAAAGCACCCTTGTGGGTGCCCTCCCACCTCCACGAGAGCAGTCATGGCACCTCACCACCCTGCTGTGCTTCACCCCTGCCCGACCCAAACCACTCTCAACATCCTGATTTATTAGGCAAGAGAATCTCCAGCAACTTGTTTTTTAAGTCAGGTGCTTATTGCCCATTATCCACTGCCCCAAACTGAGCTCTGCCTTCTGGAGCAGCTGATCCTCCCCATTGGGCACTTCTGTTTGTCTGAAATTTGACTTGGGGGACTCATGAACGCAAAGATGGACTTTTTTTTCCCCCTCCTGTTGAAAATGTGGATGGAATTTAAAGCAGGTGAGGAAGGGAGCTGTGAAAGATCTGGCTGTTATTCACCTTTATGGGGCAACACATGTGATGAAAAGGGGAGAGGAGGAAAATACATCACTGGTAATGGAGACAAGCTGCATGGAGAGAGGAACCCACAGAGGTCAGGAGAGATTCCTGGGCTGGGTTCAAAATGCAGATAAAAAACACAAGCAGAGGAATAAAATTAAAAGTAGGAAAATGGAGGGGAGGTTTTTAATACATCCCTGCTTAGAAAATGAGCAATAAAGTGAGATATTGTGGGCAAGGAAGCATGGGGTGTGGTACACAGAACAGCACCTTCATGGAATTTCATGGATCTCATGGATACCAGTGATTGTCCAGGGTCTGGGACAGAAGATAGCCTTGTGGGTTCACCAAGTGGAGTGAGTTACAAGGAAACCACAGCTAATAACTGAAAAACTGCCTCTGAAAATCCTGCTTTTCTTCCTCACCCCTCCAGTCCAGCCCCTAGAAAGGAGAAAACAAGTCCACTTCTCCTCAGCCCTGGAGGTCGGCTCCCACCAGGGTAACCTCATCTTTCTGGATGTGGGTGTGCACTGGTAAAGCCTCCATTTCTCCTTGTTTTTCATGGATAGGAGCGAGGACATGTGGCTCAAGCTCAATGAGAGCAGGTGCTGGGTGTGAAACCTGGAAAGCGAATTTCTTTTCCCTTTATCTCCATCTGCTCCTGCTCCCCCCATCCCTAATTGAGATCTTCTGCTGAAGGAAACGCAGAGGCAGTCTGGGGGAGGTGGGTAGAGATAGTTTTTAATAATACACCTGTTGAAGGCTCTGTGTGTTCTGCCTAATCCTTTGTTTGCCCTCTTTCTGTGTCGACTCCACCAACACAAACGCTCAGTGTAATAAACGGGGAACAGGCAGGAGCAGCAACACAGAGTTGTGGAGCTTCCCCTCCTCGCTCTGATCAGATCTCTCCGGGCTGGAGTGTATTTTGAACGTTGGAAAATGCACTGGAAGATAAGGATTGCTGTTAGATGTCGTGTTTAGTTCCCACTGCAGAGCTGTTGGCACTGGGAGGCTGTGACTCGGCCGTGGTTGGGTGTCACAGTGGTGGGATGTGTGTGGATGATCCTTCCCTCCTGCTGGAGTTTTGTTTTGCAGGATACACCCCAGGACTGCACTGCAATAATAAAGGCAGTGGTACCTGGGAGCCAAGTGAGGGATGAGAGCAGTTCAGAATTTCTATTTATGGCTTCCTGATTTTGGAGTGGAGGGAAAAACAGGGAAAGGAGGTGATGAGCCCATGCCCAGTGCACTGCTCCTTCTGCTGCCTTGGTGGGTGAATAACAGATAAGGGGATTGGATACAGCTTTCCTGAGAAAAGGAACTTTCAAAGTCAAGTTTGAGGTGTTTGGCTTTGATAACCCCTCTTTAGCCCACACCCAGAGTGTCCACCACTGCAGTACCTCCCCAGCTTTAGCCCAAGGTGTGATTCTATGATCAAAGTGCAGCCTTTAACCAGCCTGTAGCAGCGAGTTGTTTCTCAGCATCATTTCCCAGTGACACCGTTCTCTCTCAGTGTGAGTTTGTGATTCCATCCATCCTTGCAGAAGGCAGTAACCCAGGTCAAACTGAGTCCTGCCTTTTCCCTTCTCACCAGGAAACGACCTGAAAACCAAGTAGAATTTTCTCCTTTTCACTGATCTTATAGTTTAAAATAACTTTGTAATAAAACTTTTTAGGACTTTGGTTCACCAGGATATTTTGTTTAGAAAACCCAAACAAATCCCTCCTACCCTGTGTAAGTGCCATGACCTATTTGCCTCAGCACTTACTGACTCTGCACCATGTCAGACTCAATCCAGTGGGGCAAAATAAAGCCCAAACAATGTTCCTAAACGTGGGTGTGTGTTAGAACTCAGCTCTGGAGTTTTTACTGTTCTCCCAAGTAAACCACTGGCCCAAGCACATGTTTCTGGATCTGCACTGCCACGAAAAGCACGTGGGAAGATGCTGCTTCCAGGAGGCTCACGTGGATGAAGGAGGGTTTGTATCATGAAAATCCCACTCTCTCAGAACTGTTAAAATGCCACCACAGACAGCAGACAATTAGTGCTCTGACTCGGAGCTGTTTGGGTGTATCAGGATAATTCCCAGTTGCCAACTTTCTTCTCAGTTTCCAGGCTGACTTTCAGCATCTCTTTGTTTCGTGCAGCACGACTTTCTGACTAATAGGAGATGATTTACTTGATGTCATAGCTAAGCTTTGATGAGCTTGAAGGTGAATCTTCAGTAAATTACATGTTTTTCAAGAGCACAGAGCTACATGCAAAACTAAACACCCAAACCCACCCTGGGTTTGCTGCCTGCCAAGCTGTTGACTCCCAGAATGTCAGTCCTTCAGCAAAATGATTCCCACTGCACAGTGATGAGCTTAATTGCTGCTTAGATATCCAGAAATTTTTATTATAGTTGATATATTTATTTCATTAAATGTTTATACATATGAATATTATATATTTGTTAAATGATTTACATATAACATTTATTACATTTATTTAACATGATATATGGTATAAAATATGATCTGCCCAGGGTTGGATGTCCCTCGTGGGATCACCCAGGAGTGACATTTTATAATCTTTATAATCTCTGGGAATCACCCAGGAGTGACATCTTTATAATCTGTGTGGCTTCAGCATCTGCCCAGTGGTTTTTGGTATCTCCCTTTTCCTGTGGAAGTCCTTGTATTCCAGTCATTTCTTGGTCTTCCTGGCATAAACTGAGCAGATTAAATTATTTAAGTCTGGATGACCCTTGAGGAAGATTTGCAGGATCAGGCCTCAAATATCCTCTCTCTTCCTTCCCATCATATCCCTGCTGGGGCAATGTGTGCGTGGGATATTCATGGAATCACAGAAGGCTTCGGGTTGGAAGGGACCTCCAGGATCCTGTAGTTCTGGGTGGGTTAACAGGGTGGCAAATGAAAATGGAGGGATTGATGTGCTGGTACATGTGGAAGGATCAGCCTCTTCCCCTGTGTGCTTGTACATCCAGATTAGGTGTGTTACAATAAATCAATGCACTCAATTCCTCCGGAGCCGCCGGAGCCAAGGCAGGACTGCAGGGATGGATAAAGCTGAGGTTTTATCACTCTTTCATCAGTAAACATTGCAAATGATCGATTAGACAGGGAAATGTTCAGGACAGCTTTGGATTATCAGCTTGTCAGATTCTTCAGCCTCTCTGAGCTGCGCTGGGGCTGCCAGGGCTGCTCCAGCCGGGAGCGTCTCAGCCCTTGGCAGGACCGAGGGGCTTCCACCCCTTCAGCATCCAAGGGCGGGGTGTTCCTCATCCCCTGGTCTCTCAGGCACGCTGCAGTCATTGAAATTAAACAACTTGGAAAATATCTCGTCAGACGGCGCCGATTTGGAATTAATCACAATTTTAATTTGACAGAAAACGATCCCGCTCCGCTCCCTGCGACGTCTCCTCTCCCCACCCACCCACGGAGCCCGCTGCAGGGTGTCTGAGGGAAATGAGACGTGCAGCCTGCCCTGCCTGGTAAAAGCCTATTTAAGTGATCAGCCAGAGACTGGGGTGGAATATTAGGCAGTAAAACAGGTTTTCTAGAAAATGAGATTGCCCCTGGCACTGGTAAATCCATTCAGAGATTCACGGAAGTCGGGTGGATGTGGTGACATTTGGGAGGCAATGGGTATTTTTCTTTCTTAATAATTCTGATATGGAGAGACTATAAATTAAGTATTTTTCAAATGCAGAACCTGATCCTGCTCTTGTCGTAGTTTTCTGCCCGTTTTGGTCTCACTTATTTCATAGGTTTTGATAGTGGGAGAGAAAGCTTGGGTGCCATTTCTGAAATAACACTAAAATCCAAGCATTTTCCCTGCTTTCTGGGAGGGTCCATGCACACGGGGAGTGACTGGCTCTGCTCCCTCAAAAACCTGATGTTTTAATGGGGGGAGAAAAAGCAAATGGATGGTTTACCTAGGCCAGGGGCTGATGATGATGCTGATGCTTTTGGCCTCAAGCATGTCTTGGGAAAGATCCTCATCCTGGCAGAGCATTTACAACCCCTGTGATGGATCTCTATCCAGGCTGGCTGCTTTGCCCAAATGCTAATTCCTCTGAATGAAGTGAGATGGGAGATCTGTGCAGTGTGTCGTTTTAGTAAATTAAGCGTTACAAATGCTGCTGCCACCCTTCCCCCCTCACATATGTTCCCACTTTCCCCAGTATTAAAAAAAACAAATAGTCTGCAAAGCAAAACTCTTGAATCTTACTGCCTCCCAAAGCAGGAGAAGTCTCGTGTGTTGTAGATACCAACTGGATACTGTTGGTCCTGGTGGTACAGAATGGGACCATAATAACCACATTCTGCACGTTGCTGCCTCGTCCTTGCTCGGTTTGCTTTTAAAATATTGCAGTGTTCAAAGAGGAAGAAGCAAATAAATGAAGCAGTTTTTTTCCCTTGGGGCTGCAACAGCTCTTGGGAGGATTCAGATGCCTTTTGTCTGTGGTTAAGGGTCTGGTGTGGGCCTGAAGAGATGAACCCTAGCAGTGGCAGAGGACACGGCTGTGGTGGCCTCCTGGCCAACGCAGTGGGATGTGAGTCTGGGAAAAGCAGGATTCCTGTCCAGTAGTTTCTTCAGAATTGGAAATAAAGGAAGTTAAAGAGGTTGTTCAGCCTGGAAAAGAGAAGACTCTGGGGAAACCTTAGAACCCCTTGCAGTGTCTAAAGGGGCTCCAGGAGAACTGGAGAGGGACTTTGGATAAGGGCTGGAGTGACTGGACAAGAGGGAACGGCTTCCCACTGCCAGAGGGCAGGGTTAGGTGGGATATTGGGAAGAAATTCTTCCCTGTGAGAGTGGTGAGGCCCTGGCACAGGTTACCCAGTGAAGCTGTGGCTACCCCTGGATCCCTGGAAGTGTCCAAGGCCAGGTTGGCCAGGGTTTTGAGCAATCTGGGATAGCAGAAGGTGTCCCTGCCCATGGCAGGGGGTGGAACAAGATGGTCCTTAAGGTCTTTTCCATCCCAAACCCTTGTGTGATTCTGTGACTTTTCTAACGGTGCCAAGCCAGGACTCCTGCAGGGAGGAGAGCAAATGGTGCCTGGCTGGTAGGAGCAGAGCAAAGGGCCTTCCTGGGTCTCAGGCTGGATGCAGAGGAGGTGTGACAGGCAGCCCAAGGCTCCAGCCTGGCACAGGGTGGTTGCATTCAGGCGTTCCCCCGCTTTGCCCTTTGTTACCTGCTGGTAAATCCAGAGGAGCTTTGCTGGCTTTAACAAAGAGCACCCTTGGCCTCCCTAATTCTCCCAGGGAGGATTGATGCTCCAACAAACCTGTCAGAGCACGTGGCCTGGGTTTTGAGGGGTGCTGAAGGTAACTCTGGCATCAGCCAAAACCCACGGGAGCCGCAGGCGTTTGCATCCCTGGATGTGCCCGAGGATGTGCTGGCTCCCTCTCTGCCTGCCTTCCAGGGATATTAAGAGGCTGTTGTTAAGCAAACTGTTCCAGCATCATCCTTGGGGTGTGTGCCAAGGTTCAGCCCGGCACAGTCTGAGAAGGGAAGATAGAGAACCTGGGAAGCAGAGATCCATCACGGAAGCACTGACAGTTGCTTAACTGAAATATTTTCAGGCCCTGATGGCAGGATAATTTTGTATATCTGACTTTATTTTTAGAGTGTGATTGATAGCCGCAAAGAGGGAAGAGGAAAGCTGGAATTTTCTTCCAAAGGAGCCTGCAAGCCCAGGTTTCCTGTTGTGCCATGTTACGGTTCCTTTTAGCACGATTCTTGTTCCTGATTAAAATAATTCAACGTGCAGCCAGCGGGAGGTCGAGGCAGTTTGTGCAATGCAAAATGTAATAAATGTTTCAGAAGCCAGGGAAAAATATTTAGCAAATCTGGAGTGGAGTCCCATCTCTCTTAATTTGGCCAAACAAGGTGGTAGATAAAGCTTCTGCTTTTGCAGAGCAGGAATTTCAATTACTCGCAGGAAGTTTTGCAAATTAAGAAGAAGGAGGTTAACAATGAAAATCATTTCCTTCGGTTTGGAGTTCTGCAACGTGATTTAGCAGTGATTAAAATGATAAGCAACTCCACAGTCCTTGCCAGTGCCTGTGCACTCCAGTTATTTATGGCAGCGAGTGCTGGGGAGCAGGACTCCGTCCTCTGCTGGTTTGGTGCCTCCTGGAGCATGAAGTAGTGGTTGGTTCCTATCAGGATTTCAGCCAGGGCTTGTGCAAGCAGGGAGAAGATTTAAAGAAGAGACTGTTTAAAGATAAAGGCTGCAGGAGTCAGATGTCAGCTTGTGGAAGCAGGTCTGACCTCCTGCTAACCTTCTGCTCCCCATGGGCAGGGGCACAGAGTGACATGGGGCAACTCCAGGTTTGGGATAGGACTATAGAGAGGCAAAGATAAGAAGCTTGGAGGCAGGAAGTACTGGAGTTATTTTTCCTACAGCACATCTTCATTCTTCCCAACATCTCATCGTTCCTGATGCTCTGCTCTGAGTTGTCCCAATCTCCTCCCTCATGTACAATGTGGGTGGCAGAGATGAAGCCAAGAGAAACAGGGAACTTGCCTCCAGCTGTGTATCTAAAAGCAGGTTTAGTTAATTTTTTTTGAGGTGCCACTGGACCTGAGGACTCACCTCTGCCTGTGGTGTCACCCAGGCACAGGAGGGAGGCAGCCAACAGGCTCATACCAGCCCAGGTGCTGAGAGGAGATGCCATCTCCAACACTTCCAAAGCCTCCTGGCCTCACCTGCACATCCCCAACACTTTGGTCTTTCCAGGGAAAAATCAGAGGCATGAGGTGTCCGAGGTGACTGTGTCACCAGCCTTCTGTCATTAGTACAAGCTCAGCCCAGGGCAAGGTGATAATCCCAAGGAGGCTTTGTGGAGGCTTGATTCAAACCTTGATCCAAGCCTAGATCCAACCAGGGAGCTCATATTCTATTTGATCTAATAAAGAGGCTAAAATAAGTCTCAAGGATTGTTCCAAGAAGCTAAACATGAGCCATCCTATTTAAGAAGAACAACAAAAAATTAAAATAATTAAAAATAATCACTATTTACATTGAAATAGAAATTGGGTGATTATATAAATGCTAAAGTGATGGGATATTTGAGGAAAGTGGTTTATTAGATCCCAAAGCCCAGATTAGTCTACATTTTGTTCCTCTGGATGCTCCCAGGAGCTTTTACAGGGATGAGGTGATCCAGAGGGATGGCAGGAGGCTGGGGGGTGTCCAACAGCCCCCCTTGAGCCAGTGTATTGACATCTCCAAACCAGCAAGATTTGTAGCCATCACATTGGTGCTTAAAGCCCAGGGATAGAAAGCTTGTGGCCAAATTAAACAAAGTTACTGGTGTTTTCACCATTGTTTCCTTTATTTTCTCTTCTGTGTTTTCTCCCCCTCTCATTAGGCAGCAGCTATTCTGTGGCCACTCTTGTTCTCTTCCCACCAGTTGGCTGCATTGATAATCAATCTTTTGAAGCACGGGACCTTTTCCGGGTTTGAATTCTTTGGATTTTATTAAATAAATGTGCATTTGTGTAGAATGGAAACTTTGCTCCTTATCAGGATCATCTGTCTTGGTGAAATGACTTGGAACAGCTGTTGCATGAAGCAAAATCTGATAGAAACACAGGGACTGGGTATAAACACAAACATTAGTCACTATGGAAACTGAAGTTACTGAGAGATGGTTCCAAAAAGCTGTGTTTCTATATGTTTCTTATCCTAACTAAATATTCCCAGGGGATTTTGCCAGCCACTTCATTTAAAGCCGTCTGGGAATGTTCTGCTTGCCTGCATATGAATCACTCGGGAGTAGCACCCCCAGCATTTGGGTACCACAGAGCTCCACTGTCAGAATTGATGGGTTATTGATTTATCTCAATTCCTGGAGGCTGGGGAGGGACAAACCAGCATTTAAAAATATCAAAGGGCAAAGCTGCATTTAGGGACTCGTGGAAGAGAGCTTTAGGCTGTGGGTTTAACCCAGTTCCAGCTCCCCATCCCACACCAGCAGCACCATGGCATGGAGGGTCAGTGCTGGGCTATAATCTGGATAACTGGGGGGCTTTTCTGCTCCATCTGCCAGTCCTGTGACTTCTCCATGTATTTAAAAAATACATCAGTGAAGGAAGAAGCTCCATCCCCTGCTGGAAGGGCTGCAATTAAAAGCCAGTTTCTCTGTTGACAGAGGAGCTGCATCTTTAGACAACCCTTGGAGACTGTAGGAATAAAAGTGATTACTGGATGAGACTGGCACCTCGCAGAGATGAGCCAGCACAGGCAGAACATGATGTTTGCAAGGCGCAGAAATCACCACCATGGGGCAAACAGGGGTCCCTTTGGAGGGAACAACTTGCACAGCCGGAGGTGCTGTCACAGCTTGGTGTCTGTGCACAACCCTAACCCCCCTACAAGGAGATGCTGCTCCTCTGCTTTCTTGGGCCCTCTGTCTCCTTTTTGCAGGAGTTTTAAGAAAATCCTCGGTCTCCATAGCAACTGCTGGCTCCGTGGCACGTGTGGCTTCCACGGCACACGCGGGGACCGGGTGCCTTCAAACAGGAGTGGAGGGCTCAGCACCCAAATCACAGCTGGAGCCCTGCCTGCTCTCACCCCCCCAGCCCTGCCCTCCCCAGCCTGAGGGATGCACTCACTGGGCACCTCTTCTCCTTTCCATTCACAGTGTGACAAAGGTTTGGGTGCCCGTAGGGAGCAGAGCTGGAATTTCTCACCATTAATGCCCTTCGTGCACCCGACCCCTGCCCTCATGCCACTGCCATCCTTCCTCCTTCAGCTGCCTTGGGTCAGGTGGGGAATTTTCTTCGCTGAATGGGTGGTCAGGCACTTGAACAAGCTGCCCAGGGAAGTGGTGGAGTCACCATCCCTGGAAGTGTTCAAAAACCTGGGGATGTGGCAGCTGGGGCTGCGGTTCAGTGATGAACATGGCAGTGCTGGGTTGGACTCAGTGATCTTAGAGGGCTTTTCCAAACTTACTAATTCTAAGACCATTATTAGTTGCTGAATTCCTTGTGGTGAGGCACAGTGGAGCTGGGAACACATCACAGCAGAGCACTGGGTCAGTCTCTGTGTGTGACGATCTTGTCTCTCCCTTGGCCAACAGCTTCTGGCAAAATCAATTTTCATTGGAAATTTAGAGGTCAAGGTTTTTTCACTCCCTGTATCTTTCTTCTTAATTGTTTTGTTACTCAGTAACTTCACCCAAACCCCCATTTTTGACTCAACCCTTTCTCCACTGATCACCCCCACTCATTAGTGACACTTGAGAGAACAGACGAACACGAGAAGGAAAATGATCCCGAGCTGATTGAAAAGCCAGTTCCTGCTGAATCCAGTGAGATTTGGGTATCTGATTCACTCAGATTCCTCCTCCTCCTCCCTGCAAATCCCAGCCTGGCTGCTCCTGTAAGTCTATCCCATGCCAGGCTGAGCCGAGTTGGCAGGCACTGGGTTCAGCAGAATAAATTATCCTGGCTTGTCGGCTCCTTCCCCCCCCTGCTTGCAGGGATTCATCCTTACTGGGGAGAGGGGGATGCTATGCTTGTGTAACCACGGTGTCTTTGGCCTCGGTGATCGTGTCATTATACCCCCAGCAAACATTTGGGGCAGATATTAAACAATCCCCCAAAGTCAGACCCTTTTAGCACCGGCAGCGGGAGCCGAGCGGGAATCGGGAGCGCGGGAGGGGGAGGTTTGGGCCATCCAGCCTTTCCAAGGAGCAATTCACGGGATCACAGAGAGGTTTGGGTTGGAAGGGACCTTAAAGATCATCCAGTTCCAGCCCCCTGCCATGTGCCAGCTGGGGGAGATGTCTCCTGCATAGCTAACTGTGTTCTCTGTGCCATTAGGAGGCTGCTGGGACACCGTGTCCATCTCCAGCCGGCAGCAGCAGCAGGGTGGGATGGGCTGGGAATTCTGCTTGATTTGCTTTGCCTTCTCTTTGCATTTACCAGCCTTTAGGACCCCCAGAAGTCTCCTTTCCAAAACAAAAATATAAACACCACAAGTATAATAATAATAATAATAATAATAATTAGAATATTATTATTATCAAGGATAATGATAATTAGGAAAAGAGTGAAGTCTTGTTCATTTACCTCCTTTTTTTTTTTTTTTGAGTTTGGATTAAATGCCCAGGGCCCAGCTCAGCAAAGCACTGCAGTGCCTATTTCAGTGCATCCCTGGGGGAATGTGCCTGCAGTGAGCTCCCAGGTAGGATCACAGGTAATTAGGAGGAGGTGAGAAACATCCCCTGGCAGATCAGGATAGAAAAAAAACCCATGGGAGAAGGGAATTGCTTCCAAAGAGATGGTTTTGTGGTCACTGCTGGTGATACAGTGGTTGCAGGGGCTGGGAGCTGCTGAGTGTTTAATCCTGGGGTTTATGGAGCCCCATGGATTCAGGCTGGATCCCCAAATCCAGCATAATTGGGTCTTTAATCTGCTCAAGAGATCCTGAGCTGGATACCGATGCTATCCCCTCCTTTGGATGAGGGTGGTACAAAAAGAAAAAGGAGATAAAAAAGAGGCGCACGATGTGAATTTATTTGCATCTTCCAACAATAATCCAGTCATTCTGCCCAGGAAATGCCTGTCCTGCTTAATGCCCCTTTATGCAGGTTTGTTTTTTTTTTTTTTATGATGCCCAAGAGTTTATTTATTTATTTACAAATTTCTTTTGCCGAGGCGGAAAATGAGAGGCAGCGAATGTAATTTTGTTAAAATTTAATTTTATTATGGTTTGTTTCACAAGCAGTGGTTAAGCTGGGGGTTGGCTGAGCCCCCTGGCAGGTGGGAAAATGCCAGGTCCTCAAGCTCCATCTCTGCTGCTGCAGAGATCCATTGGAGCAAGTCCCAACACCTCCAGAGCAATTCCATTTCCTACAGCAAGAAATGGCAGTTGCTGGGGGAGGGCACTTCCATCCCACCTTTCTGATAGCCAAGAATCCAGCTCTGTCCTCAAATGCCCCAGAACCCCAGGCAGAAAACTGTGCTGTAACATTTTTCCTCTTTTGTGTAAATTTTATCTGGAAAAGGCAGAATTGGGAGGGTTTTAGAATGGGTGCCTTATTTCAACTTCGCTTGCTAGAAATGATCCTGTTGCTCCGAGTAATTACACAATAAATTTGTGAGAGGGATATAAAGCCATAAAAGCAGTGGTAATGGTTTGCAATTTAATAGCTGAATTGTAAATGAATTTTCCTATAGCAGCTTTAATGCAGCGGGCTGCTACAATTAAGAGAACATTCTTTGGGGTGCCTTTAATTTTTTGTTGTTGTTGTGAAGTTCAGTGCCATTAATTCTTTGGTTTAAAGAAACCAAATCATTAACCACTTCAAGCTGCAAAAGCCAACTTTGGCTTCCTCTGAAGCCAACATTTTTTTCTCCTGGAAAAGGTGGTTTTGGTCTGTTTGGCACTTTTATTTTCTTTCAGTAGTGAGTGTGGAGTTGCACCACATATTGAGCTTATGCCCTTCAACCTCTTTCCATCATCATCCATCTTACTCCTGTGACAAGTGGCATCTTCTGCCACAGGGGTGGAAAGCCAAGAGGACTTGGCCATGCAGGGAGACCCTGCCCATTGCATTTGGCATCTCTTTTTTTATTTAATATTTGACAAAGAAGTATTTAAATGGGGTTTTGTGGGTATTGCAGTGCCCTCTGTGCCCCTGAACCTCAGAGCTCTCTGGGCAGAGGGGGGTCCCCATTTTGCTCCTGCTGTGAGGATGCTCCATGCAGAGATGGAGCCCTGTTATTCCACCTTGCAAGAACTCATCTCCTTCCACAATGTCCATTTCTTTCTCTTCCCCTTTCCAACCCCCTGCATTTCAAATGCCATTTCCAAGCAGCTCAAGCTCTTAGAAACAATTTTCCTGGAGTGGGTGCCCCAAGGGCTGCCTCTTCCTGCAGTGGTGTCAGCAACAGCTCTCTTGGTTTGCTCAAGACATTCCTCTTCTCCTTCTCACAAATCCCTAATTGCATCTTTCCACTTCCACACCAGTGTCCCCTCAGTGGCCTGTGTTTGAAGGAGATGCTGTGAAATCCAGTATCCAGTCTTGGAAGCATCTTTGGGACAACTGCAATTGTTGCTGGTTAATGATGGTGTGTAATTACACTGCCAGTAACACCTGCTCTGTCCATGGAGGAGCAGGGAACTCGTGTGTCACAAATACAGATTGACACAGGCAACTCTAATCTGACTGCAGTGGGTGATAATTAAAAGACACAGTTGTGTGTAAGAAGCTGATGGAGACCTGACCCTGCTCTGAGGGGCAACTCCAAGTCCCCTCCTCCTACTGCTGAATCCAGATTAAAGTGACTGTGTAAGACAGTGCATGTCCTAATGCAGTTTTCTCTCCTGTGTATCCTTATTGCTGCAACTTGAACTTCAGTTTTAGGAGGTCTTTTTATTCAGCAGCCCTTAATAGTTGGTAATTCATGCTCCAGTCCATGGGTGCAGTGTGTAGATCCCTGCCCTGCTCCCAGCAGGGATTTGACCTTGAAGTTTTTCCTCCTCTTAGTCATAAAAAAGTCCAGACCGAGGCAGGTAACAGAGAAAAATGATTTAGTGAGGATTGGTCTGGAGGTGTGCTCAGTCAGTGCTGGATCGGGCAGGGGTATCCCAGCCTTGCTGAGGGGTCTGTGGGGCACAGAAGATTTGTGACCAAGCAAAACAGGGGTCTCCTATTGCAGGAAGTGCCCCCCATCTCTCCCCAGAACCCCCAGAGGTGTCTTTGGATGAGCTGGGAGCAAACACTGCCCTGCACAGCCAGGACTGCTGCAGGCAGGGATGGGAAGGTGTTAACTGGGCTGGGCAGCTCCAGAGCCATGGAATCTGCTGGGGGAGGCAGTGGCCGTGGGTGCATTTATAGATGCAAATGGGGAGCAGGGGAGGGGAACAGAAAATGTAAGAATCCATTGTAAAGCCTGAGGGCACTGCTGAAATCCGAGCTCGGGGCGAAGGCTGGAGTCTGTGCCAGAGGACTGCAGGCACTAAAAACCCTTCCAAACGGTGCTTCTGATGAACTTTAAATCCCTGACTCTGTTTCAAATATCCTGTGAGAACACACCCACGAGAGGCTGTGCCATTTGGTGGGTCCAGCGCGACTTCCTCAGTTTTCCAGGAAAAATTAAGAGAAACTTTTTTGATCTTTCACCCAGCCCTTGTTCTTGACCTTGGAATTTGGCACCTGCCATCTCACCTCTCTCACTTGAACCCCTCACACCCGGGTGTTTGCTGGGGAGAGAGGTAATTCCTGTAGGCTGGGACAGAGTTTGAACAGCACCTGACACAGGAGCGTCGCGGCCCTTTTATCTAACAAGTGCCTCAACAATATAAATATTTAAGTACAATAAACAATTATGATCAAGTTTCTTGGGTGACTGCACACGGCAAGTGAATTTGAAATTCATTTCCCATGGGTATTCAGGCTTCACATTCACTTTCTGTGGATGTTCATGCTAATAAAACTTCATTGCACAGAGAGAGAACACAAGAGAGATGCAAATATGACAAGGGCAAATTTGCTTAAGAGTTCAAATGAATATTCACCAACTTTTTATTATTTTTAAGTATTCGTTCCTATTTGCTATAAAAAGATTATTTTATCTTTACTCTCCAAGCTCAGTGAAGCATGTGCTTGAGGTATATTATATATTTCCTTGTACTAATGGAAAGTTTTGTTAATAGCAAGTAAGGAGTAGGTTTAAAATGTGCTTTATCTCCGGGAACTGTCTCCACTAAACCCACGAGTTGCCACCATCCTGATTAACATCTGTATTTCAACACATCTTGCAGTTTAAGGCTGGGATCCCCCTGTTTATCCCCTGTTTTTTAAAGCTGCAGATCTCAGCCCCAGATCCCGACACCATTATTTTCCTCTGATTTTCCTTGCTCATCTTTCACCTCGTGCTGCCCTCAGTTATGAGGGTGCCAGAGATGCTTTCCCTTCACACAAGCTGAGCTCCTGTTTGGAGGGACTTGGGGGTCACTGTGGCTCCGTTTTGCCTGAGGCAGAGGAAGCACAGTTTTGACATCTTCATTTGATTTCCGTCCTGGAATTGAAAGAGATGCAAATGAGCAATAATGAATATTTTCATTAAAAGTGTCTAGACATTACATCTGAGAGCAGGATAATGGTGCTGCTGCTTTATATAAAACAGTCTGATTTAGACCCAGGCTACCTTTTTTTTTTTTTTTTTCTTTTTGTCAGAAAAGATAACATTTATTTTTAAAAAAACGTAATTTAATGTAAGTGAAATTAGGGTAATTGCTAATTATGTAGCTGCAAACGAGGCAGATCTTTATCTTGAGACGAGCTGGTCTGGTGCAGATTATGAACCGTTACTTTTAATGGGGTGGCAACAGAAGGAAAAAAAAAATCAGTGAAACAGTCCTAAGTCATTTCCCCTGCTTGTCCAGACCTTTTGGATAGGGAGGGGTGTGAGGGATTCAGCATCACCCCCATCTCACTGAAGGTCAGGCCGAAAATTTAGTCTGAAAACATAAATGTGGATGTTCAAAAAGGTTTTATCACAGAATCACAGAATGGTTTGGGTTGGAAGGGACCTTAAAGCTCATCTCCTTCCACCCCCTGCCACGAGAAGGAACCTTCCACAAGCCCAGGTTGCTCCAAGCCCCATCCAGCCTGGCCTTGGACACTTCCAGGGATGGGGCAGCCACAGCTTCTCTGGGCAACCTGTGCCAGGGTTGTGACAGAACAAGCTGCCACCTCCAGCCCTGCATTCCCCACACCCCAGCTCACATCTCAGGGTCGAGGTCCCAGGTTTTTTCCAGGCTTATTGTCCCACCTTTGGCCTCCAGCAGTGTGTGAGAAACTGCACTTAACACCTGACAAAACTTCATCCCAGGGTGTTCAGTGGGAAGAGGTTTTGTTTTCTGTAGGTACTGGAAGGAAGTTAATAATACAAAACCCACCCTAGAGCCAAGTACTGCAGAATGAAGTCACGAACTCTGGGGGATAAACATATTATCTCTTACAGGCTGCAGTACGTGGGTACTGGAAAAATTAAATGCACCTGAATAGCTTTGCAGATATATATCTCTGTATCCATAAAACCCACTGACAGCAAGCAAACACGAGAGCTTGGCAGTTGTCCTGCTTGCTTTAATTGCCTTTGATGGGTTTTATATCTATCACCTTCTTAAAATCCCTCTGCCAACAATCCTGCAGCTTCTTGTCCTCAAGACTTTGGGGTGATGGATGTGCAGGTACCCACAGAACCTCCTGCATCCACTGGAGCTTCACAACATTCCTTAGACTTTTCTGAGGAATCCATCCAGCTGTGATTTTTAAAAATTATTATTTGCTTAGCATTTTGCATCCTTTTTTTTTTTTGGACATTACTACATATCTGCCCTGGCTTTCTCTGAGACCACCCATAGTGATCCCTCTCTCCACACTTTATTCAGAGGGTGGGGAGGCCCTGGCACAGGTTGCCCAGAGGAGCTGTGGCTGCCCCATCTCTGGAAGTGTCCAAGGCCAGGTTGGATGGGGCTTGGAGCAGCCTGGGCTAGTGGAAGGTGTCCCTTCTCGTGGCAGGAGGTGGAATGAGATGAACTTTAAGGTCCCTTCCACCCAAGGCCATTCTGTGATTCCATGATAAGAACATCAGCTTTCCCTTGGACCCTTCTTGCTCCACCAAGACACCATTTGAATATATCTCCCTCTCCTCTGGTCCACCAGGCTTGGGGAAAACTTCCCCATTTTCACAAAAAGCTATTAATATAAATATTATTAATATTAGTGAGTCTCACCTGACCTAGCAGAAGGGCTGGATAATGCTTCAAGCCTTTTCTTGTAGAGGACTGAGCTCCTTTTGGTATTCCAGCTGATGACCAGTGCTATTCATCTGGGACCACAGGCTGGGAATCAGCCAGAGGGACTTGTGGCAGCTCACAGCTGGTCAGCCTTACCTCCAGCTTTCCCCCAAAGTGTAGGAACTGAAAAGGAAGCTCTGACAGCCTTGGGACTTCCCCCAGCCATGGATGAGGAGCGATGCTGCGGGCTGGGATGGGAGCCTGGCTGTGTGGTGCTCCCCTGGGGAACAAAAAGGAGAAAATGTAGGAATAATGGGAACCATTTTAGGTGATTTTAACTGTCAGATATCAGGAGCAAAGTAAAATGCCCAAGTGAGTTGACAGCAGCTCAGTTTGATCCCTGCCACGAGCTGACTTAAAGCCCCAATTTTTCCAAGGCTGTTAATCGCCTCAGAATTGATTTTGTACTGAGATATTTTATCACACTTGTGTATTTGGTGTGGTTTGATGTTTTTTTATAAGTAATCTATGCCAAAGTTAAAGGGACTTTGTTAGAAGATGCATTTCCCCTGCTCTTCTGTGGCTGGGTGTTCCATTAGGGTAAATCAACCCTATGGTGAGACGAAGGAATTGTTCCTTATTTAACTGGAAAGGCTCAGTGTGTCCCATGGGTTGCAAGTGCCCTTCACACCCTATTTCAGCCCATCTGTGCCCAGGTTTCCCCATCCTGTGGAATGATATCTGCAGTATTTTCCTACCTAAACAAAGAAAAAAAAGTACTTGTGAGTTATCTGACCTAAAGGGATTTCTCTCAGTGCAGGAAGAGTGTCATTTTTCACAGGGCTGATGACTCCACCAACCTGTGTTATGGACACTTAAAGAGATGGACACCAGGACACTCCAAGCCCCAAATTCACAGAATCAATGAGTACATGCTGAAGCCTTAAAACACCACTCTAAATAATGTAATGTGTACATGTAGGAACATTACTCTTGTTTCTCAGCTGCCTTCTCAATGCTGAAATTTCATCTAGGTGTGTATTTTTAGGTCTTTCATAGGCTGGTGGGGGGTAATTGTAGGTTTGTAATCTTATGCAATACAGGATTAGTCCACCCTGCTGGTAGTATCTTGAATAAAACCAGGAAAAAAGAGGGGAAAAAAGGCCTGTTTTATTGTTCCACACTCCCCAGCACATTCCTCTGTTGTGAAAGGAACTGGTTTGGCAGTGGGGTAATCCCCAAACCAGGTGTGACCGACAGAACAAGGGAGGACAATGACACCTACACTAGAGTGTGTGTTCTCTCCCTTGGAATGAAAGGGAAAGATGCTCTGCCTTGCAGGAATAAATGGAGTTTCACTCCTGTCTAGATTGTGCTGTTTGGCCCCTGACCCACCCATGGGAACTTTGTGGTGCTCATGTGCTCCCTGGGTGGTGGGTGGCAATGGGGGACACTGTGCTGTGCATGTTAAACCCCTCCTCTGTTACCCTCTGGAGCTTTCTATTTCTGCATTAATTTTAGGATTATTTTAGAGGCATGAATCACCCTCGAAATCTTATCTTTTATCTACATCACAAATATTACACTAAAAAAATCACATTTCTGTCCATCATCTTCCTTTTCCAGGACGCTCCAGCTGACTCTTCCCGTGGCTCTGCCCTGCAAGCCCTGGTTTTAGTTTTGTTATCCAGGAAGGGAGCAAAAGGCAGTTCTTCCACTGGTTCTGCTGATGGTGTTTATTGCCACAGTTGAAAGGGATGGGTGCAAATATTTATTCCTGCCTCCTGCCCAATTTAGGACAGCGAACTTGCCTGTAATCTGTCAGGATAAAGCATCTGGAGGGTCATGAAAATGCAAAGGTGTCTGAGTTTCACTGTGCCTCTTGCTAATGTCAAATCTTCCTCTGAATTGACTTCCCAGGACAAAGAAGCTGTCAGATGAATGCTGATGCTCTATTAATGACAGGGTAGGGTGACCCACCCTGGCGTGTCATCATTGTTGCTGAAGGAAACACAGAGGCAACCCATAATCACCTTTCCTGCATCTGTCCCACTAACACCTAATTTAAGTGTATATTTGTCTGCTGATTGATCACAGAATTTTTTTCGTGACACCTGATTATCCTGCTATCTGAGTGCTTTACATTCTCCCTGCTCATTGAAGTTTTCACATGATCCCTGTAACAGTGTCTGAACAGGTGGTAAATCGGGTCTGCAAAGCCAGTGTCTCTGCAGACTTCCCCTTCTCCCCTTCCCAAGAGGACAGGGGATGTCTTGGAGTAAGTCAGCAGGATCTGATGTTCCAAATCACCCTGGCAGTTCTGAAAAAACCTAACCACACCTTTCCCTCTTAATTGGTGGTGGGGAGAGGATGGGGAAATGGCATTTCATACAGACTTCACCTGAAGTGACAGGTGACAAGGGCAGGGTGAGGCTGAACCCCAGACACTGCCAGAGGACAGGGTTACACTGGATATGAGGAAGAAATCCTTCCCTGGGAGGGTGGGGAGGCCCTGGCACAGGTTGCCCAGAGAAGCTGTGGCTGCCCCTTCCCTGGAAGTGTCCAAGGCCAGGTTGGACGGGCTTGGAGCAACCTGGGCTGGTGGAAGGTGTCCCTGCCCAAGGCAGGGGGTGGGACTGGATGGTCCCTAAAATCTCTCCCAAACAAAACCATTCTGTGATTCTGTGAAACCAGCTCCTGGGTGGGGATTTCTGGGCTGGAGACCATCCCAGGTCAGAGGTATCTGTGTGAGAAAGCAAAATGATCACAGCACATCCTCGCTGGTGCTTCGCTGTGCCGTGAAAGGAGCACTTCACACAGAGTTTGCAGCAGGGGATACGTTGAACCAGGAGGGTGGACCAGAGTCAGATTTTTGTCAGGGTTTATATATTGACTGCTGAGGTGAGGATGAGGTCATTTGGAAACAGCTGCAGCACGTCAAACATGCCTGACTGGGAGTTTTAATGGCTTAATTCGCCTCTCAGTTGCATGGACCAACCCCAGCCAGGTGCGAGATGTGCAACAGTTTCTCTCTCTCTCAGAAAGAAAACACCCCAAATTTACACTAATCCAAACAGTTTTATGTTTAGCAGAGACCACCAAACTCCCGGGTAATTTGCCCTCAGTAAGAAGACAGAAAGCAAAACATGCTCCAAGTTTTGGGTGCACTGCAGCGGGAGCTCAGCACTGACACCGATACCTGCCCATGCAAAGCTGGCTGCTGACGTCTGCCCCATAAACATTTAAATACAGCTGAACGTACCCAGCCTCATGGATTGCTGTAATTCATTAAACAAATGTTGGGTTTAATGGTGCTGCCTGTAAAGCTGGTGCCATGGATGCTCTCAGCTGTGAAATATGCTGTGGAAGTCATTTGTTTGCAGAGGGGGTCTAGAAATCTGCTTCCTATTAACGTGGAATGGGTTTACTGGAGAAAAAAAATCTCTGGGATCACATTTTTCCCTCAATTATCCCTTCTCAGTGGGATTCCTCGAGGTTTGCGCCGGGTAACCGAGATGTGTCTAAGCTGGGGGGTTTTGGAGCTGGGGTTTGTTTTGATCCATTAAGCTTGTATCTGGCCGTGGTGATGTAATTCCCCCAGTCTGAGACACTTTATAAACATTAATGGGTTTGTTTTCACCATCCCAGGGGATGCACAGGAAGGTCGCCAGGACTGTTTCAACCCCCACAGAACTGGGGATGGGGAAATGTGGCACTGCAGCATCACAGGGAAAAACCAGAATATTCACTCACATTTTTAACCTGTCCATGCTTAGCTCTGCCTAATTCTGTTTTAACAACTTAAAAGTTAATAAGTTAATAAGTTATTACAGTACCACATCAGCGAGGTTTGCATTAAGATGCTGCTCTATATTCCAACTGAGGGAGGAAAGAATTGGTGCTCTGCCTTTTATGAGCGAGAAGGGGTGAAATCCAGTTATAAATAATAGAAATAATAATGTGACCTTTGCAGAGGGGGGAAAAAATTGTAGATATTATCAACTATTGTGACTTTGATGGGAGTTACTTAGTGGAGACAGGCTGGAAGGGACTGTGGAACGTGGGCCACGCTGTGATTTTCCTGAGGATTGCTGCTGGAGTTTGCTGGTGTCTCGGGCTGCATTGTCTGGGTGATGAATGGCCACACAGATGCCTCTGGTGACATTTGGAAGGGGCCAAATTCTCTCTGCCCTACAGTGTGCCAGGGCATAACAGACCCAAGGCACGGATCGAAAATCCCGCTTTGGAGACCTTTTTCCCATCACAGAAGGTCCCTTTTTGAGGGTGTGCTGAAAGAAGCTGCTGATACTCTCAGGCCTTTGAGCTGGGATTGTTCCTGCAAACAGAGATACATGGAGCAGATGAGAAATTAATGTAAATATACAGACAGAAGGCAATTTTTTTTTGGAGGAAGAGAGGCAGAGGCAGATGAAAAGCGATCAGCAGAATTTACATAAGCCTTCCCCATCACAGGGGTCATCATTCTGCAGGATGACACATTGAAATTCATTTTTATTAAATTCTGGCTGATTATTTAATTGGAAAAAGAAGGATTTAATTGAATCAAGTCAAAGGGCCCTATTAGATTACGTTCAGCCTTAACACAGAAGGGTTTTCCCATTTAGTTAAACTGGTTCCTTTGCATATTGTACATATTAAACCATAAAAAGAGGTGATCTGAATAGCAAATTAAAGGGTTTGGAAGGCCTGAATGGTACTCATGTGCTTCTCAGCCCTTTTTCATCTCCTAAATCTTCTCATATTCTCTTTACTGCACTCCTTAGGTTGAAACAAGAGCAGAGATGAAGGGTGGTGCTCTGAAATCTTCCTCCATCCTTGTTTATTCCATTAACATGTTCTTGAGGAATGGCCTGCCTGCATGTGATGTCACTACAGGAACATGTTGCCCAAAACTGAGGGGTTTTTTTTCAGGTTTTCAAGGCTTCCCTTGCACCACCTGAACAGATGCTGAGTGTAGCTAAGGCTGAACAGAGATTTGTGACCTGTTGGCATTGACTCAGGTTTCCTGTGTGTCCCTAGGAAATATTCCCAACCTCTCCATGCTTCAGCTGCATGGCCAAGGATCCCATCCATCTGGGACACAGGCTCCCTGAGTAGCTGTCAAGCTCCTGGTAAAAGCTGAAATAAGAAAAAAAACAAAACAAAACAAAAAAACCAAAAAAGGCAATGCTGGGAAATTATATGTTTCTAATTTGGGCTCTTTAATTACCTTTTAATTCAATTTTTTGTTAATTTAAAACTAATGGGAGAAGGCAAATGAAGCACAATTAATTTCCTAAAGTTTCATTTCATCCCAATTTTGAGTATTCCAGCAAAGGCTTGGCCTTCTGACCGAGAACACAACCCAGCTGGGTTGGGAATGCCTCATCCTTGTGCCTGCACTGCTCATTTTCCACTGGCTGACACCTCTGGATTGCTGGGACACTCCATGCTCTTTCCAGGCAGAAACTTGGAGAAATCAAATTCTGCTCTGAGAGATTGAAATCAATTTTAATGGACTCAGCTGTTCCCTAGTCAGGATGGGAGGAGGCATGGGAAAGGGGGAAAAAATCTTTCAAGATATCTTCAGGGGAATTCAGGAGGACTCGAAAGTAGTAATGAAGGTTTTTAAAGCGAGGTTTTTAATTCACACAGCCAACTTTAGGACAGATTTTTTAAATAGCCAGGCGCTAATGTAGAAATTCTCTTTGCCAGTAAATTAAAAAAATTCCAGCTCTGGCACTGCAGCAGCTCAACTAGTCTATTATTAAGGTTAGATTGAGTAAGAAACATAATTCGGAATTTGCCTCAGCAGCTAAATGTGTTCTTGGAAGGTTCAAATCAGCTTTAACCCGATTTTTTATGACAAAAATAATGTGCTGGTCCTTTAAAGCCGAGTTCCTTTTTTGCTGAAGCTTAAGTTTTATTCAAGTGCAATGAGTAAGTTTTGCATATACGGTACTGGGATTGCACACTCAGGTTATCTGGTTACATACATAATTCTCTCATTTGCAAGCACAGTTTGCAGCACATACTCATGCAAATTAGGTATGAAACCGGGCATTTATCTTGATTAGAATTCAGTTTCTATATATACTTAAAGGACTTTATCTCGTTTGGGGATGGCTGCAGAGATGACGGAGAAAGAATTTCAAAAATTGCATTTATTCTCCTTGCGGGTTGTTTGTTGGCCCTTTGGGAATTCATTAAGGAAAACAGACCTTTGCACTGATATTCCGAGTGCCCTGGCCCAGCACGAGTGGTTGGGTTGCAGACACTGCTGGAAACTCTCAGTCAGAAATAACTGTCCCTTGGAAAAGCCACTGTTCCATTTCTGTGAATAAATACTAGATTTTTCTATTGTTTCACAATATCCAGAGGGATTGATCCGGATGGATGTAAGTTCTAGATGCCACTTGATAAGGACTTGACCCTGTTGACTCTTGGAGAACTGGTTGTACCCACGCCCCAGATCAGATCTGAGGGTTTGGGGCTGACTTAGTGATGTTTTTCAGCTGACTGACGTGACAGATTTACCCGATTTCAGTTCCCACAAGCTGCCCAGGGACTCTGCACCCCAAACCCTCTGCTCCTGCAGAGCCCCATCCCTGCACTCCCTCGGGATGTCACCACGTGGGATGATGATGTTCTCCCACTTTATCTCATGTCAAGCCTCTCCCAGAGTCATCCCTGCAGCTCTCTGAGAAGGGGAGCCCTTTTTCATCCTTTCTGCTGCATTTTGGCTCAGGGCTCTGCAGTGTCAGCGGTGCTGTACAAGGACACCGTGAAGTTCAAGGAACTGCCACAAATTCTCCTTTTATTCAGCCAAAAGCCTGAATTTAGGCAAATACTGGAGGGTTTAGCAAATTGTGCAGGACTGTTTCTCCCCCTTTCCTTACGGGTCGTGATTTCCTCTGGCTTTTCCCTTGGCAAGAGCTCTTGCTCACTCTCCCAGCTCCCTGCTGAGCTTCCCACACCCACTCCCGTTTCTGTGAGGCTCCCACCCCACACGTGGGGGCTCCTGCCCATGGCATTCCTAAACTAGTGAACTTTTTCGGGTACAGGTGGCTCAGGTGACAACCCACAGCACTGCTGCCTGCAGATCATAGAACCACAGAATATGATGAGCTGGAAGGGACCCATCAGGATCATCAAGTCCAACTCCTGGCCCTGCACAGGACACCCCAAGAACCCCACCATGATTTGGGATGCATGGGCAGACTGGGGAGGTAAAGCCATGCACACCATGGTCTCCAAAGCACCCCTGCTCATGGGGCTTGGAGCAATCTAGTAGAAGGTTGGGGGTGGGGTTGGAACGAGGTGATCCTTCAGGTCCCTTCTGACCCAAATCATTCCGTGATTTTATGATCTCATTTCAGTGGGATGAAGCCGCCTGCACGCTGCTGTGGGCAGGGTGGCAGCTCTGCAGGCTTGCTGCAGCCCTGGCAAACACACAAGAGGATCCCTCAGAGGGATGGATAAGGCACAGGGAAACATCCGCGCTCCCTCTAGCAGTCGCCAGTGAATGGATGATACCAATAATTCTCGATTTTTCACCCTGGGTTCGTGCCACGCAAACTGCCAGCGTAAGAGCTCTCGCACTAACGCTACTGCAGTGGTGACAGCGCTCAGGTGGCTCTCCCTCTCCCCCGCCGAAATCCCTCCAGGGGGATTTTTGGAGCCCGTTCTCCTCCACCTGCCGCAGGCAGCTGCTGGGTACGACCCGCGCGCAATTAGCAGCGCGGCTCTTCATTAGTGGCATTTGGAGCTCGGCG
>NW_021940578.1:2693711-2756181 GCF_001715985.3 Manacus vitellinus | reverse complement strand
CCCTGAAAAGTTGTCTCCAAGCCGGGGGGCCGAGCGTGGAAAAGGGGGGCGCAGGGGGTGCGGGAGGAGGCTTTGCGTGGAGGTTGAGGAACAGGGGCTGAATCGTTCCTGCAGTGCTCGTGGTGGGGTCCTGCTCTCCCCGCGCTGAAATTCAGTTCCCTACTAATCAAAGTGTGTCGTGATCACTGGTGCTGTGTATATATTCGTATTTAAACGTTTCTGTATATTTCCCAAATAATTACAAGCTTGCATGACAATTTACCCCGAGCAGCCTTGGTGTCAGAGCAAAAATAGTGCAAGCCCTCCCCTTTCTCGATAACTGAATTTACACCTGTGTGATAAAAACGTCAGTAGCTGTTATTTACTCGTTACTTATTTACTGTGAGTATCTCTTGGTACAATGGTTCAGCGTTATTTAAAATAACAGTGGCGGTTTGGGGAAGCTTTTTAAAGGTAGCGTAGCTCCTGGTGGGTATCGCTGCTCCCACCAGGATGCATTCATGGAATTGTAGAACCACAGAACAGTTTGGGTTGGAAGGATCTTAAAGATCGTCTGGTTCCAACTCCCCACCCCGGCGTGGTTGGAACTGATGCGATTGTTGTTTGTGGCGTTAATGCAAACTGATTGAGAGGGATTAATTAGCGAATGTATTCCGTGCAGCTTGTTGTAGCTCTGTGTTTCGGTAGCGGGGGTGTGGGGTGTGAATCGCACTCGTTAAACACAGTTAACCCAGCACCAGGTGGGTTTGCTGTGCAGCAGGGGCTGGACCCAGCCGAGCTTCCCGGGGGCTGTGGGGATGCAGGGAGTGAAGTTACCTGTGTGGGGCAGGTATTTTCTGAGCTGCTGTGCTGTTGGTATAATCACAGCCACTCTCTGCCACACTCTGCAGCCAGGCTACCGAGGAGCTTTCTTTTATAAAAATCTGCTGAAAGGGCAGAAGGAGGATGCCGGCCTCCGTCCTCCCCTGTGGAGCAGGGCGATCAGGAATGCAGATGGTGACATGCTGTACAGGGCATGAACGTGGAAATGCAGCCTTCCAGCCAGGAAAGCAGGTAGAATGCTTTGGCTGCTCTCGTCCACGCTGATTTCTGTGTGTGTACACACTGATTTCTGTGTGTGTACTCAGTGTTTGGTTTTGTTTTTTCTCGGGACACTTCTGGGAAGAAGGGTGTGTTTCTGCAGAGGGGCACTGCCTGTGTTCCTGCAGCGTGTCCCACCAAGGGAGGGATGTCTGTGAGGTTCTTCAAGGGTTAGGGCTTCTGTTTGATATTCCTCAGAGGTTTTCTAGTCTGTCTAGCAATGGAAAAACTCCTCTTTGTGTTCCTTTACTATCAGCACGCTGGGAAACAGTCAGTACACTGTAAAGGTGCCAAAGAAACGCACTCCATTCCCCAGAGTGTGCGTGTTTCTGCTTAATAACTATAATTACACGTGCTTCAGAGCTGTGGGGTCCCTGTGACGAGTGGTCCCACCTTCAGCTGGGTGCCAGAGTGGTATTTTCAATGGCTGCTGGATGTTTGGTCGACCTTCCCAGTATTTAAGCTGGCAAATTTAGCTCAGAGTGCTGATGCCCAGGAGTTAGGAGAAAGGACACTTCCCCAGCAAGGTGTGACTACGTGGCCTTGTGGCTGTAGATGAATTTTTGTCCTTCACAACAAATTTAAGAGGCTGATACTAAAACTGTCATATGCCCAGCCATGTACCACTGGTTTTGTAGCAGAAGCCAATCAGTTAAGTGTAAAATTACACCTGAAGAGTGTTGTGTTCATCATGCTTAGGGAGGAGAGGGGGGAGAGTACTCGATCTCCACAAACCCCACCAATTAGATTTGCTCTGCTTTGTGCTTCCTCCCTGAGTTTGGTACTATTGTTTATACACTGCCATAAATGCTCTGCTGCATCACTCTGTGTTTGTATAGACAGGCCTGAGATATCTATAGTGAGCCATATGCTTTTCCTCAAGGATTTGGAGACGATGTTCGGAAGGATGGGGTGAAAACAAGAATCTCTGAATAGCTCTGCTGTTGTGTGTCTTCTAAGTAGGAGGGCTGCCAAGCTGTTTGATTTATGCAAATATATTAAAGGCAGGCAGGAGGATGGGGAATGGGGTGGCAGCCACTTACCTGCAAGTGCAAATTTGGGGTATGGTGGCAATGCTTGGATGGCCAAAGCTTTGGTCCTGGTGCAGGAGCACGTGGTGGAATCACCAAGTCCCTTTGCTTATAGAATCATGGAATGGTTTGGGTCAGAAGGGACCTTAAGGCTTATGTTGTTTCAACCCTCCTGGCATGGGCAGGGACACCTTCCTCTAGCCCAGGTTGCTCCAAGCCCTGTCCAACCTGGCCTTGGACACTTCCAGGGATGGGGCAGCCACAGCTTCTTTGGGCAACCTGTGCTGGAACCTCCCCACCCTCACGGGGAAGGATTTCTACTCTTTCATAGGAAGGAGCTTGGTGATCACAGCACTGCAGGCAGGTGCTCCAGGTCAGTCCCAAGTCGTGTGGAAGGAGGTGAACGTGTCTCTGTGCCCTGCTCAGTCGGTAATTAATCCTGAGTTTGTCAAATGTGTTATTTGTATAATTATGGTACAGCTTGAGACAGCTCGAGGTAATAGCTCTGCCCCTTTTGTGCACGCTGAGACTTCTCTGTGCTACAATGAGCTATTTTTGCCGTGGCAAGGTACACTTCGAGGGCCTCTTTTCCATAATTTAAATCAAAACTGGAAGAATTCAGCAAAGAGGGAGAGCAGGATGGTGGGTGTGTGTAGGTGGGCAGGAATGGAACTTGTGCATTGTTACAGCGAGAGCGTTAATCATTCGAACCTCTCAGTCCTGACTGTCTCTTTTAAAAGGCGAGTTTGCTGGGAGAAGTATTTTGGCTGCAGCCTCTCTAAACTTGGATGCAGATCAGGGTGGAAATCAATACTTCATGTCCCCAGCTCTTAGCACAGCAATTACAGGCAGCGCTCGGGAACATCGGTGCGGCCGTGTGTCAGCACCCTCGTGTCGCAGCTCTTGTTGGGATTAGGGTGGGTTGGATTGGTTGTGAGCAAAAGGTGTGCCTGGTGGTGCAGGTCAGGCTGCAGTGGTGGGGTGGGATGCTGGGGATGAGGGGGGGGATGCAAACAGAGCATCACAGCAGGTGCTGTGGCAGGTCAGTGGTCAGCCGTGACCTCCCTGTCTGTGCTGGGTGCACCTCTGATCTTTTGGCTTTGTGTCTTTGCCCAACCTGCACCTGTGTTTTCAGTACTTTGGTTAAAAGCAGTATCTGCTGTGCTCAATCAGGCAGTCAGTCCATTTAGCCATATGTTTTTGCTGTAGTCTCCTTCCCACATTAAATGGAAAACACCTTAATTAATTAGTGTTGGTGAAGTGCTTGAAGATGTAACGTGCAATCAATAGCTAAGTGTTATTAATAACACCTCACTCAGCGTTTGGCTTATCTCACTTCCTATTTCAGGGCACCAGTGGCACACTGTGGTTGCTGTGTCCTGGCTCCTGTTGGTGGGAGTGGTGGTGTTTGCATGGATGCTGCCAAAATTCAGCTGGGAATGAGGCAGGAGCTGCATCCTGCTCCTGGAATAAAGGGTTTCTCCTTCCTGCACAGTGATCTTGGGCAGGTGCAGCATAAGAAGGATTTCAGTTGTGTCTTGGTATCTCATGATGCCAAGGGGCCAGAAGGACCTTTATGCTCCTGACAGCCTAAAATAGAGTTTTCCCTTTTTCCCTTTGATCTCGGTATCCTTTCATAGCCACGATGCAAAGACTTTGACTTTTGCCCGGGAGGCAATCAGTTACCTCTGTGCTGTTGCTATTTTGTGGGTAATCATCTCAGGCTGTTGAAAATGTACCATTTTCATCTCTTCAGAAATCTTCCCTGCTATTTGTTCTTTCAGAGTTGGAGAGCTGATACTGTAAAGAAGCCTGAGGAATTTGGATACTGCTGCCCAGTTGGGTATCAGGAGCATTTTATCACAAGATCAAGGTCTTGCTGTACTATTAATCTTTCTAATCATTTCCTGCTTTATTTCCCTCTGTCCTGTGTAGCTCAGAGGGTGAGGGAGCAACTAGTTTCATGCTCTGAAACAAATGCCTGTGCTGGGAAATCAATTTGTGCTTAGCAGTGTTCCCATGGTTGCTTTAGAGGCAAGGAACTGGCTGCAGATACCACTTCAGGTCCCTGCTACATCTTAGTCTTTGAAGATGTTGATTTAAATATCTTTTCTGGAGTTTTCCTATTCAAAAGCCTCATCTGGCATGGTTAGCATAATACTTAGATTACCATTGCTCTAGGGCTTGTCCAGGGGAGTTTTAGTGAAGCTCCTGAGGATGAGTAAGCTTGAGTAAACTCTGAAGCTGAAGAAGGACTTAATCCAGGGTTTTCAGTTCCTCAGTTTGAAGCATAACCATGAAAACAGTGTTAGACTTGCAGGTGGGGAGAGGGAGGTAGAAGCAGGTCTGGGTCTTAGGTTAAGTGTGATTTTTGTCTGTTGGGTTCAGGCACTCTCAGATAGTCACTGCTGGGGCTGGGCATCATCCAAAAGGACAGTCTGTCCTGCCATTACTTATTCTTTTTTACTCCAGATCCATCAGTGAACTCAGTGTTCTCTGTCACTGGGGCCAGGTGATGCAGGAAAATCTGCATCCTGAATATGCAGCTCTCTGAGGTGCCAGCAGAGGCTTTACAGCCTTGGGGCGGGGGCTCCTTGCCCAGCCTTGGCGGGCAAACATCTTTCCTTGGGTTATCCCTGCTCCCCCCTGCACAGAGCAGATCACTGCACACCAGGCACTGAGCTCAGCACTAGCGTGACACAGAGCAAAACTTCAGTCTCCAGCTTGTTAAAATTCAGTCCCCATACTTTGTTGACAGGGGAGTGTGAGATAAGTGCCGTGGGACTGACGCAGAACCGGAGTGCTCCTAACGTGGTGTGAGCCGGGCTGTTTCTGATTGTTGTGAGATTCTGTTATGGGTCAAACTTTGCTGCAGGCACACAAGCACAGGAAGGGTTTGCCTGTTTTCCAGGGAGATGTTCTCTATTAGGGGTGGAAAGCAAAATGAATTGATTCAAGGAATAGATTTGTGGAACTTACTTTTGATGTCTACATTTTAATGGTCTGGACGCTCTCTTAAGTTGCAGGGGGGGGAAAGGAACATCTTGGAAGAAACCTAGAGGGCTGCTGTAAAGGTTTTAGTGGAGGTTTTCAGTAGGAAAATCTCCAAGTGCAGCTGCATTTTGAATTTTGAGTAGCAGCTGCCCTCAGATGGGGAAGGAAGGAGGGCACGGTGTGTTTTGGCAGGGCTGGCACAGCCTGGTGTGTGGGGCCTGGGCACAGCAGTGCTGTCAGAGAAGACCTTGGGGCACCTGTTTTCATCTTGGAGCTGTGTCCCTCTGCAGTGCTTTGCTGGAGTGATCCCTCAGGGAGGGTGAGGATGAGCAGAGCCCAGCTCGGGGTTGCTCACTGGGCTTTGGATGCTCCCCTGGAGCTGAACAACGTCTGTGTGACTTTTGTGTAACAGCAGCACGTTCAGAAAACAGATTCTTCATCCTGTGATGGCAAAATATCCCCTCTCTGTGTGCTCATCCTTGTTTGTTCTAGCCTTAAATGCACCCAATTATTTGCTTTTATGTTTGTCAATTATTGCATTATCTGCCCGGGCAAAACCTGTTGTTTCATCCGGCTGCGGATTCTAAACATTAATTCCTTGACCTTTTATATCCTCCACAACATATCTGGAGTTGCTTAAATGGCTTTGCCAAAATTTGTCATTGTTTTTCTCCCTGCCAAAGTGGTTGCTGAGGCAGGAGAGGGGGAGCTGCTTCAGGTGCAGACATGACAGTGCTCCCCACCACATTTGCATCCTGTAATTGAATCTGCAAAGATCACTGTTGTCATCCAGGGGAAGGCAGCTCGTTTTAAAGCCACACAGGGTTTGTTCAAATGAGCTTGGGTTTCCTGCACGATCTCCTTTCGTGGTGAGAGAGGTCCAGAACTGACAGCTCGGGGTGAGAGGGCTGATTAATGGGGTTCTTAAATTTCCATGAAAAGCAGAGGGAGGTGGTGGGGCCAAAGCTGTGCAGCTCCTGTGGGGAAAAAAATCAAAAATACAAAGCTCATAGTGTCATGGATCTGAGAAACCACAGAAAGTCCACTTATTCAGTGAAAAAGCTGTACTTAATATCAAAAAGTTCTATTTTGGGGTAGTGTGTTGTGATATTAGCAAAAATAAAAAGCTGGGCAGTTGTGCTGGCTTCAGGGGGGATTCCTGCAAGGCCCTGGTGTCCTGATGCTGATGCACACAGAGGCTTTTGGTGGGTTTTGCAGCTGCTGGGTGAGGCAGTGTGGGACTGAGCCTGGCAATGAGGAGGAGCTGAGTGTCACCATCTGGGGATGTCCCCAGCTCGCTACCCAGCGCTGTCTGCCCCAGTTTAGGAGCTGCTTAATGAGCAGGGAATGGGGTTACCAGGGCATGCTGGAACAGGGGTTGTGAGCTGCCACCTTGCCCTGCTTGCTGATGTTCTCATGCCCATGTCATTGCCTGGCCTCAGTCCAGCTCCAGGACTCATGTGAGCTCCCAGAAGTTGCTCACAAGCTGCTCAAGCTTTTCTGGAGCTGTGTCAAGGTCTGCAGTGCCCGTTGCTCCCAGCACAAGTGTGTGGCTCTGAGCAGCTGCTGAGGTTGCTCCGAGTGTGGATCCGGGTCCCTTTCATTGTTCCTTTCAGGCAGAGCGAAGCTCCAGAAAGCACTTTGCATTTTGCCACCTTTGCAGAGAACCTTTTTATGCTCTTTTCCTCCTTGGACATGCATCATTTCCAGGGTATTTTGGTAAATGATGTAATTTAACACATCTTCTGTGCCCTGCTTATCGCTGTCATTTCTGAGTGCATTCATTTGATTTTGGGCATAATTCCTCTGATGGGTGCATTTACTGAACATCTTTGATTCAGCATTAGGCATGTGGCAGGATTAATGGAAAGCACTTTACTAAAGAGGTTTGAATACCTTGTAGGTTCCTTAAAGATTTTTTTCTCTCTCTTTTTTTTTTTTTCCCATTTAAATGGAGCTGTATTACCTTGGGCTGAGGTTTATTTGATGCTGTTGTGGTTTGTGGAGTGTAGTGCTCCCTGTGCTGCCAGGCTTTAGACTGCCCTGGACCAGGGCGACTGTAGCTCCTGGAAATAGCCTGATGCACAATCTGGGTACATGATTGTGATTATTTTATATTTGTTTATATTTGTTTTATTTTGGTTGGGGAAACATGCATAAAAAAAAAAAGCCATGAGAGCTCTACCTGTTAATTAGCCTGACAGTACTGTGGTAATGACCACCCTGCAGGATTAAAATCCCATATGCAGATAACACATTAACTCTGCTTGTTGGCAGCTTTAAACAACACAGATAATATCAGATGAGCAGAGCTGGCTGTCGTGCCAGTGACAGCCTGTCCATACTGTGATGTCAGCACAGATGCCTTTGACCTCATCACAATGTTCAGTCCAACCTGTCTTTGAACTTTTCAGCGGATGGGGAATATTGTGCAGGGAGAAATCAAGTAAATCCCTGTTGGTAACAGACCCTCCAAGGTAGTCTTGGGAGCAGTAAAAGCAGAATTTACACCCTTGGGGTGTAAATTTGCAGTGCTGTGCCTCTTTGAGGGCCTTCATCAACCTGCTGATGTCCCTGGTTCTTGGACACATGGGATTTGGTGCTGCTGCCAAGGTTCCCTTAATTTCTAAGGGTCAGTTCCACCCCTTGGTGCCATCCTTACGTCAGGAGGTGGGTTAGGGTTAGGGTTGAGAACTTGTTAAACGCCTCTGAGAGCAGGGGTGACCTCATCCACAGTGTGGGCCAAGCCCATGAGGCTGGAAGGTCTGGAGAAGTATTTTGGCACCTGTGTGGTTGCAGGGACCTGTCCCACGACCAGGATGTGTCAGGGGCTCTGGCTCTTGTGTTGGTAGATACCTGCTGCAGGAACCATCCTTGGCACCACCACAGTCAGCATGCTTGAAGTCAGCCCTTCCTTCAAAAATGCTGGGTTTGGATCCTCCAGTGCATTCTGAGCTGGGAACAGCTGAACTTCTGCATTCTCTTGAAGAGGGAAAATTATCTGAGCCTTGAAAACTTGCTGTGATTTATTCCGGTTCCTTTTGGTTGCAGCTGTACATAAAGAATCCAAATTGGGGGATATTTTGCTTAACTGCAGTTTTTGTGAGGTGGCTCTCATTTGTTGATTCATTTTCCCGTCGTTTCTGCCGATGTAAGTACAAGCTTATTTTGCAGTGATGTTTTTCATCTTTCCTGGACTTGAATCAGCAAATGAGTGTTGATACCCTTGTGGCAATCTGGTGAGAAGAGGGGAAGCAGAAAAATCAAGTGATGCTCTGAAGATAATTTTGTTCATGCTATTTTTCATATATCAGTGGTCAAAGCCACTTATCAAATCAAGTATCTTGAGTAAGAAGAGCGAGTTGGGTATTGTTGGCTACCAGTGGAGATAACTGGTAGGAAATTATTAAGCATCCTCTGGTTCCTTCATGGAGTTTTTTCAGCATATTTTAAATTTCTTTAAGTGTGTGTACACAGTTCAGAGGGTAATACCATTAATTAGACCAACAGGAAAGACTAATAAAAAGGTATAACCCTCTACAGTACATTGGGTTTATCCCTGATTTAGCAGAGCTGCTCTGAGCTCGTGGTAAATCTGTGTGTATGTCATTAGGAAAGCAGGATTAAGTTGGTAATTAATATCACCAAAAAGTTTTCATCATTGAAAATGAGTAAAAAACGATAGGGAAAACAAACCACCGCAGAGCTTTTAAATATGGGATAAAACCACAAAGGTTTTTCTTTATTCCAGTCTGTCTGGGGAACAAAGGTGGGAAGATGAGGTGTTGGGTACTGCAGATGCTGTGGCTGAGGCTCGAAGTAAGTCAAGGAGGATTATCCTGGGCGATATACAGTGAATTCTTATTGAATTTTGCCCAAAATGTTGCTGGGGGAAGCAGAGGCCGGCGTGTGTGCTCATGTGCTGCTGCGGGCACACGAGAGGGAGGGTGTGCAGGAGTCCTGTTACCCACAGCCGGTTGTTCTGGGTGTCATTGGCAGTATGATCACGACGAGGTGCTGGTCAGGCGCTGAACTCCGCCAGCAGGAGCTCGGGGTCCGTCTGTCTGGGTGACAAGTGCCGCTGCCGGCGGAGAATCCTGATGAGGATCCTGCCGGGCTGGGATCCGCACGCAGCAGTTTCCTTCCTGCCTGTTTATTCAGGCAAGCACGGACTTGCTTTGTTAGTTATTTCACCTCCTGTAGCTGATGGTTGGCAGGGAAGATCAGCTACTTTCTGATGAAGTCTCGAGTGTATATATTTTTTAATTTCTTTTTTTTTTTTTATGATGGAGAACGGCCCAATCCGATTTTTGCAGCGGATGGCACCCGCGCTGGAATTTTTACCTCTGCTCTTCAGCGTTTCCTTCGGGCTTATTTGCACGAGGTTGCAGTGCTAAGCAAACGTTCCCTGTGCCTTAACCTGTTGCACAGCTAACCCTGTGCCTTTCCCTGTTCTCCTGCTGTGGAAACGAAGGTGGATAAGCAAAGGTGGATAAGGGGAGCTCCCGTTGTGTGGCCGCGCTCCGACAGGCGCTCGGCAGCGAGGTCCTTATCAGCGCCTCGCCGATAAACCGGGGCACAAAAGCCTTGGCGTGGGCCCACATCTCCTACTTATTTGGAGATTAAAAGCTCTTGAGGCTTTGGTTTGTTGTGAAAGTTAATTGCGAAGCCCTTGAACCTTGGCAGGGCTCCCACGGCGAGACTCGTCACGCCGGAGCTCAGCCCTCCGGCAGGTTCGGGGCTTGTCCGGGCCGGTCACGGGAGGGACTGGTACCTCCAGAGGGCCTTTCTCCCCAGACACTTCAGATATCCCAGGAGGGGATGCACAGCCCTCAGGAGGTGCTGGTCTTTCCCCACTGCTGTAACGTGAGCGGGGGGGGGGGGGGGGGAAGGGGGAAAGATGATCCCACCCATCCCCTTGATCTCCCCCGTGGCTGCATCGCCACTCAGGTGTAATTAAGGGTTGTGTTTGGTGGAGGCTGTCAGTGCTTACGTCAAATCACGTCTGGAGGTGCCTGCAAGCAGGGTTGGTTCCTCAAGGGTGTTCCCAGCACTGCTCATTGCCCAACACATCTCTGTGACCCACTCAGGGAGCGTCTCTTCTGTCGAGTCTTGGTGTCCAAGAGCACCCACTGAGACCTTCTCTGATTTTTTGGGGTCGTGACCTGCATCCAGGACCCTGATCTTGCAGGTCCTCCAGGTGAAGGCGGTGAGGAGGTGAGTGCTGTCAGGTGAATGAACCCAGCCTTGCCCTTGTTCATTAGCATTTCAATCACTCCCCAGGGGAACCTTCCCCGCTGCTGGTGCTCTCCAGGGTGGGATGTTCTCCTCAGCCAGGCAGCTCAGCACAAACCTGAGAGAAAAGCAGCAGGAAAAGTCAAGGCATGTGATTGCACAGGGACAAGGTTTGTTGTTTTTTGTTCCATTATTATTATTATTATTGTTAAAGGTGTTTCTGATGGATCCTTCGTGTGCAAAACCAAGTAGCTGAGGAATTTGGTGAACCATGGGATGGGGGGTCAGGTCACTGTGCTGGATATCTGTGGTGGAGACAGAGAGTCTGGGGCCCTCTGTGTGGGGCTGGTTTGGACAGGGTGGTTCAAAGCTGATGCTGGCTGATGTATTTGGTTTTCAGTTTCCATCACAACCTCCTGATACTTATTTTTTATTAATGCTTTTATTAAAGCCAGGGGCTGTACAGTGGGAAAGCATGTGTGGACCAGCTCAATTATAGAATCACGGACTGGTTTGGGATGGAGGGACCTTAAAGACCATGCAGTTCCAACACCTTCCATTAGACCAGGTTGCTCAAAGCTCCATCCATCCAGTTCTCACAAGAAGGGGCAAAAGATCCCAGTCTCAAGGAGGACAAATAGGGTGTTCCCATTTTAAGCCTCCATCCTTCATTTAAAATAAATAAAAATACTGCCCTGGTAGTATCATTTTCTACCTGAGCTTTGAAACAAAAGTAAATATTACTGGCCTGGCAGCACAAATGAAAAGAGGATGAGAAGCCATGCATGCAGTGGAATGTCAGCCAGTTTTTGTGTTTTTCTGTATTGCTCTTGTGGCATTTCTGTGGAACAGGCCAGAGACAATGTTCTCTTACATAATGCTCATGTTACTGGAGTGTGATTGTATCCGACTGTCACAGATGAGGATGCTGTATTTATGTCTCAATGAATTTCATCCCTCAGTTTATGTGTCCTCTGACCTCTGGGGAATATCACAAACCCAGTGTCACGGAGTACAATGGCACCTTTGATTTACCAACTCTATTAATGATCTGGTTGAAGGGAGAAACAACACGTTAATTAAATTCACTACTGATAATAAACTTGGTGTTGCAAGCAGCAGTCAGGACAATGATTTAGAATGGAGGACAAATTCATATTTTAAACCCCCCCCCCCAACCACCTGCAGGCTGTCAGGCGTTGATTTTGGCGCTGCTCTGTTGATGGTATTAACATAAATTCAAGCTGACCTGAGTGCACTGGGATAAAAACAAACATTTACCCTCGGAAAATCCTCCGCCTGAATGTGAATTTCACCGTTGGCTTTGGGCTGTTTCGTGTTTTGCATTTCTTTCCTGTGGGTTTTAGTAATGAAAACAAACAACTTGGCTTCACCTTGGGTTGGAGTTAACTCCATTTCCAGTCGTTTTCTCCTTCCCACACTCAGTGGCAGAGCTGCAAGTAGGCAAGAGGTTGTACATTTTTAGTTTGGATTGAAAATGTTTGTTTCCTAGCATAATGCAAAATCCGTGGATTCGAGGCTGGCTTGAAGTTTCTCTTGAAGGATCCACACATACAAGTGTTCCTACGTGAGATGTTCAGTGCCCCACCAGCCGGGTGCTTCAAGTTAAATTAATGTACAGGAGAGGGATGTATAGTGGGCTCTCAGCCCCTGTCCATGCACTACCCCCTTCCCTCTGCTTTTGGGTTATCTTCCTGCCCTTCCTTAATTGTCTCCAGCTGAAACTCTCCCTAAAGAGTGAGCTCAGATAGAAAACATTTTTGTGTGAAGTGTTAACGCATTTTGGGGGACCCACACCCTCATTTTTAAAGGTGGAGTAAGCTAGAACTAGTGTATTTATTAAACCAAAGATGCTTTATTTTAGTAAGGGGTACCTGTTGATTATCTGTGAGGAGAAAAGTGCCACAAACAGGGTGATATTGAGCATTACAAGGGGCAGTTTAACCAAAAGCCTCTCTTTCTTGGTGCAGGTTATTGGAGGGAGGCATTTGGGGACGTGTTTGCAGGGAATGACATTAATTATTCAGGGCTGAGCTAAATAAAATTAATTTTGGACAGGAAGTGAGTTACTTTGTCCTTGTCATAACCCCCAGTCCACACGAACAGCACTCAGGTGATTAAAAGGCTGCTGGAAAATGAAGAAGAATCTCACCAGCTCACTATCCTTCTTGGTCGGAAGGAAGATACTATTTTAAAGATCAGTTACACTGTTCAGGTGCTATTATACCATCTCAGAGACAGAGTTTTAGATTTCTTTTATTTATTTAAAAAATATTTTGCAATTGACAGGTTTTTTCACTAAAGCTTTCTTTCTTTTTTTTTTTTTTTGTGCTACATTTTCTCTTTTTGCTATACCTTGGGGTACAATTAGGAGTGTGTTCTGCTGTTCTGCATCTGAGTGATACCAGGACTGCAGCAAGCATTAAAGCCCTTGAAAGGTAAATATTGCAGAGAGTGTAACAGCAGTAGTCCTGGAAAAAGAAGAAAGCCAACAGCGTTTCAGGGGTTTATTCAGCCCTTGATGTTTGAAGGCTGCAGAGAGGGGTGGAGGGCTTGGAGGATCTCACAGACCATGGATTGGAAAGACCAGGTCCAGCTTGGGATCAGGGAAGAAACATCTGTTATGGAATCTCTGCAAAGAATACAGAATCCCCAGAGTGGGTTGAAAGGAACCCTTAAAGATCATGCAGTCCCACCTCCCACCACGAGCAGGGACACCTTTCACTATCCCACATTGCTCCAAGCCCTGTCCAACCTGGCCTTGAACACTTCCAGGGATGGGGCAGCCACAGCTTCTCTGGGCAGCCTGTGCCAGGGCCTCCCCACCCTCACAGGGAAGAATTTCTTCCTCATATCCCATCTAAACACACACTCTTTCAATTTAGAGCCAAAGATATATAGGTTGTGTTGGTAATGATGGCTGAGGCAAGAAGCAAAGTGCTAAACACGAGTTCCTGGGTGTGATTCACCAAAGAGTGTGATGAGGAAACATCCCCTTGTCCGTGGGGGTACATGTGGGAGAGCACAGGGATGGAGAACTGCACCAAGAGCAGTGAGAGACAGGTTTGGTGTGTGTGCCCCTCACCTTCAGTGAGAGACAGGTTTGGTATGTGTGCCCCTCACCTTCAGTAAGTGACAGGTTTGGGGTGTGTGCCCCTCACCTTCAGTGAGAGACAGGTTTGGTGTGTGTGCCCCTCACCTTCAGTGAGAGACAGGTTTGGTGTGTGTGCCCCTCACCTTCAGTGAGAGACAGGTTTGGTGTGTGTGCCCCTCACCTTCAGTGAGAGACAGGTTTGGTGTGTGTGCCCCTCACCTTCCTCCCCACCTCGTACGTTATATAGGGCAGGGGCTGAGTCTGGTTAATGTGCAGCCCAGAGGGACCTGGTGATATTAAAGGAAAGTGAGAACACTTCCTTTTGAGTGCTTGGAGGCATCCCTCGTTCCCCTGGCTGTTATCTGCAGCAGCATCCCTGTTCCCCACCCCATCTCCTCTTAATGAAGCAATTACATGCACAGGAGTGGGATGGCTCCCAGTAAGGACTCACTCCCAGTAATGAGCCTCCCCAGGCTGGGGAGGTGTCATGGACAAAGCAACACTGAGCAGCAAGGACAATGTCTTAATATGTCATGAGTTTTCAGCAATTTTAAGGTGAATTGCATTTATTGAATTGCAGTAGGCTTCAAAAGTTCCTGCCTTTTGATGTGTTGGAGGAGATCAGTCGCTATTTTGGAACATTAATTTATACAATTCAGATCACACTTGTAGGGTTTTTCTGTTTCCCAGCGTCTCTTGTTTTACTAATTGCAATTGTTTCACGTCCTCTAATCTATTATACTTTTTAATAAGGCATATAATTCATTATTTAGGTGGCAGTGTTCTGATAATTAGATGGGTTATTTTTGTCAGTGCTGATTAGTTGGTAAGTACAGATTAATATTTGAAGACTTGATGTGGTCTCTTGCTATTTGGGTTTCAAAGAGGTGATGTGCCACTTGTTTCATGATATTCCCAACAACTTCATCCCTTCCAGCCTGAGGAAAGTGCCTTGTAAAGAGCGTTTGAAAGCCTTTGGATCTTGTTTCCTCTGTAAAACTTGTGTTAGAAAAACGCCAGCGACTGTAAGCTGGGGGTGATATATTGAAATTACAGCTCCCTGGGCAGACAGGGGGGTCTGTGCACCAAATGGGCTTTTTGGGTGCACAAGCTGGGCATGGACCCGCTGTTTGCTGGATATGTCCTTTCACAAATAGCCTTGGCCTTTTTTTTCCCCCGGAGTTAATTGCAGTGTGGGACAATGTGGCCTTTGTGTGCCTGTCCCTGGCTGGGGATGGTTTCTCCTCTCCCCCCCGCAGAGCTGGCAGCAGAGCCGGTCTCTCTCCATCATCCAGGAGCTGTTTGTGGGGTTAAGGCTGTTTTAGTTCATCTGCAGACTGGTTTTTAAGGGTGTGGTGGCCGAGGGGACAGAGTGAGCACCTGCAGACTGTCAGGACTGTGGTGTGGGTGTCTCTGGGTGAAACATCCCAGTGTTCCCCCTCCCCTGCACACCAGACTGAGCGGAGCAGAGGATGTGCTGCAGTGTAATGTTAAACAAGTGTTCGTGGAGTTGCAGCCTTCTGCCTTCCCCGAGATAACACAAACCACGCTGCTGGGAGAGATGATGTAGCTGGAGCTGAGCCACTGCATTATTTGAGAGCAGATCTCTGGGAAGAGGGAGCAAACCAAACGATTTTTTGTCACTTGGTCACCCCTGCCGAGGAAACCACAGTGCTCTTCGGTGGCTCCCTCTCACTGCAGACCACTCCAGCCCTCCCTGCACTGGCAGATGGCTCCGAACACAAACAAGCCTCGGGGATGCCTGTCACTGCCTGTGACCCCGGGGAAAGCAGAAACCACATCGGAAATGAGCAGGGATGAGGAAGATGCCGAGCATTTTTCTTGAGCAAATAAACGTGGCGTAGGGAAAGGCAGGATAAGCTCCGTGTGTTTTATCGGCGCCCTGAGCGCGCCTCGGGCTGTCCCCTCCCCGGGATGCCAGGGGGGTTCCTGCTCCTTGGTGGTTCAAGGACACTTGCATTAATTGATAATCTCTCTCTGTATCCACAAAGGTGTTGGGGGGTTTGCATGTGTTTCCAGAGCCCCTCTGCCTGAGGGTGGGAGCTGAAGTGATGGGATTGTTCTCCTTCGAGTTACTGGGGGGGGGGGGGTGTGAATTTGGCAGCTGCTGGTGCCTTTCTTGTGAGGGATAGTTGGATGGTTGTACAGATTTGGAGATGAGTTCACAGCCTAGTGAAAAAGCAGGGCAAGAAAAGGATTTACCAAAGTGGAAGCAGAGGAGGGATGCTGAGGGCTTCCATGTTTTCCCTGGTTTTGAGTCTGTTGGACTGTGGAAATAAATTAGGGCCTTAGCAACCTCAAGCAGGAGACAGGAGCGTCTGCCAGGAGAGCAGAGCTGGACCAAAGGAGACTCAGGATGGCTCCATTGCCCCATTGCAGCCCTGTCAGGCAGCCTGGGAATTCCAGCCCCAGTTCACTTGGGCTGTGGTGTTGGAGTTGGTGCATTGCAGGAGAACTGGCTGGTGCTCATGCACGATCTCACTGTGCTGAGGAGGGAGGTCACAGTGTAAGTCGGTTAAGCGGCCGGATTGCCCTGGTGTGTTTGCCACAGGATAATGGAAAATTCCTGTGAGGAGTTGTGCTTGATCTGGGGCCAGAGGGAACAGGATGAAGTCTATTCCACCAGCAAAGCGATAGAAGAGTACACTGTGCATCTTCCGGCTCCCGCTGCCAATGTTTTTATAGGCTTGAGATCTCATTTTGGAGAAGTATCCGCATGCAAGGCCAGCCTGCAGCCGTGCCAGCTCCTTGCCTTGTATCCTCTTGCACTGCCTGTGTGCCGTTCCCTTGGATAATATCGGAGAACTGTGTGCACAGAGCCTGTGATAGCCTTGTTTTCTGCTTCCCAAGATGATGGGAGGAATTCAGGGCTGCAGGGTCCCCCGTGGTCAGTGTCCTGACACAGCATACCAAGCACGTCAACTCTGCTGACACCAGTGAGGAGCCTTTCAGGGGCTGCAATAGGCTTTACATCCTCCTGCTTTCCCTGAGCGGGTTTGGGTTCATCCTGCTACATGAAAATTTAAAAAATTACCATCGGAATTTGTGGAGTTGAAAGGAATCTTAGAAAACTAGTGTCTAGTATAAGTCTGTTCAAGGAAGTTTTAATATCTCTTAGCACTTTGTGGGTGTCTTCGTGTTACAAACCCATTTGTGCTGTAAGGCTTTAGACTGAAGGATTCAACTTGCTGTTCTTTGACTGTTATCACTAACAAAATGACTTTACAGTTTGATAGCCCCTTTCACTCCAGGATCTAAAAGTACTAAAAACATGCTAATGAATTAATCTCCTTGATAGCTCTTGAGTGCAGCTCTTTGTACAGGAATTTGGTCCAAAGCCTAGTGAAGTCAGTGGAAAGATGTCCATGTCATTAGCTCTGGCAAATCCCTTAATCTGTCTGTCCCTGCTTGTCCCATCCTCAGCCAGAGATGATGGCATGGACATCTTCCCATGCCAGGAGTATCATCCTTTCCCCTGTGGAATTTTTTTTCTTGTTTTTCTGTCTGGTTCCACTGCTGAGGAGCACGTGGGGGCAGCGATGCTTTGAAGGTAAGGGAGAGGGGACATACAGATTTAGGGTTCTTTCTCTTGTCTGCTGTTGTGCTCTGACTTAACATCAGAGGTTTAAGAACAATCTGGGTTGGAAATAACTTAAACCTGTAAGAGAAAGTCTTGTAATCCCAGCAAGGATGCAGCGTAGAGCAAAAGCTCTGTGCACATTGTTTCCGCCATGGTCCTGCTCAAGGAGCAGTGGTTTCCTCTAGTGGGAAGAATTTAACCATCTCTTGTGGTTTCCAGTCCAAAACCATCCAGTGAACTTTATTCCTTCATGCATTTTCAGTTTGTTGGAGGTTTGCCATTGATTCAAACGTTTGGGATCACGCTTTGGAGAGGGCTGCTCCTTCTGCTGTAGGATGGAGCCATGGACACAGGGCTGGGCTGTGAGGAGGGGTGGAGTGCTGCTGCTGGAAGCTCTTTTGATCCAGTTCATGCCTGTCAAGTGAACTAGCAGGGGAATTCTTCTTCTTGCTGTATTAAAGAAGATAAAAGCAGTTCTGCCCCTGGCAAAGCCGCAGACACGAGGCGCTGTGAACATCTCGACTCCCCTTTCCTCTTCCAGACGTGTGATGGGTCGTGTAATGTCCTTACGTCTGATCGGCCGTGACAATCTGTGTTTTATGGATTCTCCCTCCTTGTCACCCTGTTACAATCTCCCCTCTCCCCTACCTTTCTTTAATTGTCTCTCAGAACCCTCTTGTCGTTGCTGTGATGATTTTTTCCAACGGATAAGCCTGTTAGGGATAATCTGGTTTGCTGAATTTCCTTTCCGCTGGGCAATCTCCTTAATGGACGCCCCGGAGGATTTCATCCTGTTTGGTTTCAGGATGTGGCTTCGTATGAATATTCTGTTTCTCCATGGTTCTTCTGCTGATTAAGGTCTGTTCTTTCTCCTAAATAAATCGTCTCCTAAAATACTTCTGAGAGAAAAAGAGTTTCATGGAGACTTAGTGTGTGTTTGGTGCTTCTCTGCGTCAGCCAAGATGGTCAGAGTTGTGTGTTGATTTTGGATATGTCAACTTGGATGCTTCAGGGGCCAAAACAAAGGGAAGAAGAAAGATGAGGTAAAGAAAAGAGTTATAATCCTTAAATGTGACATTGTTTGTAATTACTGGGTATGTGATTGTTGGGGTTTCTCCGTGGGACATCCCAAAGGGAATGAGAAAGTGGCCAGAAGGCACATCCCTTCTCTGTTTATCCATTTCCCCACTATGCAGTAGTTAATAGCATCATTTAATCTCTTTCAGAGTTTTATCAAAGTTCAGACATTTGCCATCACCGTGCCTTTTGGACAAGCTCATTTTCAGCACTTTTAAAAACAAGCCTCTCCCTTTTCATTCATGTTTCAAGGATACTTTTTCTTTTCCCCGGCCCAATCAGCTCTGGATGGAGGGTTAGGAGATTACAGTTCTGTTCCTGGCGTTGCCAGCGAGCTGCTGAATGATCTTCAGCAATTTGTTTGATCTTTCTGTGCCTCATTCTCACAAATAAGGATGCTGGTAATAACTTTCTATTGTTAAAGCTCTGGTAATAACTTCCCATTGTTAAAGCCCTTAAAGCTCTTGTGTGGAAAGTGCTATATGGGACTTAGAATAATTATTGTCATCATTTGCAAGTGAAGGTACTGGAAATAAAATTTATGCAGTAGAAGACCTTGGTTCTTGTTGAAGGGAATTACTAGAATAATTTTGGCTGGAATGACCAATAAAATGTGAATAAGGCAACTGCTTTTATTGATTTTTACAGTTGAGCTAGGTGATAAGAGAAATGGGGGCAACATGTGGATTTCTACGTGAGCCATTCTTGGAATAAAGCAAAGCCTAATTTTGCCTCCAGCTGATTATGATCTTGTCTAGCATCCACACACCATGTGAAGCCATTTTGGCCATTATTAATGAAAGCCAACCAAAACCCAACTCCCAAATCCCAGCAAACAAGCCCAAACCCAGGGACATCTCCCCAGCACTGCTTCTTCTTGAGCTGTGGCTGATCAGGCTGATCTCACATGTAAAGACACCTTTAAGCAGTAAAGGCATTATAACACTGCCTATGATTGTCCACATGGTACCCAGATACAGCTGTTAGAGGTGCATTAGGATAATGAAGAAATAAATAAGTTTCCTCTATGCATTTCTCAACTCCTGGCTTCTCCTCTGTCCCTTACTGCCTTTCATTTTTACAGCTTACTAAAAATAGGGTCTTGGAGAAGACTTTGAGCTGTTGAGACAGAGACAAAGCTAAACCGTAAATCACTTGACAGCTCATTTCCTTACAGCAAATATCTTACTCTTATGACTTTATGTTTAGATTAAGGAAGGAATAAAATCTAGTAGGAACTTGGTGTGATTACTGTGTGTTTCAGTTATAAATAACAACATAAGTAGATATGGGCCAAATCCTATCGGAAAGGCGCAAACTGGACATCAGTTTTTATCTTTTAAACGTGTCAGATGTGGGGGTTTGGGGTGCTAGTGTGGAAGGGAGAGGTGGGATTTTGGCTTGCAGTGTTGGGCACAGCTCTGGGGAGGAGCAGTGATGCCAGCACTGTGTGCCATGGCACCAACACAGCTGTGTCATCTCATGGAGGACGTGCCTCTTCTCGTGTCTGTCAAGTCCCTTTAGCCCTCGTTGTCACTGACTCTGTGCTCTGCAACATTCTCAGCCCCATTCCTGCAGCCGGTGGGAACTTTGCCAGTAATTCCAGTCGGGATGGGATAAAGACTTTGATGGTCATTTCCTTTCCTTGTGCACACAAGGATCTCCAGAGCTCTTTGCAAGCTCTGTTCTCCTAAGGCGGGTCAGAGCAATATTCGGTTGCCAGGTTGGTTTTATTCCTTTGGGGTATTTGCTTTACGCTCTGGCTGGGGATGAGAAGAGAGGAGCCGCAGCCGGGGCTGGGTTTTTGGAAGACACGGGCACAGATCTGTGTGTCTGCCTCAGTCTCCTGCAAAAGCCATGTTTCAGAGCGATCTGGTGGAGGTTCCCCATGTTTTGATGTGTTTAAATTCCTCTAACACTACACTCCACTGAGCTGCTGCTCCCATTTCCCGTCGCCTCAAAGGGACCAGCCAGACGAGAGCAGATTGTGCCAAAGCTCCACCGTGCAAATAAAAGTCACGGGATCAAGCCTGTAATGACAGCCTGCATCTTCTGCTGTGGCAGTATGTGTTTTGGGTGAGGGAAATGAGAGCCTGTTCCTACTGGATGTGGCTTTGGATTATCAGATCCGTGATCCAGTATTGTGCTGATTGATCACAGCAAATATTTTGGTGGTGTTTTGCATGGCTGGGTGCTAACATCTTTTAGTGGCAGCTCAGGAGGGATGAGTCCTGCTTTCAGATCTGCCACTAACCTGTGACAAGAGTGTGGACAAGGCTCTACTTGTACTTGAGGTGCTGTTTCCCATCTCTACAAGAAAAAAATGCCTTCTGGCAGGCAGGGGTTATAGCATTGCCTTAGACCTGCTCTCTCTGCACTGCACAACAATCACGAAAAGGAGTTATCGGTGTCCCAGGAGGCAGAGAACAAATTTAGGTCCCGGTCTTGCATATGCTTATACAGCTAATTAGCTGTAGTCAATGGAGCCCATTCAGCCCATAGCACTTGTCCTTCATCTGCTGAGGCCGTGTGTGTGAATGCTCATTGAAACGCGGTCAATCGGAGTATTGTTGCACGTACATTATTGCTTATGTTCTTGTTTGAAGCCAGGAACAGTCTCTCCATCAGAGAAACCTTTTATTTTATTATTTTTTTTTCAATATACCACAGCTATTGCTGTGAAATTACAGGCCCAGGTAAATTTATTCTTTTCAGTTCCCGGGTCTGAAATTGCTGAGCTCAGCTGTTTTTGAGGCAGGAAACAATATCTGTCATCGCTTGGGTTGATGTGGCTCCAGATTTAAGTGTCCTGCCAGCTCCAGGACTTTGAGTAATAGACACATAATGAGTGATTACCCGATTGTTGTCGGGTGATTGTGTATCAGGACCTTTCTGTCTTAGCAATTAATCTGCTCGTAGATGAACGTTCGACCAGCTCCTGCCGGGATCTCTCCTGTCATTTCAGTCACTTGGCAGCGAAAATTGCAGTGAGACTTGTATCACATTTTGGACTAGACTTTTGCTGATGCTGTGCAAGGATACTGGGGCACATAAAAACAAGCAAATCTTGTATTCAGTGGGAGAGTGTGAGTGCTGAGCGTGCCGAGCCCGGGTCAGTGCACCAGCTGCTTTTACTTTGCTTCTACATTAAAACTAACTTGTGATAGCGACAACTGAGCTGAAAAACCAGAATTTACATAATGATTCTGTGTTAATGATATTAAACATCGTGGCACTAACAATAACCTGCTAAAGGCAAATCCACGGAGATTTCTTTTTCCATTTGACCTTGAGTGCTGACGTTGGACTCGCTCGACATCGCATTTTTTTTCCCCATGTTTGAACTTGAAAGGTTCTTTAATGCTCAGCTCAGTGTTTCTGTTTTGCTTTTTAAATTCCTTATTATTTCCCGTGGCTGCAATGTGCACTGATACCCTGTGCCAGGTCATTTCCAGGACTTGGACCTGAATTAGATTCAGTAGCTGGAAGGCGCTGGGCCTCAGAAATGTTTGTACATGATTCAGTTCCTGGAGGACAAAGACTCATCCTTGGCCACAGAGCATCCTACACACGACTCTCCTTGTGCTTCCAGGCACCGTGAGAAGAGAAATGTGGAGGCAGGCTGTTCCCAGGATAGTCCTGCTTAAAATTTCCCGCCTGCATGGCTAATTTTGAGTTTTGTCTCCTTTCCCAGCCAGATTCTCTCTCCCAGTCTTTATCAGATGCTAATTAGCATTCGTTCCCACCCAGCACCGGGCGGTTTATTGAAGTTTTGGGGAAAGCTTTGCAGTTCTGGCGCTGTTGCAGCCCTGTCAATGAAATCTCCTGTAACCCCTTCACACCTCAGCTCTACCCTTCGTGTCCAGTCACGCTGAATTATTGACTTTCAGGCCTTGCTTAGCTCAGGGATCTTGCGATGAGTAAGGTTTTGGGATCAATAGGGTTATGGCAGGGTCTGCAGCGCTGGCAGAACTTCCAGCTGGAGATGCTGCTGGTCCTGCAGAGCCCAGGGAGTCACTGGTGGTGGTTGCAGACCAATTTCAACCTGTAGTTTGAAGCTCCACCGTAAAGTGCTGCCTGCAGGGTCCGTGCTGCGTGTTACCCAAGTCAGCAGATGCCATCACGAACTTACTGGCTGTTGCTCCCCGACTATTTTTATTTGCATGCCTGGAATTCCTGCTTTCAGCTCAGCAGCAATAAATGAGCCATTTGCATAATGAATGGTTTGAAAATCTGCATCCCTGCAGTGTCTTGAGCCTTGCCCTTCAGAAGGGCTTGTTTGCCTGGAGAAGGTGCCATAATTCAAAAAGCTAAATTCCTCTGGGAAGTGGAAGTTTGGATGGGAAATAGATTTTTTTTATTTTTTTTTTTCCCCCAGCTAATTTCTTCCGTGGTTGCTTGGTTTGAAGCAAGCAGAGAAAATACAGTGTATTATTCTGTGTTACAGAGGCAGTTGGATGGTGTGCTCAGAGGCAGGTTAATGGGAAAGAGGCAGGTGGGAGGGAAGTTTGGGCTAAAAAAGATGAAAAGAGAGCACCTGCAGAATAGCAGGGAAAAACCAGGGCCACGTGTGCTGTATTGGGGTCTCCTTGGCAACTTTTTCCTCTTGTCTGCTGGGTTTTCAGGAGCAAAGAAATGCATTGATCTTCAGTGCTTGGGAGGAGCCAGTTCCCTCTGATCCGAAAAGTAGGAGCACCACTTGCTCTAATAATCCAGGTGATTCATGAGCTCTTCTGTGTCCCTGTGGATCCTTTTGGGATGGCCCCATTTGTGACCATGAGGCCACCAAGTGTCTAAGACCTCCGTGTCCTCCAGCTGAAACTGAGGCATCTCCCAAACATAGTGAGGTGCTTCACTCTTCCCCTCCACTGGGATTATGGAGGAGAAAATGGGGTGAAGGACCCCCAGGCTGAGCCCCACCACTCCCAAAGGAGAAGCCATTGGTCCCTGGGCACAGGAGACCTTCTGCTGTGTTAGTGCTGCCAGGAAGCCCCACAGCTTCCTAATCATTCCTGATAAATACAAACCAGGAGGATGAATAATGTGCAGTGATAACTCCCCTGCAAACACTGGCATCCCGCTCGCGCCGATAAGGCCTCGCTCCCTTTCAAGTCCCTTAAAATGCTTTCCGTGTTTCCCAGGACTCTTTGTTGCACAAATTCTGCAAGGCATCAGTTTCTGTTTGTTTTCCTTTTAAACTGCTTTCCAATTTCTCTTTGCCGGGTTTGTGGAACGCGTGGGGAGCTCCATGGGAGGAGGAGGAGGAGGAGGAGGAGGAGATGAGCGCGGTCGAGTCCTTCATGGAAAATAAACGTGAATCAAAATCCAGTCCAAAAACCCTGTAATCTCTACCCCACACAAGAAAGCTCCACTTCAAGGAATGAAAGTGGGGAAAAAATAGGTTGGATTTAATTGCTTTGGATGCCCTGGTACGGCAGACGTGTGGGAAGGTGATAAAAGCTGCAATTTAAAGCTCGGCAGCGGCGGGTTGGAAAGGCCGGGGCTGGTGCACTGGGAGGTGGATACTTTATCCCTGGCACATCTCTGCTGAGTTAAGATAAATGTTGAGCTATTAAGTTCCTGAGAGCACTAAGAGGCTCGGAGAAGGTCACGTACAGCTTCCTCTGTTTTGGTTTTGCCTCCGCGCTGCGTCCCTCGCTCCCTGGAGCGGTGAGGAAGTTTCCTTTCTCCTCTGAGGTTCCCCCAAATGATGCAGGGGAGCTCAGGACAGCCCTAGATGAGGGCATAGGGTGTTGTTTCCTCCTCGTGGAATCCAGGCTGGAGCCTGCTGTGCCATGTGGGCAGAGGTTGGGGAGCACCTGGGAGCTGTGGTTCGATGCTTTAGAAGGGCTTTGGAACTCCTGCTCACGTTCTGCTGAGCAACTCCTGGCAGAGTTGTGATGCTCAGTATTGTCCAGCCAGGTGGAAACAGAGTGTGGAGAGCCAACAGCATCCAAAAAACCCAGAGTTACCCCCATTTTCTTGCTGTCTTGCCCCCTGAGGTGGAAAAAGCCAGAACAGGGAGATAGGACAAGAGGAGATGATAGGATGAGAGAAAATGGCCTCAAATTGTAACAGGGGAGATTTAAGTGGGATATTATGAAAAATTTCTTCACCAAAAGGGTTGTCAAGCCCTGGAAAAGACTGCCTGGGGCAGTGGTGGAGTCACCATCCCTGGTGGGATTTAAAGCACGTGGAGATGTGGCACTTGGGGACATGGTGGCCTTGGCAGTGCTGGGTTATGGGTTGGACTGGAGGATTTTGGAGGGCTTTTCCAACTCAAATGTGACTCAGTTTCCATGGAAAATGGCTCTGCTCTGTCCCCCTGCCCAAAATCCTGATTCCTCCCTGTCCTCGGGAAGCTGTGCCAGATAAAAGGCCGAAGAGAGGGAGGACAGAGGAAGGGAAGGAGATGAATCTCCCGCATTCATTATTCCGTATGCAAAGAACATCAAAAACACTAATGGAAAAGCCTTTTTATATTTTTCATCAAAGCAGTGGTTCAGATTTGGCAGCTGAGTTCGTCCCAGTGAAATATTTATGAATGGAGCAGCTGTGGGGCACTGCTTTAGGAGGACAGCAAAAGCTCCCTCCCCTCCTTCCCTCCCTCTTCGTTTTCCCACTTGGTGCTGTTTTTCTCCCCCTCTGCTTTATTTGTGTTCCTTCCATTAGAGGAACTTGCAGATGAGTCAGGGCTGAGCTTGCACACCGCAGGTAGTAAGATGTGTTTATTTTTTGCTTTACTTAAGTCAGGAAAAAAAAGAGAGGGAAAGGGATTAACCAAACTTCAGGGATGGATGGGGATAGCAATCAGTTCCCTGATTTCCCTCTTCCACTGCTTCCCTGTTTGACCTGAAAACCTCTTGACTTACTTCTCTAGCTAATAATTCATCGTGTTTTGGGTTTTTTTCTGCTCAGAAAGATGATTGCAGTGACCCAAATGAGGTGTATCTTTTATTCTTCTCCAGTAATTAGACCCATCCACACGTAGGGAGCTTGAAATGATTTATGAAGGTATTTTAATCCCAGTTTATTATTTCCTAATCCAGTTTTATTCTTCTTCTTTCTAACTTTGCATCACACTTGGTAAGGTGGTTCAGAAAGCAGAAAAGAAGAGCTGATATTCAATTTCTGTTGAAATATCAGGCAGTTAGAAATAACAGGTTCACAGAGGGAAACTGTGAATTCCAGTTCATCATTGGTGTAAACCAGTGTGTCTGTCTCACAGGCAGTGATGCTCTCAGTTTATTTGAACAAAAATAAACTGCTTTTCATTCTGGCTTCGTACAGAAAATGGCAAATCCAGTGCTGTTATAAATATATGTTTTTCACAGTGGTGCTGTTACTGCCCTTTCCTCCCTGGAGATGGTGGGCAGGTACCCAGGTGTCACCAGGGATGCTCAGTTTGGGATGTGAGGCACTGAACTTTGAGGAGAACATGGGAATTCTGGAGCATGGGTGTGTGTCTGTGAACATGTGAGGAGGAGCACACTACTTAAAATTTAAAGCTGTGTCCCCATCAGTGTATTGTGTTCTTTAAATATAGATCCTCTGAAATGCGATAACTTCGGTCATTGAAGGATACTTACAGTAACCATATAAATATTTATGTCATGTAAAACAGCTCAAATCAGTGGTGCAGGGCTGGGATAGCTCTTTGCAATTTTGAAAAGTTGGCTTGAAATCTCAAGTGGTGACCAGATGTGTGGGTGGATCAGCCCATAAAAATAGGAACCGTTGTCCGAGCTCATTTCTATTTTAAAAAGTGCATCAATGCAGATGAAGAGTGTAAAGTTCCAAACCTGCAGCTTATCAAGAAGAATTTGCAGACTGAGGTTCACACATTTCCTGGCTGGTGATCCCCAGGAGTCAAAGTGGCCACAGGTAGGGTTATGTGAGTGGAAAGTCCTTGCTGGTCTCCCGAGGTGTGGTGGAGCCTCATTTCTGCACAGCAAACAGAGGAAATATAATGACACTTTGCATTTGTTTGCTCTTTAAATGTTTCTTTTTTTCTTTCCTGTGTATTATAATATGACAAAGCCTCCTAGCAGACTTTGCTATTAGATCCTAGTGTTGATTCAGCATCTGGTCAAACACCCTGTAATCACTCACCTCTGTCCAAATCAGCTCTGGTAAGATGAGTTCCCTGTTGAGGAACTGTCTCTGGCCTTAATGACCATCATACCTGTTTGGTTCCCTTGGTCAAGGTAAAAAATCTCCTTGTTGAGCCTTTCACAAGGATGGGGTGCCTGAGTGGTGGCCATCCCATTCCCAGCCTCTCCCAGTGTCAGCAGTGCTGGGTGGGAGCTGTGTCGTGTGTCCCCACCGTGGGCATGGAGAGGAGAAATCCTTCCCCCACCAACCCCCCACTGCCTTGTGCTTAATGGAGATGTAAAACCTGAGCATGGCATTGACTCTCCAGTCCTAACACGGCTTCAGCAGCGAGCTGGAAGGAGAAGGGCTGTTAATCCTCCTGCCATCCCCTTTGAATACCATCATATTTCAGCCCTGTTAAGCCATTGGGCCGTTGTTTATGGGTTTCGTGCTGAAAGGAAGAGCTGTGCTGAGCCTGTAAAATGCTGCTTTACTTCTGTAATGCCCTCACAGGAGCAGGCAGCTCATCCTCACCACCAGCAACCCTTTTCCAACCCCAAATCCTGCCCCATGCCCGGCCAAACGCTTGCCCTGAGCAAATCCTCACGTGGTTGAGCATCACTGGCTGCTTGGAAATAACCTTGCAGATCTGATTGCTTGAGGGAAATACCTGTTTGTCAGTGGGTAACCATCTTTCACCTTCCTTTTGGGGCTGAAAAGTGGGTGATACAGCCAACAGCTTCCCTTCAACCTCCTTTCTCCCATTGTCTTGCTGCGTGTCCTTCGCAGACAGATTGATTGAATTGGATTTCTTGTGGAGTCGTGGGTTGGCATGTTCATTAACCTGCACACTGCTCTTGCATCCATAGTATCCTCCCAGCCTGTGTTTTATTGGTCAGGTTTTATTTCTTCCAGTTGGCATTCCAAACCCCAGGGTTTTCTCGTGCCCATCTTTTTTGCACATGTTTTCCTTAGCCTGGGGGGGGAGGCAAAATACCTTTCTGCTGGTCTCTGCCACGTCCCAGTGCCAGCCTGGACATCTGACATCTGGGAAACCAGGGCGTGGTGGTGCTGGAATGGGGGTAGGGGGAAGGTGCTGCAAGTTGTGTTACCAGCCACAAAAATTCCATTTAGCTGGAAAATCAGACTTTTTAGCTGGGACAAAATGATCCCTGCTCACAGGGTCTGGAGTCACCAAGGTGCTGCAATATTCAAGTCATGTTTTTGTCTAAGTGTCTTACAGTGAGTTGGAGATAGTGCCCGTGTAAAAGGTGGATCCCACCCTTGGCACAGAGGAATTTGCAGGTGCCTCCCCAGGCTGCAGCTCGAGCTGCGGGTGGGAGACGCTGGCAGTGATTTGTGGGGCAGGGAGTTTTCCTCCTTCCCCCTCCGCAGGCTGTAATTCCCTGGTATTACAACGTGTCATTTTTCTAACATACCTGAGGAGCTGGGAAATAATGTCTGAGCCTGGAGGGACGGCAACCACGGGACCTCCAAAGGGGCGCGAGATGGAGAGATTAGAGCGAGAAACGAAGGTTGTGATTTATTTCTCTCTTCCATCCCTCCTAGCCTGAAAAAAGCAACCACATTCCTGGCCATCCCTTTATTTCACAGCTCTGAGCGTGTGTGTTTTTTCTGAAAGGCAGCCGATGCTGCCAGTTCCCATCACCTAATCAAAGCTCCTCTGTGGAAGGGCCGCCTCGTTATTACATCCCATTATACCCTCCGGCGGCGGCTGTACTTTATAACCGCCCAGGAAAGCTGACAGGTAACCAATGAGATGCATATTCCAGTGACAACCTCCTGCCCCCCAGGGAGCCGGGACCCTCTCCCGGTCCCCGGAGCTGGGCTCTTTGTGGCTGGGTGCTTCCCGGGAAGCAGCTGGGACCATTGTCTGCCCGCCGAGGCCATGGAGCAGCGAGGTTTGCTCTTTTGTTCCCTTCTGATCTCATTGTCCGGGTGGTGTGGGTTGCCATGAAATGCCTGCGTGTTTGTTGGGTTGATGGGAAAGGGAAGAAGAGTCGCCCGGAGACACGGGAATGGCTGAGCTGGAGAGGTGGAGAAGGGGGTGGCAGGGAGCTGGGAATCTAGGAAGGGATGGGGGGGAAAACTGGCTAAGTGATTTTATCTACAGCTACCTGAAAGGAGGTTGTAGCCAGGTAGGGGTTGGTCTCTTCTCCCAGGCAGCATCAGTAAGACAAGAGGGCACAGTCTTAAGCTGTGCCAGGGGAGGTTTAGGTTGGATATTAGGAAGAAATTCTTTACAGAGAGAGTAATCAGGAATTGGAATGGGCTGCCAAGGGACGTGGTGGATTCGCTGTCCCTGGAGGTTTTTAAGATGAGACTGGATGTGGCACTTAGTGCCATGGTCTAGAACCCTGGCAGTGCTGGATCAGGGGTTGGACTTGATGATCTCAGAGGTCTTTTCCAACCCAGCTGATTCTATGATTCTATGATCATTGTAACTGGGTATTGCACCTCAGAGTGGCCTGATGGGGTGTTAATTCCTACCTCATTCCACTGATGGGATCCAGCCCACAGCCTAATGACCCCCACCTTTAAATCAGTGTAACCCAGTGCATGCCAGGTCTGGGGCACCAGAAGAAAAGGAATTGTGTTGATTTTGAATCAGTGTTTCCTTCCACCCCTCCCTGGTGCTTGTTCATTGTGTTTTACTGTTTGTCATGAAATATGGAGAGACTGAAGTATTTGTATGTTTTATATTTTTGGGGCTCGTGCCTGGGGCAGGGTGGGAGGGTCAGGCTGGATGTAGAGGGGGGAGGGATAAATTGGGATTGGAATGGATTTTGGAGTTGGCTGGGGTGGAGTGTGGCAACTGGGATAACTTGGTGGACTTTTTTGTGGGTTTGTTACTAAGTTACTTGTGGGTTGTTTCTCTGCTTATTTACTTCTTACTGCAAAACTCCAAGTGATGCCAAGCGTGGCTGGTTCTGGTCTGGAGGCAGGGGCTGGTACCTCAAGGAGGGATGATGCAGCAGGGAGTAGGGTGTCCATCCAGGCACACAGGCCTAGGGGGGCAATATTGGCTGTGGTACCTCATTCTGCAAGGAATGGAGGTGTCACTGCAGCATCCCAAATAACTGGCTGTTAACAAGCACAGGGCAGCCTCAGATGAGACCTGTGCATTGGTCTTGGGTGCTTTTGAGCATCCTTTGGTCTGTGTCTGTGTCTCTCACTGAGGAGGGCTGGGAGTGCAAGTCTGGAGCTGCAAACTGAGTGTATGGACAAGTGGAGTCTTTCTGCCATTAAAAGGAATTTTGCCTCCTCTGTCATCCTTTGGATCTGGTGGACGTGACAACAAAAGGGATTCCAGGAGCACATTTTACTCAACACAGCTTGCCTTCAAATCCTCCAGCCCCTGAATGTGACAGCTGCTAAATCACCTGTTATTATGCAGAGAACAAAGCTGTCCTCCACGAACAAAGGAAGGAGAGTGGTCTGTAACTGGGGGGAAGGCAGAGCACAGCAGTGGGAAGGAGATGGACTCCCCTGGGTGAAGCCAAGAGCCTCCAGCAAAGCTGCCAGGACTCCAGGGGTAGAGAAACCTCCCAGGATGGCAAATAAAATTCCAGCTGATGGTTGAAATAATGGCTGGATCCATCCAGTAGCGCTCTAAACAGTGCCTGGGTGTGTGCTGCAGCACCTAAAAACCAAGGAAGAGCCACATCCAGGCTGGGCTGCAGTTTGGGCTGAATGTTTCTCAGTTCCTTTGAGAACATCCCATGTGGTCATAAGGAAAGAAATGGGACTTAGACCTGGATTTCCACTTAGCATCATAGAACGTTAAGGGTTGGAATGGATCTTAAAGATCACCTAGTCCCAACCCCCTTGCCATGGGCAGGGACACCTCCCAACAGACCAGGTTGCTCAAGGCTTTACCCACTCTGGCTTTGAGCACTACCAGGGCTGGGCCATCCCCAGCCTCCCTGGGCAGCTCATTCCAGTGTCTCACCACCCACACAGTAAAACTCAGTTCCCAGATTTGCTGATGTGCCCTCACAGTCCTCAATGCCAGGCTGTCCATCAGGGCTTTGCTCTCAGCCTGAGCCCTCAGCTCGCAGTGAAATGACACAATCAAAACCCCGGTGCTGATTTCCCCCAGCAGCGTGTTTTGTGCCACCTGAGGTTTTCCCTGCGAGCTCAGCCAGCGAAGCAAGAGATGCCTCTAAGAGCCTTTTGATGCTGGAAAGTTAATCCCTGGGTCCCAGCCTGGGGGAGCTGCTGGACATGAGCACAGAACCGTGCAAACAGCGGGGCAGCTGCTCGAAGCCTGCCTGTGACGCACAGCGGTGGGCCAAGTCTTTCTCTTTTGCTCCCCGACAGCACTGTCTAAATAATATTAATAATTAAGGGCTCAAGCTGGGCTGGATATGCTTCCCAGGGGCTGCACCATGCACTTAAGCAACTGTGCCACCTCTTCTTGATGGCCTTGGCCATCTCTGGCCGTGGCGTGTGGGTCAAGAATGAGCAGCAGCGAAGGCAGCAGGAGCCCTCCTCAATATTTAAAGACTATTGATGGGCAAGTAGGGCTGGGATGGTACAAAAACGAGCTGTCTAGACGTAGCAGAAGGCAGAGAATCTGCTTTTTCTTGGTTCATGAAGTCCAGCAGGAGAAAACAAGCTGCTTTGTTAATTTTTCCTTTCTTTTTCGATGGAAAAAAAAAGTCAGGGGTTTGTTTTCCCTGTTCTGCAGCCCGGCTGGTGATGCTGGGGAAGGGCATCATTTTGCAGGAAAAAGTGGCTCTAGATACCTTCAAATCTCCATCTTCACCCACCCCAGCAGCAGTGGGACATCATCTCAGTGTCTTTAAAGTGAGAGTAGTGCTTCACGTTTCTCTGTTTTGTCAGTAATAATTAACTGAGAAGTGGGAGGAAGACTTGCGAAATAACTCTGGAAACAGAGCTCTTCGAGGAATTAAATGAGATGATGGAAAGAGAGAATCATTAGCCTGGAATTAAAATAAATGGCTCTCTTCCTGTAAATCTACATTTCGGGGGCAAAGGCAGATTGTAATTTCTTCTGCCACTACTGCAGCAGAAAGTGTTTCAAAACAAAGCTCCTTCAATGGCAATACTGTTTGTGATCACTGTAATTTACATTATATATGTTAGAGAAGAGGGGGGTGTCAGCTGCTGAAAGCCTGGTCTGAAAGTCACTGCAGAGCATCCTCTGAAGAAAAAGGCTTTTTAAAGTTGCTGTAAAACATAAGGATAAAAGAAATTGAGCTCATTTTTCTCCAAGGACCATAACATCCTTTAAGGCTTAATTCTGCTTAATATTTTGTCTGTCCTCTTTGGGCAGTTTGGTGAATTCAGAGACATCTTGAGATATGATTCTTCTTTTCTTGTTGGATTTTAGTGTAAATATTAATTGAGGTGTCCTGCTTGGGTGACTCCTGCCTGCCCCAAGTGGCCCTTGGCTTTGATTACCTGCTCAGTTATCCTGCTTTTTTTCATTCCTCACGTCCCCCTGTTCAGATGGTCCTTGTCTCTCCGTGCTACCAGGGCAGGGAGATGAATAAATTTTACATATCTCTCTCCCTCTTGTCAATATTTGTGTCAGGAAAGCACTTGTGCCATTTCTTAGAGAAGTCACCGTCTCCATTCACTGACCTTTTATTTCTTCTGTGGATGGAGAGTTTATTCTCAAATATCCTCTCCAATCTCTGTTTCAGCCACTGCTGGTTCTCTTATCGCTCTTTATACACTCATTATAATCTCCCCATTTTGCATCTCCAGGAGCCTGCTCTTTAACCCTTGAGGGGCTGCTTGTGGAAGGCTGTGGCCCACCCTGTGTCCTTCTGCTGAAAGGCACCATGAAGAGCTGAGCATATTATTTTATTTTAAAACTATTTTACTGCTTAATTGCACTTGCCTTGCAGCAGAATGTGTTCTGCTGAGAGCCCCTCGCAGCCTGAAGAGGGGAGATGGCACCTGTGCCCTCTTCTCATAACATTTTCAATTGGTGTAACACCTTGCACTTGCCCATCTCCCAGTCACTTGGACCTGCTGAATGATGTGAAATCAGCTGCTGCCCTCAGGTGCATTCCCAGGTTGGGATGATGGAATAACTGTGTTGTCTGTGCACGTGTGGTTCGTCCCAGCCATCCCCCCAGTGCTGGTGGCACCACTGCCCCCAAGGCTGGTGGGATGTGCAGAGCTGTGTCCTTAACTTTCAAATTCATTTCCTTGTAGCTGTTTCTGTTTTCTTTCTGGCTCTTTCCCCTCAACTGTTTTATTCCATTTATCCCAGTGCTTCAGTACCAAGTGTCTTACAAACCCTGAGGAAGGAAGGCCTAGTGGATTGTACACAACATTTTTTTGGCAGAGAAACGTTTGAGGTCGCCTTTGCTTTTGCTTTTTTTTCGTTGTTAAAATTTCAAAGCAATAAGGGTTTGTTGCTCCAGTGGCCATCCACAGTACCCAAGCTCTCCCAGATCTGGGTTGGCCCTTTTTGCCCTCTGCATGCCACACATTCCTCATGTCCAGATGAGCCGGGGTCTGGGAAGTCTCATTAGTTCCCCATGACCCCCCTTGGCTCTGTGCCACTTTCCCAGTGCTTCTGTCCTTGGAGAAATTCCCCTTTTCTCTCAGATTCCTGCGTTCAACTTTCAGTTTAGGAGAAGATGTCCTGACACAGGGCAGTGGGAATAATTTTGTTGACTTTAATGGAATTTAAGGAGCTGACAGGGAGTTTCCTGGGTTGCTGATGGGAACAGATCACTGGCTTCTCCTTCAGCATCCTGATTAAATCCACCCCCAGTGACCACTGCATGTGCTACCCAGCTCTCAGAGGGTAATGCCCACTCTGGATTTCTGTGGGTAGCACTTCAGGTTGTTAAGGTGACATAGTGGAGACCAGTAAGCAGATAATCATGGAAAGGAAGGACCATTTGTCCTTGAAAAGCTCTGTGGGCGGTTCGTGAGGAAAGGGGAGATGCATTGACTTGGACAGCTACTTATAGAAAACAGATGTGCAAGTTAGGAAACACAAGTGATAAATCTGAACCCATATGGCAGCTCCCTCCCAAGCATTTAGAGTCACAGCAGCCACGGATGGGGCTCAGTTTTCTCTTCTGAAAGAGGAATTGGCCATCCCTTGTAAAACACGAGGACGGTTTTGTTTGTGTGTGTGTGTCCCAACCTCCACTCTTGGATGGAGCAACGTGCACCCTGTGTGCAGGGTGGGGAAGGAAGGGCAGGGATGTAAATCCCTGGGACAGGTTTATGATGTTTCCTTCCCAAATGCTAGGACTGAAGGCACCAACAAGTAGTGCAGGACCTGTGCTGGTTTATGTAGCTGCCAGGTACTTCCAGCAGCACCCACAGCTGGGTTGGGTTTTAAGTCTAGTTTCCTGCAAAAAAAAAAGGGGGACTTGCTGCTGTCTCAGGGACCTCCACAGATTCTCTGCCAGGCTGAGGGATTTCTGCTCCCTCCCTGCCAAAACAGGCAGGACCCCTCGAGCCTTGGAGGTACCCTCAGGAGGACTCATGTTCTGCTGGCTTGGATTTAAGCTCTTTCTCTCTTTCTTCTCCCCTTTCTCAAGCTTATAAAGGAAGGCAGTTCCCAAGCTAACTCTGATTCTGTTCTTTTTCTCATACCCATCTGAAAACTGCTTTTCAAGCAAGTTGGGGCTTAGTGGGCTGTGTAACCTCCTCTGCACTGGAAAGCCTCTTCTGCAGTCCTCCGCCTCCTCTCATCCTGTGGCATCCTGTCCTTGTCAGCTCTTCTGAAGTCCTTTGTATGGGAATCTGTTGGGTTTTATTGGCTATTGTCTTAAGTGCACAGTTTATGAAATGAGAGTCCTTCTCCCCCACAATATCATAAGAAGATTAAAAAGAAAGCCCAGATTTATGGGAAACAGAGAATGAATACATTTAGAACCTGAAGAAAGACTGTAGAAATGTATCATCAGGAGGCATTTTAAACTTTGGATCACTCTTTAACCCAGTGATCACCATTCAAGAGTGGGTTGGTTTGGTTTTTTTTCCTGGCATTTGGTTTGCAGAGGTGACTGTGGTGCATTTTCCATGGTTTTTATCATTACCATGGTCTTGCTGCTGGTGCCCTGGCCAGCTGACATCCCTGTTACAGCAGGGCTGGGACCTTATTTTATTTCCACCTCCTTTTTGATATATTACTGCACCCTAAATTAATTTCTTACCAATCCCATTTGCAGCCCTGTTGAGTGAATGGATCTCTGGAGGGGTCTCCATTGTTAACACTGACAAATGTCATGATCTAGCCCTGTACAAACAGACACAGCCAGGGAAAAGAAGTGCTCTTTGCAGCCTGGCTGGAGTCCATGTCCTCTCCCAGTGCTTGCAGAGAGTCCTGGTTTGGAAGGAAAACCACAAAGCACTTACTGAGGCCACAGGTAGGAGGAGTGGTGTGGGGAATGAGGTCCCAGGCAGAGCTCTGGCTTGCAAGGGTTCATAGTTACCCTGAAACAGCACCACTCCGAGTCAGACCTTGCTTGGAGACACACGTGGGGTCATCCAGGGACTCATTCCAGTCCTGGAGCAGCAGGTCCTGGCTGACAGGACAGTGGGTAACAGCTTGGTAGGACAAGGGGGGATGGCTCTAACCTGACAGAGATTTAGATTAGATATTGGGAAGAAATTCTTCCCTGTGAGGGTGGGGAGGCCCTGGCATGGGTTGCCCAGAGAAGCTGTGGCTGCCCCATCCCTGGAAGTGTCCAAGGCCAGGTTGGACAGGACTTGGAGCAACCTGGGCTAGTGGAAGGTGTCCCTGCCCATGGCAGGAGGTGGGGCTGGATGATCTTTAAGGTCCCTTCCAGCCCAAACCATTCTATAATTCTGTGATATATTTTTATGTGTGTGTGTATATATATAATATGTCTATTGCAAGTCTAATATCCTCCCACTGCTGGCCAGAATTGCCTTGTCTACTCCTCTCCCACCTCTCTGTGTTAAGCTGCCATCCCACACCTTATCCCAAAGTCACTTGGAGTAAAGCCATCCATTTGTCTTGCCAGTGCCCAGCTCAGGTGTGTAAATGCTGATACCTCACACATGGTCCTGGGATGCTCTGGAAAATCCCCCTCGTGGTTCTCTGGGCTGCTCTGGGGACCAGGAGAGAATCACACGTGTGTGGCACTTGTGAATGAAGGTGTATTAAACTCTGAGGCAGTGACAGCTCTGCCAAATTACCTGTTAAAGTGAGCTCAGTAATTATAACAGGAGAGTCAAATGAGGATAACGGGCCATCCAATGGCTTAGGCGAGGCTGTAATTACTGAATGGAAGCCCTTTAGAAACTTGCAGGGCTGAGGACTTGTCTGTGGTAGAGTCTGGGTAGGAACTGTTTTTAATAAACTTAGTGAAACCCTGTTAATTAACATACTTTTAAAGACAATTCAGTGCTCACTTCAGGTAAAAGTGGTGCCATCCTCAAGAACTGCTTAACCCTGGATTTTTCAGGTGCATTTCTGGCGCTGCTGTGTTTTCTCAGGGTCTGAAGTAGGATTTTATAACGTAAGGGAAGACTCTTGTGCTTTGAGTTAAGCTGGCTTAAGGTTTACTCTGAAGTATCCCAGGAACCCAGATGATCTGGGAGCTCAGGTTCCCCCGGAGTCTTTGGAAATCCCAGCTGCTGTGCCTCCCACAGGGTGGGAGTTCAGAGGTTTTGCAGATGGCATTAAATCAAAATTCTTGTGGTCAGTCCTTTCAGGTTTGGTTTGTCGATGGCAGAGGTTGGTGTAAGGGCAGGGGTGACTCGAGTCCTCTGTGTCCTGCTGGGCAGCACAGCTCCCAGGGCTTCCTTATTGTGAAGGAATTATTGTTCCAGCAGAGGAGGAGAGTTGGGCATGTGCAGGGGTTGCTGTCAGCTCCCTCCAGCCTTTAGAAGAGCAGTGGCTGATGTCCTGGGTGGTTCCATGTAAATCGTGGCCCAGCTTGGAGCTGAGTCCTTGGCTCAGGGTTTGGTGGGCTCATCCTGGAAGTGACAGCTCCAGTACCCTCTGCCTGCTTTCTTTTAACCTTTTTTTTGCAGTGAAAAGGGTAGAAAACTGTAGAAATGGTGCTGTTGGGGAGCCAGAATTCACTGTGGTGGTTGGCATTGCCGAGCACTGTTTGTATTGATTGGAGCTGAGGCAATAAAGAGCCTCCCACTGCTTTCACTGGAGGTTTCTCTGCATAAGGAGGCTTGAAGCAGAGGGGAGGGCCATTACAACACATAAACACGGCACAGTCTGGGGTCTGGAGGCATCTCACAGCCTTGTTGAAGCCTGAGATATTCCTTATTGACTGGCGAGGGGGCCAGCACAAAGCACACGCCTCAGCAGTGTGTCCTGTTGGCTTTGCAGAGCATGGCCAGAGAATGTGCCACCCTTCCTGCCAGGGGTGATGAGATGTGGAAGCAAGGTCAGATCCCTCCTCACTGACCTTCATCTTAGGGCTCTTCCTCCAGTGCAAATTTCTCAAAGGTTTCCTTATTCCTGGACTTGCTCTTCTTAAATCGGCCCATGTCCCATCAAAGTTTTTTTTTTGGGGGGGGGGTTGGAAAATTACTTCTGTCTGTGAGGAAGCTGGAGCTGTGAAAGGATTGTTTGCACAAGACAGGAGTCCCACTGCATATAAATTGTCCTCATGGAGAATTTCATGGCACTGCTTCCTTTCCTTCATCCCGTGCTCTGGGTTAGGTGTTGGTGTTGGCCACGGGCTCCGTCCTTGGCCGCTGGGACTGTTTCATTCCCAGCTAGGAAATAGTTTCCTGTGTTTCCTGGCAAGAGTTCACAAGTGTGAAATGTAAGAATTCGGGATGGGTTGTAGGAAGTTAATTTGATCGCTTGGCAAGGGAGTGGGGTGATCCAGTTCTCATGTGTGTCTTTTAATCTGTGTAATTTTGTCTGGAAAGAGGAGAGTGGCAGCGAGGGAACTTGGCTCTCGGTGCATTAACACATCCCTTATTGTCCTGAGATTTAACATCTCTCTTTAAACATGATATTCTTCAGCGGCCCTTAGAGACCCCAAATCCTGTTTAGACAAAGTAAGCCTTGATGAAGCTGCACGTTTCTGATTCAATACTGTGGCTGGGAGAGGGAGGGATGGTGTGAAAATGCTGGAGAAAGGAGCAAAACGCAACCTCCTCTCGCTCGTGCTGCAATACGCCCTTCTCTCTTGTGCAGGATTACCTATGGAAATTAAAAAGTTGTGTTTATTTAGTAGTAATGTGGCTAAATGTCTCTCTGACCATTCCTGTGATGCTGCCAAGCTCTTGGAAAGGGCAGCAGAGCCACAGGTGTTCCCAGAAATGCCACGTGATGGGCGATGGGTGCAGCCTTGAGGGCTTGTGGGTGATGTCAGACCCATGAAATCAGTGAGGGGTGGTGGTGATGGGGTGAGAAGCAAAGAATCATAGAATACTTTGGGTTGGGAAGGACCTTCAAAGGTCATCTAGTCCAACCTCCAACAAAGGGAAGGGCTGGTGGAGGGTGTTAATGAGGCAGAAATCATCCATGTCTGCGGGAGAAGAAACACAGCCCCAGTTTGTGCTGGGTTGGGAAGGCAGGACGTGGTTGTGCTCTCCTCTGGAGAAAGGAAGCTTAGAAATCAACCTGGAATTGCAAAAATGCATCTACTTATTTGCAACAAAGCAAACCCCCCAGACTGGCTCTCATTTTCACATTTAAACCATGCCTTTGGTCTCGGCTCTAATTCTGCTGGCATGAAAACTCGTTTGCTGCTCTAATTGAGAAAAGATGGGGGAAAATATGCTTTCTCTTGCTTTGCCTTCCTGTGCATTCAGCAACTTCGGGTACATACTCTGGTTTTTCTGCTGTGGAGTTAGTTTCCTTTTAGTAAGGGATGAAGAGACCAGGGGTAAGACCTGAGAGTGCTTGAAACTCATCTTGGGAATGAAGTCAGGCTGGACAGGGCTTGGAGCAGCCTGGTCTAGTGGAAGATGTCCCTGCCCATGGCAGGGGGTTGGAACTGAATGATCTTTAAGGTCCCTTGCAACCCAAACTGTGATTCTGTGAAGCCAGGACAGCTCTGTAGTGTGTCGTGGAGCATGGGAGCATCCATTTGTTCTCAGAAAGTTTCCCCTCTCTGCTTTGATCTGTGCCACAAGAAACTCTGCCCAAGTCTGATGTGCTGGAGAGCAGCAACAGAGCAAAATAAACCAAAATCCAGCTGCACTCAGTGCTGGGTGATCCAAGGGGCTAAAACCAGGGCAGGTCCCTGGGCTGTGCAGAGGGAGCAGGAGGGGATGGGCTTGGGGGCTTCAGTCATGGCCAGCCCAGCCAGAATACCAGCATGTTAAGCCTCTTATTTGCTCTAAGCTGTTTATTTTGCTGCTGAAGGATTGTATATTCTATTTGTCTGAGTGGAAGCAGCCAGAAAACATCACAGTCTGAAATTCCCTCCTACCTGTGCTAGATAATATATATATTTTCATATATATATAATTTACTAAGCGTATATTTACTAAATGCATGTGTGTTTAGTGATGTGGAGCAGTGGGTGTTTGTCTTTGAGAGCACACTGGGGTGCAAACCCCAGGTCTGAGGCCAGGTCAGTACAAAGCAGGAACACAAAAAGCTCTCTGGAAGGCTGGCTCACATCCATTATGATATTACTAAACACCATAATCCTGTCAGTCTTCGCTTCATAATACGATAATGAGTTGTTAAAGCTAAGGAGGGTACTTTGGGGAGGGAGAGTTGAAGGGTTTGGATCTTTTTTTTTTTTTTCCCCCCTCCTGCCAGGGCTGAGCTGTTTCTCTCAGTTCTTCTCCATTCATAAGATGCTGCGGCAGTTTCAGAAGTGAGCAATTTTAAAGGCTATAAAAATGCCAGTTTCTGAACACTGTGTGCCTTTTCCAGACAAGATGAGCTGTTGTACCCTGTTCCCTGAGCTACCAGCTCATTCCACAGCCCTTAGCTCCTCTCCAGGAAAATACCCAGGGCATTTAGCTAAGAAAGAGCTGTGCACTATCAGGGTTGGAGAGCACGGCGTGGGCGATGGGAAGGGTGTTCCCATGGCCATGTGTGTGCTCTGCACAGTGTTAGCACCCAGCAAAATGGTGCTGTTGGAACACAAATGCTGGAAGCATCTTGTGCCCACTTCCCTGCCTCAGGTCAAGGGCTGTGTGTGTTTCCAGGAAATCCTGGTGAGGAAATTGTGTCGTGAAAAGTGCCAGGACTGCCGAGGGGGAAGGAGCTGGTTCTTGCTTGCTTGGAAAATAAAGCAGGAATGAAAAGAAAAATGCAGAGGAATGTGCCAGCCATTATTTCCCAACTCATTCACTTGGGTTTTGGGAGCACTCAGCAGCTCTGGGCTATATCCAAAGCAAAGGCAGACACTCACATGACCCCTCCATCCCAGAGTGGAGGGAAACCTGGATGCTTTTTCGTTGCAAAATACAGTTTATTTTACCTTCCTTTTCTCTGATCAAAAATAAACACGCCACAAAGTCGGCTGTCCTGCTGGTTTTTGCTTTGTTTGGGGTTTCAAAACCCTTTGGGTGGGGATGTGGCTGCATCCCTTGGCCCAGAAGCTGCCTCCTCCAGCCCAAAGCTGCAGCACAAGGCACCACTCTCCAAACACCATTGTCCAACAGCACTAGGATGTGTGTTATTAACCATCAGTGGCAACCTGGAAGCTCATAAAGATCTTTATTATTTTACAAGCACTACAATTACTGCCTAGAGTTGTTTTCCTGTAGCCTAAGTGCCCTATTTGGATATACAGGATATACCCATTTGTCTTCAGTTCCTTGAATGTCACTGCAGAAACCAGGATTTCTCGCAGGGCACTGAGTATCAAAGCTTCACCTTTGAGGAGCTGGTTTTATTTTCCCCCTAACAGTCAGTGCAAAAGTCAAAGAAGGGGTAGAAGATGAGATTTGCCTACATTTGCTCCAGCACTTGTTAGTTAATGTATTGAAGGATCCCTCCACTCCCCTGTGAGGAGAAGGCAGCGTGTTGGCACGTTGTGGTGGTTTTTGGGGCAGAGCTCTGTGAGGGGATATCAGAGAAGGAAACTGTGCCCATCATCTTATCAGGAGGGCTGTCAGACGTGGGAACACGTGTACCACCTTCCCATGCAATTTGTGTGCTCCTCTTGGCAGGAAATTGCTGATGGAAAGTGATGGACAAAAGACAAAGTCATCAATCCGGGTCTGGCTGCAAAGTGACGAGTGGGAGCTGGCAAAAAGCAAGGAGTGGTTCTCCGTACTAAAAGTAATAATAATACCCATGTGAGTCTGAATCTGTATTAAAAATAGTAATTTCCAGGTAAATCTGCTCAGGTGTATCACTGGAATAGGAGAGCAGCAGTGTGTGGGTGTAGGAATGGCAGTGCTTGGAGTGTGTGGGTAGGAATGTGGGAGGGAGAGAGAGATAAATCCAGGGCTTTGTCCATGGCATGACTGTGGAAAGGGCATTCCTGGACATCATTTTTGAAATGTTTGTGCTTTGACCTGCCTCTCCTGATAAGGGGAGCGAAAAAAAAAAAGGGATTTCTCTAGATGTGCAGCAGCCATCTCATCTGGCAGCACATCTGGGGGCAGGGGTTGGTGCACGGCGTGGAGGTCGTCTCCCGTCCCCCCATGGTGGCCATGAGGTCCCCTTTGTGCTCACGTGGGCTCTGCCATCATTCTCCTCCCAAGGCCATCACCTTGCTGGCATTTTTGGCCAGCCACAGAAAAGCTGCCTTGGGCATAGTGGGGCTGGAGGAAAGGTGGGAGAGCCCACACCAAGGGAGTGCTTGAAGGGGTTTTCAGAAGCTGGGAGCACAGGGATGAAGATACAATGGGACAGGGCAGCACTTCCTGATAATGACACTTTTTCCTTCTTTCTTTGTTCTTTGTTGCAATGCATTTATTTTCTGGATTTTACCCCCCATGCCTTCCTTGGGGCACAGCAGGTGATACGTAGGGGACTCCCTGCTGGGTTTGGCTGGTATAAATCTGGACAGCACAGAGATGTCTCTAGCATGGGGTGCACCTCAACTGCTGCCAAGGCACAGGGACACAGTGAAAACCAAAGGCTGTGTGAAAAGCTCTGTGGTTTGGAGCAGCTGAACTCTTCCTTCCACCTTTTCCAGGCTCTGCTCTCCACGGCAGCACGTGCAGGTGCAAAGCCACTTGCTGGGCATCGCCTGCAGTGGTCCCACCACCCGTGTCTTGCCCAACATCACCAAGTTCCACTGCAGGGAACCATCACCTTAAGTGCCAATCCCAGCCGAACTCTGGCATAAATACACCGTGGGTGCCTTTTTTTCCTTCTGGATTTCAGAAAGGTGGTGTTTGCCATGGCTGCTCACGGTGGAGCAGATCCCGGGTCCTTCCGTGGAAATATCAGTTTATTCCTCATTAAAAGTTTTATGCGCCGCAATAAAAGTCGATAGTGAGACAACAGTGGAGCTTTATAACCTGTTAAATCAGGCCTCTGCTTATACACACAGCCACCTTAGGCTGTTGTGGGGGTTCAGGGGGAAACAGGATCAATCCAACACCCCTGTCCTGCGGCTGTGCCATGGTTGGCACGGAAAGAGGGGGAAATAAATCGTTCCATTCCAGTGATTCTCACTAAAGACTTTGGCGGGAGAGGGATCGATCTCTGGATCATCTGCATTACACACAGCTTGGGTTTTTTCCCCCCTCCTTTCCTTCTGTGCAGATAAAAAGCCGAAGAGGTTTGGGTTTGATGGAGCCCATAGTGAAAATCTTTTTAATTAACAGTGGATTAGAACTGGAGCCGTGTTTTAGGTGGGACGGCAGATGCCTGGTTTTTTCTAGGCAGCCAGACAGGCTCCTAATTATTATTTGTGAGGGCAGGAGAGTGCAAGGGGTTTGTCCCCCATCCTGTCCCTGTCCAGCTCCGTTCTCACCCCTTGTGGCATTTGCTCAGCTTGTGCTAAAGGGAATTTGTTCCTCCTCTTTTTATTCGGATCAAATCTCATTCATTGCCAACTCCAAGTTCACTCATGCCCTCGGTTTTTGAGAAGGGCTTTACTGGGGCTTCACTCCCCAAAAGCTCCCCTAGAGGAGGTTTTAGCCAGGTGGGGATTGGTCTCTTCTCCCAGGTAACAAGAGATAGGACAAGAGGAAACAGCCTCAAATTGCACCAGGGGAGGTTTAGGTTGAATATTAGGAAAGAGTTGCTTCACTGAAAGGATTGTCCAGCACTAGAACAGGCTGCCCAGGGCAGTGATGGAGTCCCCATCCCTGGAGGGATTTAAAAGACGTGTACATGTGGTGCTTGGGGACGTGGCTTAGTGGTGGCCTTGGCAGTGCTGAGTTAATGGTTGGACTTGATCTTAGAGGGTTTTCCCAACCTATATGATTCCATTCTGTGAGTCTCTCCATCTGGGCTTGCAGGGCAGGCTCGGGGTGCCCCCTGAGTGGTGCTGCAGGAGGGACAGTGATGCCCTGTGTTGGTGCTGAACATCCCCACCACGTCCCCTCCCTGCCATCGATTGGGCTCTGTCGTGTCTGGAGGCTTTTGCCACGGTCCCGCCTCGCTCTGAGTGCAAAGGAAGGGAGAAAAATCAATTCCCATCAGCTGAACAGTGCCCTTTGATTTATTGCCAGTGGAGGAAGAAATTCTTTATCTCCTTCTCCTGGAAGGGACTGCTTTGGTGTTTGTTATTAGGGAGCGGTGCTGGAACATCCCCCTTCCTCCGAACCCTGGTACTTCGATAACCTTTGCCGGCCTGGGGACATTTGGATCACAAAAATTGTCTCCTTGATGTGCAGTCAGAGGGGGCAGGTGTTAACCTGGTCTGCTGGGGTGGTCAGCAACGGTCCAGCTCTTCTCCATGGCTTGCAGTGGCTTTGGCACTGCGTTCCCACAGCCTTTGAAATGACCTGTGTTCCTTAGATTTCAGAATCTATACTTGGCGTCTATCTGGGTTTTTTAGACTGGTATTTTTGGCCTGCAAATTGAAAACAGCATCACTGCACAGAGCACGGGGGTTGTTTGGTCCTTCTTACCTTCCAGCACTCATCACCTCTCCTGTTGGTGTAAGTTGTGCTGCTATAGAGCAGATGGAGAAAACAGTGTAAAAATCAGCAGATGGAAATGCTCTGATTTACACCTTTGCAGTTTCCCCCCATCCTTCATCTTCCAGCTGAGCTCCAGAACAGGAGATGGGCACACCAGAAATCAAAGCTCACCACGCTCCCCTTACAGGGAGTGATTTGAATCATGATGACTGCAGAGTGATGTTTTAATTATCTGTAATTGCTAAAGCAGGTTAGTGGCCAAGTGAGCAACTGCAGATGCACAACTGGCCTGATTTGTTGGCAGCAAGTGTGAGCTGATACCCTGACAATGTGATTAGTGCTGATTTTGCACTTCTGCCAACAAATTATCCCTTCCCTTTTGAGGTCTGAGGATGTGTCTGATCTCAGTCTGAGACTGGCAAAGGTGGTGGGAGATGGGTGGCCGTGGCTTGGTCTCCTCAATGGAAACACGAGGCAAGTTCTCCGTGTTGAAGTTGCTCCAATCAATCCCTTTCCTGCAAGGTGATTAATTTGCAGGTGGTTCTGTAAGTGGGTGATACCAGGACTGTGCAGCAGCAGCATGTGTGATTTAGGGAAGATGGAGAAAACTCAGACCATCTCAATCCCACTTAGTGTCAAAATCAGCTTGTCTCCCCTTTTAGTTACTCTGATAATGTTTATTTGTGCAGCTTCCCAGGACGTCGAGGTTTTGCATCATCCACAATCCATCAGTTTAATTCCCTCTTTAAAGCAGTGATCATGAGTCTTATAATGGAAAAAAAAAAAAAAGGCAAGCAGCCTGATAGGCAGCAGGGAGCTTGTTTCCAGCCTCAGGCAATTCAGCTGCAGGCACCAAGTTCTCCTGGAGGGCAACCACCTGGGGTGGTTGTGCCTCACCAACAGTCCTGGGTTTTGGGGGCAAATCCCAATGTTTTTGGAGCAGCAGTTTAGTGCAAATGAACTTCAGGGCTTTGTGACTAAAGAGAATTTTGTTACAAGCCACCTGTGGGGTTGTTTTGTGTAGCTGGAGGTGGTATTGACCCTGATTGGGCTTGGATGAAGCTCCTGATTTCCAGCACCTGCTCTGAAAACCTTCCCTTGGGTCTTCCCTGTATTTTTTCCTATATATTACTATATGCTGAATTTGTCTGTAAGTTGTTCATTAACAGATTAACAGGAAGGGTGGGTTTTGGAAGACCTGAGTGGCAGAGGATGCTGCCCACAGCTGTGGTTTAGGGCTCCCTCCCTCCCTGGGCTGCCCATCAAGCAGAAACACTCCATTATTGATGGCCAGAGGTCAACTCAGGGTGGATTTGTGACAAAATCTGGCTGTTTTATGAGTGGGGCATTTGAGATTTTTAATAGAGTTGCCAGTGAAGGTAAATGGAATATAGGGGTGATGACCCTGGGGGGGCCTGACCATCAGTCTGGGTTGTGGGGATGAGGTTTGTGGTGTTGAATAAACCTCAGGAACCTGAGGCTGGTGTTAGTTTGGGCTGGATTCTGGGTTTAGATTGAAGGTAGCTCAGTTTAAACTATCGTGGTTGATTTAATCCATATTTCTCTTGTGTGATTTCATGTGATTTTTGGTCCTAGAGGACTTTATATTGTGGTTTCTGTCGTGTTTCACTGGTGCTTTCATTCCCTGTGTGTGAAACGTGCCAAATCCTGCTGTGGTAACCATATAGAAACCCCCCAAAAAGTAAAATTTAAGGGGGAATAAAGACAGGAGAGTCCACTGGACTTGTGCAGAGCCTGGCCAAGGACCAAAATGCATCAAATGTGCTGCAGGGCAAGTTTTTCTGTGCAGGATTTTACAATGTAAGGCAATTATCAAGCTAAACAGTGTTCTTTAAGAAGATTATAATCCTGCCTCCAGTACAGACCAAGGGCATCCCAGTCAGGCTGCAGCAGTTCTCTGGTGTATTGGGATCCAACCAGGTCGTTAGTGGTGTTGCAGCATTAATTACTCTGAAAGCAAAAGGTTAATTTGAAGTTTCGTGGGTTGCAGAAGGTACCTGGGAGAGCAAAGCCTTTAATTTCGTGCCATTGTGTAGGTGCAGCAGAAAAATGTGTTTGTGCAGGTGGAAATGGTTGGACGTGCTGGGTGCAAGGAGATGCAGGGTCTGTGAGCCCTGCTGCTTTCTGGAAGATAAAAGAAAAGCCAAACTCTTTATTTCTTGTATTGATTTTTCCCAGCGTATCCTGGATTTAAAAAAAAAAAAAAAAAAGGCAGGAAGGATGGAGACTTGTCAAAATGAATTATTAACAAAGTCATACTTCACACTTCCTTCCAGTGTGAGGAAGCAAAGCATGTCCTTTGCTATGATACAGCCACTTTTTTTATCTCTTTTCTTGTTCCAAGGGAGCGTTTCCAAGCAGTGGATGTGCAGTTATCGCTCCACAGTAACTGGGGGAACATCAGCTCTCTGCCACAAATCTTCTGAGAACAGTCGGAATCAATAGATGGTGTTTGTTTATTTTGATACAAGTAAAGCAAAAGGGGGGGGGGAGAAACAATCAGGCAGGTGAGGGAGAACAGGAGCTTCGGCAGGTTTTGTTTATACAGAGATGTTGGGCTTGTTTTGGAAAAAATAAAATGAAAGCGCCCATCAGATTGGATTCAGATTTCCAGCACGGATCCCAAACACACTCGATGCTCCTGAGCACAAAGACTGCCTTTCACACACAGCTCAAAGGGAAGATTTGTGCTTTTCTTGCTGGCATTCCCTGAGGAATATCTGAATTATTGCTGTTCCCACCTGCCAGCTCCATTTCGGCATCGAAGTGGGACCCACAGAGGTGGTGGGCACTGGGGAGACAATACAGGGGGGCTGGAAACCTCAGGGACCTGCAACATGATATTTTCCCCAGGGTGGTGACTAAATGCTGCTTAAAACTCACCCCTGCAGGAGGAGCTGATGTGGCTTTGTGGTTCCATCACATCCTCTTCACTTTCTGATGTTCCCATGGCTTGTCCTGACAGAGCCCCCCACACCAGAACCCCCCTAACATTGCCCTTGCAGAAGATCAAGGTGGTGAGAGCCAGCTTGGGGAGGGGGAGAAGGCAGAGACCTCAACACCATCTGGTCATGGTGTAATTAAAGAATAAATCAAGAAATGAAAATATTCCATAAATTCAGCTCTGTGTGTGTGTGTGTGAATTAATCACCACCCCATTCAGGTTTCTGTGCCAGCTCTGGCTGCTCATCCACTTGTAGCCCAGGTCAATAATTCCTCTCCCAGCAGATAATTCCCAAACCATCCGTGTCACTGTTGATTTGCCGGGGGAAGGGGGGGGTGAGGGGAGGGCTCCATCCCTCCTGGGTTTATCCTGTTTGTTGGAGGGGTGGAGAAGCAAACAGCAGGCACTGCCATCCTCCCTTGGATGTGAATAAAGGTATTGATCAAAATATTACAGCTTGGAGGAGGTGATGGAGAGCTGTGCATCCTCCCCTGAGCACCTGGAGAGGCTGGCTGCTGTGCCTGTATTTGGGATAAAAGATGGGAATGTGCCCCCCCCGGGTGCTGCATTAATGCCTCATGTCCTTCCTCCATTCACCAGAAGAAGGGGAGAATCTCCCTAAATCCCATGCTGTTATTAAACTGGAATTTGCTGCCTGCTCCTAGGTCATAGCTAAGCTTAAACATCTTGTGATGCTTTTGGGAGAGCTGCCCTTTAAAAGTTGATTTTTTTTTTTTTTATTCCCATTGCTCCAACCCCTTGTTTTTAATACTGAATCGCTGGGGAGCATTAAGCTGCAGAGCAGAGAGGAGCTCAGAGGGTTCATTTTCACCTGGATATAGCAACATGCAGAAATTATCACCAGTTAAAGTGTATTTGACACGAGAGAAGCCAAACACGTTCCAGCATGTTCTTTCCCTGGATTATCAGAGAGGTTCATAGAATTAAATTGCCTCAAGGGTGGGGGAAAGAAGCTGGGAGGGTCTGCACCCCTTGCAGCTGCATCCCCTCTCCTTACAACCTCCAAAAGGGAAAAGTCACCCCAAATTTGGAGTGGTGGTGTGTTTGCACCTGGGGTCAGCCTTGCAGCACCTGCAGCCACTGGGCACCTCCAAAAACTGGAGCTGCATCCCTGTGCCCAGGGGGCCACCAGCATCTCCCTCGTGGGTTGTCCCTTGTTTTTGAGGTTTATCCCACGCTGGGACAGGGCTGGGGGCCTGTGTGGAGCAGGAGGAAATGCAGGTTTTTTGTGGTACACCCATTTCACAGAGACTTTGTAGATGGTGATCTCCTCTTCACCCCGATGCTCACTGAGATAGAGCAAGGGGGGGGGGAAAGGGAGAAACCCGTGCTCCCAGTCAGACAGGGAAGGGATGGAGGTGCCCAGATGAGGCTCCTCTGCCCACATATTGCAAAGCTGGATTGGCTCAATGGTCAGCAGCTTCCCAGCCCTGGGATTAGGACGTGTGGCTGGAGGTATTTAATGTCTAATGACACTAATAAACACAGGCTGGGATTTAGGAAGGTAGCAGTGTTCAAAGGGACTCTCAATGGGATTTAGGCACCTAAACAGCTTAGGTGCTCCTGAAAATCCCACTAAGCTCTTAAACAGCTGCTGAAAATACACCCTGAAGTGAGGGATCCCAGCTCTCCAGCATCAACGGGCACATGGCTGGCAGAGGTGAAATGGGGGAGATTCTCCCTGCTCCCCAAATTACCTCCAGGCTGCCAGTAAGGAATCAAACTGAGCTGCCTGCTCCATGCCTGCCAGCCTTTTCCAAGATCACCCCCCCTCAGCTCAAACAGCATCCGGGGAGCGGATGTATTCCCAATGCTTCATTTAAACTAATGCTTTTTTCCCCTCATACCACCCTTGGCACAACTTTTTCCATTTATTCTCACTCCCCTACAGCAGCATCTCCCTTTCTTGTGCCTTTTGGCTGAAATGGAGCTGTTGCAATAAGAAAAAAAAAAAAAAGAAAGAAAATCAAACAAACAGGCAGGAATTTTTTGGGATAAGCTGCAAAATCGGCATTGCCTGAATTCAGGGGGAGTGAGAAGGAGACGAAAGCAGTGCCAGGGATAATTATAATTAGGTTAATGTCTTCAACTGAACTTGGAAGCAAAGTAAAGAGGGGAAAGGTTGAGCTGGAAATGAAAGGTGGGACCGGATGGCTGTGGGAATTGCCAGGGGGATTTGGGAGCTTCCCAGTTGCAGGTCTGTAATTCTGGCTTGGCTATGGGGCTGCTGGGGAGGGGGAGTCTCCCAAAAAGGCTGTCAGGGAGCTGATGTTGAGAGTTTGTGTCATCCTTGGGGTGCTTTTTCCCTTGCTGGGGCTCCAGGCATTGCTGTTTCCCATAGGAATAGTCCTTGGTGCAGGTTTGGAGGAGTTTTGTGTGGGAGCATGTGCTGTCCCAGCTGTAGGAGCAGAATCCGGGCAGGAAATGGGGAAAAAATTAAATTAAAAATCTAGGAAAAATAAAAGAGGCCTTTTAAGTGTGCTGGGGCTGGATGATGGGACTTTGTGAGCTGGCTGCTCCCCTTTCCCAGGATCTCTTCCCGTGTGTGTTCAGGGCATCACCTCTGCCCCTCTAGGGATGCAGGTCAGGCTCGGCTGGATGTAGGATCTGGGTCAGGGGATAGAGAAAAGAACTCAAACAAACCTTTTCCTCTCTCTTTTTTCATGGGGGAAGTGTGTTTGATATACAGATCACCAAGGGGAGGGGGAAAAAAAAATACTTGTGGAACCACAGATGTCTGGTTTGGGCATTTTCAGGGAGTTTTGTTTAAATGATGTCCAGGCAGAGGAACTGGGGCATGAACTGAAAGCAGCTGGGTTTAAACCCATGGTTGCTGTGTCCAGGAAGCTGGGCTGAGGTTTAAACCCAGGGTTGCTGTGTCCAGGCTGAGATTGGGCCAGAGCTGTAGGCAGGCAAAAATCAGGGAAGCTCCAGGTGCTGGCAGGGACTGGCATTCCCTGAAGCAGTACCACAGCTGGCAGCTCGAGTTGGGGGCTGGAGGGCTTTTTATCTTTTCCATCCTCATCCAACATGTGCTTTTTAACCATGCCCTGGCTCAGCTCAATTCCCCCCTTCGTATTCCCACCACCTTTTATCCCAGGCCAGGAGAGGGGCTGGGATGCTGTGACACTTCCTTTCCCCCCCAGCCACGTGTTGAGCTCCTCAGACCCATTTTGGGGGTGAGATTTATTCAGGTGGCGTTCATCCAGGTGTCCTTTTGCAGGAACAAGCCTTGTACCTGCAGCGAGACGCTGTGCACGGCCGCTTACAGATTTTATCTGGCGGCGGATAAAATATTCCTTTCCAATGCTCTTGGCAAACAAATGAGCGAGGCAGAAATACAGATTGTGTTTGCTAATGGTAACAGGCTGCCAAAGAATGTATAAACCGCTATTCACTGGGAGGGAAATTCCTCCCTTTCATGTGAGATGTTGGAGCTGCAAAGCCCAGGGTTGCAGCTCTTCTGAAATTGCTGCTTCTCGCTCCGGGTTTTGCTGCAGTTCTTTTTCTGGGGGGAATTAAGGCTGCTGTGCTGAGGGGGGGTTGAGTCAGCCAAGCCCTGGCTGATGCTGATTCATGGTGAGATCCCCTGGGCTCCAGAGGATCTTTAGGCAGAGGAGATAAATGCCAGGGGTCTGTTGCACGGGTAGGAATGAGGTCTGTGCTTGCATCTGTAGTGCCCCGGCTGCTCCGGGCAGAGCTGCTGCTTAACTGCATGTCCAGAGATGATTTTGGAGCTTAATCTGGTTAGATTGAGCATTCCCCAGCTCCTTGTGTCCTCCTGGGGCTTCTCATTTCTGGGATGTTGAATGTCTTGTACTGAGGATGATGAAGATGAAGTTTCCTGTCCATGGAGGAGCGATGTGCCAAGGGTGGGTTTGGCTCCTTGGAATTTTCTGTGGGAAGGCCCAGCTGAGGTAACAGATGTGTTCCTGTGTGCAGAAAGGCATAGTGGTCATTTTAGGGTGAGGGGTCCCTGAGTGAAAAGGGGTCTCACAAGTTCCTGGGACACGCTGCCTGGGGCTGAGCATCCCAGCTCCCCACATCCACTGGGGACCAGCCCACTGGATTTCCAGTTGGGAAACAGTTTTTGCCTTTGAAGTTACCATTTGCAGCTTTGGGGATAGATAAGAGGAGAACTGGAGGATGGGGAGATGATGGAGAGTCTTCACGTGTGGAATTATCTCTTGCAAATACTTTTTTGGCGTGTGCTTGTTTCCCCCCCCCATTTTGGTTATCAATTTAAAACACTATTTTGATTTTGAATTAAGCAAATTTTAAAGGTCTCCATGTGTAAAATAGTACATTAGACTGCATTAAATTATCCTTGGGAACCCCTCCAGAAGATGGAGAGGCCTGGGAAGTGCAGGGTCCGTGGTGCATCACAGAATCCACAGGAGCTGGTGGGAATGTGTGAGCTGAGGGTAACAACGTGTGTCCTGACAGTAAAATCCTACAAGGTTGAGTCCAAGGAGCAAGAAATAATTGTCCTGCAGAAGATGGTGGGGGGAGGAAATCAATTTGCAGCCCTTGGGGGGGGCTGAGCATCCCCTTTGCCAACCTGGCTCCCTCCCTCAGCCCTCCCTTGCTGGATGTTGCAGAGTACAAAGGGGCTGTAATTATTAAAACAGTGTGTACAGGAGATTTTAGCCTCTCATTTGGTTTGTCCTAATGACTCTCCAACAACTGCTATGGAAGCTAATAGGCTTTGTGGCAATTACCTAGCCAGGGAAATGCCATATGTGGATGGCTGGGATTCAGGCTGGGAGCTGGGGTGATTCTCTGTGTTTTCATTAATGCACAGCTGCTCTGTAAAATATTTTGCCAGTGCTTGCAGAGCTGTCCATCAGCCCATCTTCCCTCTGTGGGGTTTGCTTCCTGCATCACCCCTAACCCTGCTGTGGGTGATCCCTGTGCCCAAGGGAATGCTGCTGGCTCTGAAGGCTCAGACTTTGTATTGCTTCTTTAGATCAGGCAGTGTTATTGTTCCCAAAAACCCCCTTGGTTATCTAAAAATTAAGCTTTTAATTCACATTTGCAACAGGTTTGCAGTTCCTCTGGGTTTACCTGTATCTTCCCTCAAATACCTGGTGTACTCAAAAGCCTGGTAGTGGGTAAAGGCATCTCAGCATTACGTATGGATTTCTCTGTTCCTCCTTCACTGTGTGTTGTACCTTGTGCTGCTGGCACAATCCAAACTCATTATTTTCCCCACATGGCTCTTTTGATCTGTTTTTCCTTCCTTCCTCTGCTGCAGAAGTGGAGCAGAGACCACGAGAAGTGGCTGGAGCAGATGCTGTTTGTCTGGTCCTCAGGTCTAGACAATATGGATTAAAATATGTCTTAAAATAACTTAAAAACCCAGCCCTTAAAATGTGGCTATTCCCCCAAGGATACCCTTTTCCTCCCTGGAACACTTTTGGAGAGAGACTCCTGCTTATAAACCCCTTGGAAGGTATAAATGGGACCTGGTGGTATTGACTGAGCCCAAATAATGAGAGCAAATAATAAAGCAAATAATAATTGACTGAGCCCAGATGATGAGAGCAGCTAAGGAGGGTGGAAAAGAACCTGGTCCCAAAAAAGTGCAATTCCCAGGGAAAAGGTGGCTTTGGGACAAACCTCGTTGTCCTGCACTCCTTTTTCATCTCTGTTGAAGCTGAGGAGGGCTCTGTGTGGTGCTGCCCCTCTCCCAACTGGGTTTAGGGAAACCAACAGCTCCAGGGAGCTTTACTGGTGACCCTAAATCTAAAATAAAAGGGGTATAAAAATTTTTTTAAAAATAATCTTTTCTCAATTGCAAATAATTTCATAGCAGTTCCCAACTGAAACAACTGTTATGAACATCAGAGGTAACATCCACTCCTGCCCTATTTATGGCCCTGAAGGCAGAGGAGAGTTTCTTTTGGACACTTTATCCCAGGAGATGCTGCTGGGATGCTGGAAGACTGAACTCTGAGGACTTCTCCAGAAGGCAGTTAACACTTCCAGCCCTCCTGGGAGTGCAGCCTCCCCCCAGGCTTCTTCCAGCCTGTCCAGCTCAGTTATTTCCACTAAGGAAGGGAATTTATGACACCTAAACCTTGCAGGTGGGCTGGTGTGGTTTATGTGACTTTTCCCCTTATAACAGTCACAGGACACCCAATTTCCAGGTGTCTGTTCCAAAACTCCCAGTGTGCAGATCCCTCTGGGCGCCTCTGTTGCTGTATTTTGATTTTCTCCACGGTGCTTAAAGCTTGCCAATGCCTGGAAAAACTGCCTTTGCTGAATTCCCCTGGAGCCCTTCTTTTTCTTCCTCGGCCGGAGCTGGATCAAATAATATCTTTGCCACGCTTTGGAGATATGGCAGGAGCTGAGCAAACCTGCCACTATCTCTGCTTTAATTTTTCTTTGCAAATAGTGTCGAGCCAATGCCTCTCCACCCAGATCAGCTCCTCTTATCACAGGGATAATAACTGGCTCACTAACCAACATAATTCCTCTATAACCCCCAGCAATTCTTTCCGGAGGATTTTGCAAGTGGCTGAAGAACAGAGGAAAATCTCTGGCTGTGGCATTAATTGGTATAAAATCAAGGTAGTATTGTGCTTAAAAAAATTATTAAAAATACTGTGTGTGTATAAATACAAGTAACTGTATTTCTGCTTGTTTCCTCTTAAATGATCCTTCAGTGGCTCCTACAGATGCAGAGCAAGAAATGGAGGTGCAGAATCATGACCAAGTTTGGGATTTCAGGTGTCCAGAGCTCTCAGGGCAGCGGTGCAGGTCTGTGGTTTTTAGAGGGAAATATCTCGTGCTCACAGGCCATGTCCTGCTGTGGATGCTCTGGGAATGTTCTGCCTCTGCATCCCCACATCCCTGCTCCCTGCCTCGCTCCAGGACGTGCCCTGCTGCTGCTCTCCAGGCAGACAGATCCATGCCTGGGCAGGTTTGACAGCCCAGGGGATGATTTTGTCTCCAAATCTCTTTTTTTTTTAATGTTTTTTGACTCTGAGTGCAGTTTGCCAGCGGTTTCCTTTCTGCTCACTGAGCTGGGGGTGTTGAAAACGAGCGGGCTGGCTGAGTTTGCTGAAGAGGTTTGGGTTTCCTTGTGGATCCTTCTCCCTTTTTTTCCCCCTCCAATAAAAGGAAATCAATAGCAGGGAGCAGCCCCAAGGCACTGTGTGTTGCATGATCAGATTCTTGTCCCAGGAAGCGACCAGGATTATAGGTTGTCTTTGCACTTTGAATTTTAATAGCATTAACTCCAGCCTGGTCATGTCCTTTTAAAATCCCATTTAAAGTTGCCTTTGTAAGGCAGAAGCAGACACCACTCGGGCTGTGTTTTTTTTTTTTTTCCTCCTCCCTCGCTTGCAGAAATCACAACCAGAATTAAGAGACAGATTTTGAAGGTTAAAACTTCCCAGATTGTTTCCCTCTCAGTTGTCATTTCGGGACGGTTTTGTTTTCTTTCCGATTGCATCAAATATTTGTACTCCTGTGGGGACTGTGCGAGGGTGAATCTTGCTTAAAAAAATAAAGGGATTTTTTTTCCATCATTTTTGTGGCGTGGCTGGGGGGGAAATTGGTGAAAGGAGCAGTTTCCAAACGTGGCTCAGTCTGGGGCCTCGCTGTGCCTCTCCTGATGCTTCTGAATTATTTGAAGCACCGCTGAAACTTTTATATTTAGAAATACTGAGCTGTTGGATGGAGACCTTTTCACCCAGCCTGAATTATAGATACTTTTCCTTTTGGGCTTGCAGGCAGCCCTGGGAGAGGGGACTTGGCCACTGTCCTGTCCCAGCACGGAACAGCTGGATTATTAAAAAACCTCCCTGTTTTACTAAGGAAAAAAATAAATTTGAAGAATTTTGGGTCTTTGAAATCTTTTGGATGTGCTCAGCAGGGTGTGTGGGGGGGAGTGTGTGTCTGGGCTGTGAATGACCAGTTATTTCTTTAATTTTCCCAGTTTTAAACCTAATCCTGGAGTCCTTTGGGTGCCCCTTCCCTCACATCCTGGTCCCCCACTCTGGTGCTTGTACCAAGTTTGAGGAATTGCATTTGCCCAGTGGCTTTTTTGATCTCCTCCAAATCCCCCCCCCCTTGCTTTGGGTATGTTTTTGTTATTATTTGCCTCGTTTTTTCAGTACAACAACATTTTTTTCTGGGAAAATGCCCAGTGCTGGGCACAGCTCGGGAGAGGTCCTGTGAGGGCAGTGCAGAAAAGGTGGATGACTTTGGAGCCTTTATGGGAATAAATAGGGGAAACATCATCTTTTTTGTCTTCCTCAAGTACCATGTTGAAAAGCCAAACTGGAATTATTGCTCTTGATCATATTTAGCTTTGAGTTAATACGATTGCTTCTTGGGTACCTGTCTCCTAGGATCATGTATTCCTTATTTTCATTTTCTGGCTCTGGCTATTCGAAAATCCTGGTTTGGGTTATAAAGTAGATGTGGAAGGGATAAGGGTTCCTCCTGCTTTCTTTGCTTGCTGAGCCTGTGCAGCACACAGGGGGAAATGCAGGAGTCTTTTCTATACCGGCCACAAAAATTTATTTATAAGCTGAGATTTTTCATGAGTCTGATTTGAAAAAAAATGAAGTTTGAGAGAGGAAGAAAGGAAAGAATAATCCAAATTCAATCATTACTATGAGATTTGTGATGAAGTGATGAAAACTGGCGGTTGCTGTTGCTGCACACCTTGCTCCAATAATCTCTCCCTTCTTTTCCTCTTTGCTCCTGTCCCACCTCTCTTCCCTGCTGCCCCTTGTTCATCCCTGGATGATCCCAGGATTATCAAGGATGTCTCACATAAGAGCCAGGATTCCTTCTCAAGGCAGTGTCACTGTCCCCTGGCCACCCTCTTGTAGAAAAGTGGCAGGAACTTTACAGGTTGCCCAGAGAAGCTGTGGCTGGCCCATCCCTGGAAGTGTCCAAGGCCAGGTTGGACAGGGCTTGGAGCAACCTGGGCTAGTGGGAGGTGTCCCTGCCCATGCAAGGGAAGGAACAAGATGAGCTTTAAGGTCCTTGCCACCCAAACCATCCTGGGATTCTGTAATTTTATGGGGCACCTCATCACAGCCAGGTGTGTCATGATATTTAGTGTGGTACTAAAATTTTGGTGGGAGAAAAAAAGTGATTTAAAACCTCCAGGTGCTTGATTTTTGCCCTGCACCTCCCATCAGGGAAAGACAAACTTTACTGTGAAAACTTTTAATGAGCACAGATTGGAAGTTCCATAAGTGGTGCACACATAAAATATTACCTCCCTTGCTGCTTAGGTACTTGGAAAGACATTCAGGTTTTATTTTATTTAGTTTAAAATAAATAGGGGAAAAATAAAGTTTTTGAAAGGGGGTTCTGGGTCCCTCAGGGTGAAGGGCAGTGAGCAGGATGCACTGGGACTGCTGGAGGAGCCTGATGTGGACTCAGCCTGTGTCTCCAAACCCACCAAGACAAGACTTATCTTTTTAAATCAACATTAGCCCTTTAAACATCAGAATTGGCAGAGTTTTCCTGCTCCCAGCCCATCACTTGCCATTAAATCTCTGGGCAGGGAGGAAGCTGCTCCTCCTGCCCTGCTCCATGCTGCAGTGCAGTTATTTTTATCTATTCTATATTGTTCTCCGTGGAATTATTCTGCCCCCAGCCTGTAGATAAGGGCTGTTACTAAATGAATTAGAGTTTTACCTTGAAGGTTAAACTGCTGCCTTGCAAGTTGGCAAGGAAGGTGGGGAGATGCTGACGAAAAAAACCTGTGAGCTCCAGCCCTGGCCTGACAATTTCATTGAGTATTGCTTGAAAAAGGCAAGTATTGCACTGAAATTCAGTCTTTAGCCTCTCAATTGGTGGCTCTTCCTGATTAAGATGCCACCTGGGTGCCAGCTCTCAGGTGGGATCTCACAGCACTGGAGGAGGCTGAAAATTTCCCCAAAAATTCCCTGTAGGCACCCCTGGAAATTTTCCCACAGGATGCAGGTCTGAGCTGTGGGATGGGGCATTTTTTGGGTGCTCCTCAAAAGCAAAGTGGCAGCTTGGGGATGTTAATTTAGCCAAAAGCCCCCAGTTCTTGGTGGTGGTGCTGGTCCTGTGGACTGGATTAAGCCCAGCCCTGGTGTTGGCATGTTCTGAGGTGTGAAATACATAATTAACAGCAGCAATAAGGACAAGGAAAGCGCTCCTGGTCCTGCCCTGAGCCTCCCCTTTCCAGAGTTTGGTGTGGAAGGATTAGGGTGGGAAAATCAGTAGGAAAACATACAGAAAATGGCAAAAATGTTGACTGCTCTGCCCAGAGGTTAATTTTTTTAGTTGAGGATCAACCCAGCAGTATATTTAGCCCTGGCTTAGCCAACAAGGAGCGGGTTGGTGACTGGAATGCTACCACAGGATACGTCCAGTGGGTAATATCAGGACTCACATCCCTGGAGGCTTCCCCTCAAGTCCTGGACTCATTTCTCTGTTATTATTTATAACTCAGCTTGAAGGCATTGGTCACTTAAGTGAACCCAGCAGGATGCTGCAGCTCCCAGTGTCCACGTGAGCCTTCCTGGCTCCATCACACCAGGGGGATGCAGGGATGCAGGGATCCAGCTGTGGCCGAGCATCCCTCCCCGGCGTGGAGCAGTGGTTTATCTGCAGGCCCCTCTGCTTACCAGCCATGGCTGCTGCAGGTTTTTAGAAGCTGTTAGCACGAACCATTAACTCTTCCTTTTAATTATTCAGGTTGCCTCTTTTAAATTTCTTTTTTAAGTGGAGCTAATAGGCTTTGCAGAGGAGGCTTCCAACCACAGCAGTTCCTCCCCGGAGGAGCCCTGTTTGTGCATCACCAGCTAATCTCTTTTCTTCATTATCCCTTATCTTCCTCCAGCTGATTAATTGCTTTCAATTGATTTATAAATATTCTGTTGATACAGGCAGTGGACAGGAGGGGAATGGGATGGGTCTGGGCTCACGGGGTCATTGATCCCTGCAGCTCCCCCAGGCTTTCCTAACCTGCCTTGCAGAGCCCAGCCAGACTTTATTCCCACTTATTTTTCCCTTTGCAATTCCTGCAAGCAACCAAAAATTGTATTTTAGCATCATTTGGAGTCTGTGCACGTGAGCAAGTCTCTTGCCCGGTGAGCAGCAGGTTTTGGGTGCAAAGAAATGGGGTTTGGGTAAGTTTTGGTCGTGTTGGTGAACGTGGCAGGTTGTGCAGGTGTCATAAAAAGCTGTTTTCTACACTGAATTCCCTAATATACATATATATAGTTATATATATGGATGGAGTGGTTAATGAAAAGAGATCATTAAAATTGCTTATTTGAAACTTTCTGGAAGCTATAGGGCAGCTGCTAGAAAAATAATTTTAAAAAGGCAGTAGTGTCTGGTTATAAAGATAGGAGCCAAACTCAGAGTGGAGCTGCCCACCTACAGCCCCATCCCAATCACACGTGGCATTGAGGGTGAAAAGGCATTTTTAGAAATAGCAGCACATTTATATGTGGGGATAAATCATTAACTTTTCCAGGCAGGCTCCCAATTTTCCCTGTTATTTCTCTGCATGGAGCTCCTTCCCTGCCAGTGCCCCCATGGTCCCTGCTGGGGTGGGCTGAGCTGAGTGGCTCTGGGGACATGGTGGCCCTTGGTGGCCTTGCAGTGACGTCCCTGGATGTGCTGTGGGTGAGATAAGGCTTCAACCAGGAAACGTTTCCCGAAGTTCGAGACCCGCAGCACAGCTCCGGGCTGTGTTGCTGCCTGATTTATTATTATTTTTCGCTTTATAATTATTATTGTTATTATTTTGCTCCTCTCTCCCCACGAAGTGGCTGGTGGCACAGGCACAACCTCAGTGTACAGCAACTTAATTACAGGTTGCTAATGAGCGACTGCAGAGCGAGCGGCTCCTTTGGCAGCCCGGCCTGGTGCTCTATCGTGTGTTTGCAGGAGTGGTGTAATTTTTTGTCATCATATATGGTAATATATTCACTGCAGCATGACATGGGATGAGGTTCAATGAATAATGTAAAACCCAGAATAACACTGAATCCATATGAGATGTGCTTTTTCCCCCCAGCGTTGGTTTAAAAAGGAAAATATTGATTCTGGTGGGGTTCAGCGGTTCAGGGCTCTCGCAGAACTCACGTTTGGCTGATCGATGCCCACCCTGTCCCCTCCACAGCCACAAATGTCCTGCTGTCGCTGCCATCCCTCACCTCGTTAGTGCTGACGAAGCTGGGAAGGGTGGGAAAGGGTCTGTGACATTTGCCACTGGATCCAGATGTGACAGCAGCACAGCAGGTTCTCTTGGGGTTCAGGTACCAGGTGGAGCAACCCTCTCCATTACACATCATTCCCCCCCCTCCCCCAGTTACTGTCTTTGAATGCTAATTAGGATGGATAATTTCTATTTGTTTTCCTTTTTAACCAAATTCCTCCTATTCTGATCTGTATCATTTATATTTGTGGGCCATTATCTCAGTCTCATTACAGCCTTTTAGCATTTGAATGAAGGTATTGTACAGAACCCAGAAGTTAGGCATAAAATGTCTGTGCTGATAACTATAATTGTCATGATAAAATTAAAAAGACAATAGAAATAACTTGTGATGAGCTCAGGAAGTTGTACCAAGTGAGATTGGAACCCACATGATGATGTTTGCCCCTTTTTTTGACTCTTTACACAGTAAACAGCTTTTGCAGCGCTATTTTGAAGAAGGGGGAAGTCTCTGAGTATGGCCTGGGTAGGGGCATAATAAAAAATTAGGATTTTTCTCTCTGTTGAGGTTTTAATTAATCACTACAAAAACTCTGGGCGATGCACGTGCGATTTTCAGGAGCTTAAAATACTCCGGCAGCGCCGGAGGAGGAGGAGGAGGTGCTAAACGGTGCCAAGTTCCTGAATGAAAATTACTCTCCCTGCCTCTGGTTCTGGAGCCAGATCGATGTTAATTAATCCCTGCCTCACACGTTACGTTCTCCAGCCTCGCCACCGTCGGGTTTTTGACTCGGCAAAAAGCAGGCGGAGGTTCCCGAAGCGCCTCCAAAATTCCCAGCCGAGCGCTCTCCTCGGTGACAACGCCAATTTGCCGTGAGTGAAGTGTTTGATCAAAATCTGTCATTTTTTTCGAGAGGAGTTTTCCTTGAGAGGAAAACCAGGGGGAAAAAAAGAAATCGGCTCTGTTTCGAAACATCTCCTCGCTCCGTTATCTTTATTTTGCGAGAGACGGGGGTGGAGAAGGGGGTTTCCGTGGGCATGGGGGAGAGGGGTTGGTAAGTTTTCCTGGAATTAGGTGGCATTTTGCTGCAGACCTCATATGAGGTCTCCAGATTTTTATGTTTCTGGTGGGTTTTGTGGACAGCTTGTTCTCCAGGTCCTGGCTCTGCACGGACCAGCTCCAATCTGAAGGTACACGGATGCATCACTGACCTTCTGCAGAGATTCTTCTGGCAGGGTTGAGGTTATTCAGCAGTCACTGCAGGTGTTGGTGCCTCCAGGGCAGTGATGTACAGCTCATCCATGTGCTCAAGCTGCATTTAATCAGCTACCAACTACTATTATGTGTTGCAGGGAGATCAGTTCCCTTTGGAGTCACAATGCTGAAGTTGAAGTGATTTTTCATAGAATCACAGAATCATTCAGATTGGAAAAGCCCTCTAAGCTCATTGAGTCCAACCATTCCCCCAGCACTGCCAAGGCCACCACTAAAACATGTCCCCAAGTGTCACATCTACAGGTCTGTTAAATCCCTCCAGGGATAGTGATTCCACCACTGGGCAGCCTGTGCCAGGGCTTGACAACTTTTTGACTCCAACTTGACTCTCTGTTACCAGTCTCTGGTGGGCCTGACCCTTGGGGATGATGGTTGGGATTTTCAGCCTGATCTTGAAGGATTTGGGACATTTTTTGGCTGTGACTGCCTGTAGCTGACTTGCTTCAGAGCCGTGACCTCCGGAGTGGGACCTCCAGGCCCAGGAAGCTGGAGATGGGACACGTGATACAGATTTGGCCTCCAGTGGAGGCTGAATGATTTGAATCAGCCTGAAGAGACCTTCTGATCCAGGCCTGGGTGGGAAGGGTCCCTCCTGGCCCTGCAGAAGGGTCTTGGCTAGGGAGGGTTGAAGGAGGTTGGCCGGTTTGGAATAAAGGGACAGATCTCCTGCACTGACACTGGCACCTGTCCCTTTCCCAGCACTAGTGGCAGCCAGGATCGACAGAAATACCCCCCCAGCCATGCCTTCCTCCTGGATAAGGGCCAGGGATCACCACCAGATCCAGAGTTATGGCTTGATCCAGAGCAAGGAGAGGAGACCCAGACCCCAACTCCAGTTTAACACAGAGACACACTCAATGCCCAGAGCCCAGCAGCACCACACAGACCTGGCTGAGGCACGTGCCATCTTTTACTTAACCAGCACCATTCTTCCGTGTGCCTTCCAAAGAGATTGTTAACCGCCTGGGAATCCCTGCGGGTGGCATTGGTGGGTCAAAGAGCAGCAGTGCTGCTCTGTCTGGCTGCACTGACGGCTGCTGTGGGTGTGGATGACGCTGCTGGGCCACCATTAGTCAGCAGAAGTCAGGTAGAGCCCAGCCCAGCATTCCCACTCACTCAGCGGGCTCCTCTGCCAGGGAGGAGGCTCCGAGGAGCTGCTCCTGGGGAGCCTGGGGCTTGTGCAATGCCCGTGACGTGGAGAACCTCCTCCCTCTGCTTTGGTTCTCGGCACTGCGACTCAGCACCTTCCTGTGCCCTGGCACGTCACACCAGGGCCACGGGTACCTTTGCTCTGGGGAGCAAGGATTTGCACACACAGAGCAGGATTAAACCTGCAGGTGCTCCCAAAGCTGGCAGTGATTCCTTGCTCCCGTGGCCGTGGCAGCGTTCCCGCTGCATCCTGAGCTGAATCGGCAATGGGCTCGCTCCGACTTGATCCCCGGGGAGGGGAGTTGTGCAAACAGGGAGCGATGGGAGGTGATGCAGATCCTTCCTGGGGTTCCAGGAGCCGAGGTGGGTGATGGCAGGGGCTGGGGCGACGGGGGCATCGCACAGCTGGCAGCGGTGCTGGGGGCAGTGCTGTGCCATGCCCCGGGCTGCATGGCACTGCCAGCCTGTTGCAATGAGAACCAGGGCTTGTTGCACAACAAAACCAACTCCCTTCCCCTTCCAAAGGTGCTGGCGAGGAAGCAGCAGGATAGGGAGGGGGCAATGCCCGGCAGCACAGCGTGGGGCCCAGAGGGTCACAGAGTGGGTGATGACCTGGTTTATTGACCTGGGTGTATGAGGTGGCTGTGGCTGCATCCCCTCCTAGCTGGGGCAGCTCACTCCTCCCGTGGCTATAGTCAAGGCCCAAAATCGTCAAGGCCCGTGGACATGGGGTGTGCCTCAGTTTCCCCATGCCTGAGATGATGCTGCTGTAGGGCGGGGGAGGTGTGTTCAGGGTGGCTGGCAGAGGCTTTGCATGCCATGAGCTGTTGTAAAATGGAATATTGATGATTTTTTTTGTCTTGGATTGTGTTTTCTGATCTTTGTGCAAGTGTTACCCTCCTGGGCACAGTGAGAGGTGTGTGCCAGCAGTGTGCTGGGCCTGCCTGTAAACCATCCCTGGGCTGTCTGGGCAGTGTTCATCTAGAGAGAATAACAGCAAAGAGGCACAGATTTATAAACCCAAAGTGCTTCTGCCCATTCTTACATCTTTGGTGTGAATAACTTCAAAAAAGTGGGTCTGATGTGGAGGGCTTGGAAACAGGCAGCTCAGGCAGCAGGGTGAAGGCAGGTAATAGTGCAGCATGGGCTGTAGAGAGCAAAAATACTTATATTAGGAAAAATTTGTTCACTGAAAGAGTGGATAAGTATTGGAAGAGTCTCCCTGGAGAAGTGGTGGAGTCACCATCCCTGGATGGAAAGCAAGGGGATGTGGCACTTCGGGATATGGTGTAATTGGCATGGTGGTATTTGGTTGAAGGTTGGACTTGATCTTGGAAGTCTTTTCCAGCCTTAATGATTCTCTGAAAAAGCCACACGAGTCTGCTGGGTTTCACAGAGCTTGTTTGTTGCGTTGTATTTTTATTACAAAAAGCAGGTGGTCACCGCTTTCTCCACGGGATTTTCCGTGTCCCCCATCCCACGTGGATAAAATAACATTAATAACAACCGCACCGTGGGCAAGAACATTGCCCGTATTTGCCTTGCAAAGGCCGAGCCGGCCCGGGCTGTGCGCTGGCACCGGGGACTGTCACCCCCGTCCTGCCTCAGTTTCCCCCCCGTGCTGGCGGCGCTGGCCGAGGATCGCGACCGTGGGTCGCG